>NW_016814470.1:5292907-5347129 GCF_001698545.2 Rhinopithecus bieti | reverse complement strand
CCCGCCTTAGAAAAGGTCCCTTGTTGGAGGGGGATGGGAGGAATTCATTCTTTTGTCAGAAAGGACTTTTTAAACTAATTTTGTATTCTCTTTGATAGTGAGGAATGCAGTAACATTATTTTATATTTCTGCTGCAACACCTGGCCAAGAGATCTGACTGTAGATCAGTAAACTGCAGTGTCCCCAGTATGTGGGTATTTAAGATTCTAGTGTGAATTGGCTTTTGGCTTGCATTTTTATAGTGGCAGGGTTACTGCTTATTTCTTGTTGATAATGTGTATTATTTAATCTTATTTATAGATACATTGTTTCAGAAGCATACATTCTTTTCTTGGGGAAAAGAGTACTTTATTTTTTAATTTTAGACTCCTTTATTGGGGATGCAAATTGTAATGATTTATTCAGTGAAACCAGAAATAGCTTGTTTTATTTTTAGCTTACTAGTGTAACTACCAGCCATAGTCATTGTATTTGCTAAACAAAGGATTTCTAATTGAACCAGTCCAAAATTCTTGCCTTGTACTTAAATGAAGAATAGTTGTCTACCTTTTAAACAAATACTTTAAAAAACGATTTCGCTTCCTTTAATGTTGAGAAAGGTTTATGACTTGAACTTAAGACTGTATGGAAATAGCATATTAGAATTATATGTCCAACCTCTTAACACTCTAAGTTATTTAATAAGCACAAACTATGCATTTATTCTTCTTTAAAATGTTGTGGTTTCTTCAGGCCTTGGTAATAAAAGATGAAGTGTTTTTATTTGTATATGAAAATGACAAATTGTCCTCTTATTATACGCTCAGTTCAAAAAATGTACATTAACCAGATTGTGTGCAGGTTTTTTTCAGATAGAATATTTTTAAATGAGCTTCAAGTTGATTTTCTTCAGACACCAAGATATAGATGTTTATACAGATCCAAATTTAAATGCTGCTCCAGGTGTCATATTTCAATTTCTGCTACTAAAATCAATTTGTTGTTATCATTCGGATTGCTAACACACTGGGAGCCTTTTCAACTTCTGTTTTCTAAAATATTTTTAATGTTAAGGATTGTTTTAGAAACCAATTCCTGGGACATTCAAAGACAAAGAGTTGGAATTTAAACGTCTTTTCTCCTGAATATTTCATGAGTAGTTAACTTGATAAAAAACTATTGGTTTTCCACTGCCTTACCATGTCTTTGAATATACTGAATGTGAAAACAAAAGATGAGGAGTTATGAAATAGGGCCATATGATAATACCCTGATTTTGTTCATTGGGTAAGCACTTTTTAAGCTCTTAGTTCCAGGCCTTGGGGAATAAAAAAGTTGTTGTTGTTGTTGTTGTTGTTTTCTTGAGATGGACTCTGGTTCTGTCGCCTGAGTTGGAGCGCAGTGGCACGATTTTGGTTCACTGCAACCTCCACCTCCTGGGTTCAGTGTTTCTCCTGCCTCAGCCTCCTGAGTAGCTGTGATTACAGGCACCCGCCACCACGCCCGGCTAATTTTTGCATTTTTTGAAGAGATGGGATTTCACCATGTTGGTCAGACTTGTCTCGAACTCCTGACCTCGTGATCCGTCCACCTCGGCCTCCCAAATGCTGGGTATTACAGGACATGAACCCACCGCGCCCGCCCAAAAGAAGTTCTTAGTCCATGCCGGGCGTGGTGGCTTCACGCCTGTAATCCCAGCACTTTGGCGAGGCCGAGACGGGAGGATCAGCAGGTCAGGAGATCAGAGGCATCCTGGCTACACGGGAAACCCCATCTCTACTAAAAATACAACAAAAATTAGCCGGGGATGCGGGTGGCGGGCGCCTATAGTTCCCAGCTACAGCGGGAGCTGAGGCAGGGAGAATGGCGTGAACCCCGCGGAAGCGGAGCTTGCATTGAGCCAAGATCAGGCCACTGCACTCCAGCCTGGCCACAGAGCCAGACTCCGTCTCAAAAACAAAAAACAAAAAAAAAAAGTCCCTCTCATAACAAGCCTATTATCTTGCTGGGGTTAGATGGAAGAAACAGGACAGTTATTATGAAGCACCTTAGACACACGAAGGATAATTTAATGTGGACTATGCTAAGTGCAGAAGTAAACGGGGAGGGATTAGGCCGGAAAATCCTCTGGGGGAAATGGATTTGAGAATGGTCTTTAAGGACATATTACGAGTACGATTGAAGAAGAGGAAGAAATCAGCAAGTTTGGGACTTGGCACTTTGTTTACCTGTTAAGCAACCAGCAGGTGCATTCAGGTTGACATAGCTAAATGACCCAAATTGTCTGAGTGCTAGAAAGTGTCATTTATTGAAGGCTAACATTAAAATTAATAATAGGCATTGAATATATAAGATCCGTGAGACTTTATCATTATTAATAAAGTTTATTAATTCAGCCTTCCTAAGTGTTAAGTGTAAGTTATTTGACTTTTTTAAATTGACAGATTAAAATTATATATATTTGGCCATGCCCAGTGGCTCATACTTATAATCCCAGCACTTTGGGAGGCCAAGACAGGAGGATAACTTGAGCCCAGTTCAAGACCAATCTGTGCAACATAGTGAGACCCCTGTCTCTATTAAAAAATTTACTTTAGAAAATCATACATATTTATGGTATACAACGTGATGTTTTGAAATATGTATACATTGTGGAAAGGCTAAATCAAGCTACTTAGCATGTGCATTACTTTACATACTTACCATTTTTTTGGTGATAATTAACTTTTTATATTTAACTGAACTTGGCCTAGCAGAAGCTCTCTAATGTTTTGTTCATTTAATGTTGGGGACATTTTGTTTTGTTTTTCAGTTCTTCCTTGGAGATTTTTGAGATATGAGTAAATAATTCATTTTATCCAATATGCTTTTAGGAACATTCGTGGTTAGGAAAGTTTTGTCATTTAATAATCCCTGGTCCGTCTGGTGTCTGGTATAGGATGCTTTGCTTGTTCCTTTTGACTCCCTCCTGAATTCCTTCTGTATAGCTTCAGAGAGTCTCCATATTTCATGCCTCAGTTTCTTGATGGTATATAAGATTGGCATCAGGCCAGGCTCAGTGGCTCACACCCCTAATCCCAGCACTTTGGGAGGCCGAAGCAAGTAGATCACTTGAGGTCAGGAGTTTGATACCAGCCTGGCCAACATGGCGAAATCCTGTCACTACTAAAGATACAAAAATTAGCCAGATGACATGGCACAGGCCGGTAATCCCAGCTACTCAGGAGATGGAAACAGGAAAATCGCTTGAACCCAGGAGGCGGAGGTTGTGGTGAGCCGAGATCGTGTTACTGCACTCCAGTCTGGGCAACAAAAGCGAGACTCTGCCTCAAAAAAAAAAAAAAAAAAGATTGAAATTGTAGAATATTATGGTTGAAGAGATCTGAAAGGTCACATGATCTAACTCCCCATCCACTACCTCAGTGTTCTCAACATGAGTGATATATCAACCTTGTTTCTAAAAGAAAAAAATCCTCCTGGATACCAGTGTTAATTTATTTTCTTCTGTTGTTATTTAAATATGTTTAAACATAAATCTCGGTATAAGTCCTCATGTTTAAGTACTTTAATACAATCCTAGTTTAAGTTAAATAAAGTTACAAAATCAGAAAACTGCAAATGAACATTATTCAATGTGACAGATAACATTGTTTTGCTGAAACGAAATCACCAGAGTTGGGTTTAACAATGGAAAGACATAACCTTTAATCTGGTTATATTTGTAATAAGATTACCTATTTTGATTTCAATAATATCAATGCAGAGAATGCTTGTTCTCATAAGTATATTGCACAGAACAAGTATGACTAATATCAGGTCTTCTGTCATTCAGGATAATCACATGTTCTGCCATCTAATAATCTTCAAATAAATGCTTATTTAATGAGGAGTCCCCCTGACAACTCTGTAAGGCTATTTTGTCCACCGTGTTCATGTGTTCACATGTGTGTTAGTTTATTCAACAAATGTTCACCAAGAGACTATATGTGCCAGAAACTGCTAGCACTGAGGGTACAGTGGCGAACCAAAGCAGACGGAGTCCTGGCAGGGTGACAGGCAGTAATCGGGCAATCACACAAACAGATGCAGAACTGCAGCTGTGACAAAGGCACTGAAAACAGGGCACCAGGAAAGCCCCGACCAGCCAAGGAGGCAAGGAAGGGCATTTCTGAGGGGGCTGCCTAGGCGGAGGTCTGAGGGTTGGCTTAAACCAGACAGAGTGGAGGAAAGCTTTCAAGGTAGAGGAAAATGCCTGGGGCCCATGGGGAGGGGCCTGTGGCACACCCCTGGAGCTGAAAGAACGCCTGGGTGGGATGGAAGTCCTCATGGCCTCAGGGATATCAGGGAAAAGTTTTAAGCAAAATGAGATAACATGATCAGATTCCTGTCCTAAAAGGATTACTCAGTGGTAGTTCACACCTGTAATCCCAACCAACACTTTGGGAGGCGGAGGTGGGTGGATCGCCTGAGGTCAGGAGGTGAAGACCAGCCAGGCCAACATGGTGAAGCCCCAGCTCTACAAAAATCCAAAAATTATCTGGGCATGATGGTGGGTGCCTATAATCCTAGCTACTCAGGAGGCTGAGGCAGGAGAATTGCTTGAACGTGGGAGGCAAAGGTTGCAGTGAGCCAAGATCACGCCATTGTACTCCCGTCTGGGCAAAAGAGCAAAACTCCATCTCAAAAACAAAACAAAACAAAACAAAAGCAGGATTACTGGGCCAGGTAGAGAAGAGGCCTGGAAAAAAGAAGGGAGGAGGCTTTTGCTTTAGTCCAGATGAGGGAATGTTGGTAGCTTAGAGATAGAGAGAAAAAGATGTTTCCAAGACCTGCTTAATAGGTAAAAAATCTATAAAACTTCCTAAGTGTGTAACTAAGAGAATTGAAAACCTGTCAACATTGAAACTGAAAACATCATACACAGCTGGGTGCAGTGGCTCACGCCTGTAATCCTAGCATTTTGAGAGGCCAAGTTGGGCAGATTGCCTGACCTCAGGAGTTCCAGACTGGGCAACATGGTGAAACCCCATCTCTACTAAAATACAAAAAATTGGCTGTGTGTGGCGCACGCCTGTAGTCCTAGCTGCTTGGGAGACTGAGACATGAGAATTGCTTGAACCTGGGAGGCGGAGGTTGCAGTGAGCCGGGATCACTCCACTGCACTCCAGCCTGGGTGACAGAGCAAGACTCCATCTCCAAAAATAAATAAATAAATAAAAATGAAAACATCATACACAAATGTTCATGGCAGCTTTCTTCATCATAGCCAAAAGATGGAAACATCCCAAATGTCCGTTAATTGATTATGGTTAAGCAAAATGTGGACTATCCATATAGGGGAATATTATTCAGCCGTAAGATGGAGTGACGTGCTGATACATGCTACAACGTGAATAAACCACAAAAACATGCTAAGTGGAAGAAGCCAGTGCACGCATAAAAACATCATATGTTGTATAATTCCATTTATGTAAAATGTCCAGAATAGGTATATCAACAGAGACAGAAAGTAGATTAGTGGTTGCCAGGGGCTGGGGTCAAGGGGAACAGGCAATGACTGCTTAATGGGTGGATAACAGGTTTCTTTTCCGAGTGATTAAAATGTTCTGTAATTAGATCGATGGTGATGGTTGCATAACTGTGACTGTACTAAAAACCACTGAATTGTGTGTTTTAAGGGCAAATTTTTTGGTATGTGAATTATATCTCTTTATAAAGCTGCTATTTTTTAAAATCTCTAGAACTAGTGATAGATTTAGGTATGTGAGATGGCAGGGAAGGTGGGGTCAAGGGTATCACTGAGGTTTCTGGTTTACATGACTAGATGGAGAGAGGGAAAGCTAGAGGAAGCCTGGGGCCGGGAAGTCAAGGTCCAGAGTTTGAAGTGTCTCTGGGGCGTCTGAGAGGGCCTCACTGACGCCAAATGGCAGTGCAGTTAGAAAGCAGTCGTTCAGATGGCCCCAAATGTACTCCATAAAAATGTTTTGTGGCCGGGTGCGGTGGCTCACGCCTGTAATCCCAGCACTTTGGGAGGCCAAGGCAGGTGGATCACGAGGTCAGGAGATCGAGACCATCCTGGCTAACACGGTGAAACCCTGTCTCTACTAAAAATACGTAACACTAGCCGGGCGTGGTGGTGGGCGCCTGTAGTCCCAGTTACTTGGGAGGCTGAGGTAGGAGAATGGCGTGAACCCGGGAGGCGGGAGCTTGCAGTGAGCTGAAACTGTGCCACTTCACTCCAACCTGGATGACAGAGCGAGAAACTCCGTCTCAAAAAAAAAAAAAAAAAAAAAAAAAAAAAAAGTTTTGTGAGTATTGTGTAATATAAATGGCAATATAAATTTGTAGAAAACTCTGTGGTCTCTGAAGGTAAGTCTGTGAGACCCTACCTGGGTTCTGTAAAATCCAGGTGACGAAATACATTTAGTATAGAATTCACTTTATAGGTCTTTCCAGGGTGTGGGGCTCCCACTTCTAATCTTTAGAGAGAACAGTCAGCAGTGGAAAGGGATGTTGCATCTGTAAGTAAGGTCACCACTGAATGAAAATAGTAAAAAAATCAACCTAAAGAAGGTAGGTTTAACTGCCCCTCTGAGAAATTGCTTAAAACATTAAGATGATGGAGTTTTAGAAAACATCCAAGCCAGTCCAGGGAATTAAGGTTTTTCTGTAAGAGTTGAATATTTATGTATGTATGTATGAGAAGGAGTCTCGCTCTGTCACCCAGGCTGGAGTGCAGTCGCACCATCTCGGCTCACTGCAACCTCTGCCTCCTGGGTTCAAGCGGTTCTCCTGCCTCAGCCTCTCGGGTAGCTGGAACTACAGGCACCCACCACCATGCCTGGCTAATTTTTGTATTTTTAGTAAAGACAGAGTTTTGCCATGTTGGCCAGGCTGGTCTCAAACTCCTGACCTGAAGTGATCCTCCCGCCTCAGTCTCCCAAAGTGCTGGGATTACAGGCCTGAGCCACCATGCGACGCCTGGCCTGTACTTGACTATCTGAAACCATTGTTCTCCTGTCATTCTGGTCGAATTTGCTTAAGGTACATGGTGCTGTTTGCTGACTCCATGCAGGATATTCATCTATCTAGTCCCATCATATGCACTACAAAACCCTGACTAGCAAAAAATATGACTATATCATATGTATGCACCATTAAATTATAACTGTAAGCCCACATGTCTACAAGCAAACCCGACTGTCACACTGAGAGTGATTCGCTGTTTGTTTCCTGCTTTCTGCATTAATATTCTTTTGCCATTTGTTCATTTGTTTTATCTGGCTGATAGGTAGCTGACAAATGGAAACTTGCGCTAAAAGTCTAAGAAAATATATGTGGTAGTGAAACTTAAAATTGAGAGCATTTTTTGTTAAGTGATACATTTTTCTAAATATTAGGAAAGATTGTCATTAATCTGGTGGTAACCCCTGGGTCTGGCTTGTGGCACATCAGTATTTGCAGAGGATAGAATTCAGGAATCCCTGGGACTGCATGGTAGCTGATGCCCAGCATGTTGGGAGGCCAAGGCAAGAAGATTGTTTGAGCTCAGGAATTTGAGATCAGCCTGGCTAACATAGTGAGACCCTGTCTCAATACAAAAAAAAAAAAATATTAGCTGAGCATGGTGGCGTGCGTCTGTAGTCCTAGCTACTCGTGAGGCTGAGGTGGGAGAACACTTGAGCCTGAGAGTTTGAGGCTGCAGGGAGCCGTGATCACGCCGCTGCGCTCCAACCTGAGCAACAGAGCAAGTTCCTGTCTCAAAAAAACAAAAACCCTGGTCTGAAGTGAAGGTGTGAAAACAAATGCAGTGATGTCTATGAAGCTTAGTGAAAGGCAGCTGGGCTCTGGAAATGTCAGTTTATTCAGGGGCATTATTATCCTGCACTTGGATCACTGTTATCATGTAGGGCTGTGCATTCATTTGTTCATTTGGAAAGCATTGATTCAGCACCTGCTGTGGGTGAAGCAGTGAAGTAAAGCCTTACTGTCTGCTGTCTCGCACGTTCCACCCTGCTCTCATCTCTTGAGCCCTTTGTCTCCACTCACTCTTATTCATCCTTCAGATCTCATGGGTCACCTACTCCAGGAAGCTTTCCCATCCCTGCCATCTTCTCCTTTCAAACACTTATCCCACTGAAATGGGTGGTTCTGTGTTGTGTTTGGTTTGTTTTTGCCAAGTAGCATAGCTTTATTTTAAATTGTGGTAAAATGTACATACATAAAATTGTCATTTTAACTATTTTTAAGTGCACAATTCAGGGGCATTAAATACATATACCTTGTTGTCAGCCATCACCAACATCTGTCTGCAGAACTTTTCATCTGTCCTAACTGAAACTCTATATCCCTTAAACACTATCTCCCCTCCCTGGCCCCTATTCTGCTCTTCTACTTTCCATCTCTATGAATTTGACTGCTCTCAGTACCTCGTGTAACTGGAATGACACAGTGTTTGTCCTTTTGTGAGTGGCTTATTTCACTCTGCATAATGTGTCAAGGTTCATCCATGTTATGGCATGCATTGGAACTTTCTTCCTTTTTAAATGTGAATAATATATTCCACATTTTGTTTATCCATTCATCCATTGATAGATTGCTTCCACCTTTTGCCTATATACTGTGAGTAATGTTGCTATGAAGCTATACAAATGTCTGTTTGAGTCCTTGCTTTCAATTTGGGTATATACCCAGAAGTGGGATTACTGGATCGTATGGTATGTCTATTTTTCCTTTCTTTGCTGCAGACATGGGGCACTGCCCTATCTATGCCATAGGACACTATTCAGATGCGGTGGGATGTCTAGTTGGTGTTCCCAAGGGCATTCAGTGCAGCAGCCCTCACCTCCCCCAGCAGACCTGGCACATAGAAGCAAAGATTTGCTAAATGAAGGATGCTTAGCAAGGGAGATCATTTGTAAACAAAAAACTACAGTAAGTTCAAGTGTTTTGTAATGGTGCACAAAATATGATGGTAGGTAAAGGGAACAAAAACTTCTAGGGGACAAAGTCAGGAAGAACAGACAATATTTTTTCAGTGTTTTCTCTGAAATAACAAATTGCAGATGTTTATGAAATCTCTCCAAAAATCGCTCCTATTACTTAATAAATAAGTGCTCAGTCTTAAAATTCTAAACATTATCAAAATGTGTAAGGCAGAAAGTGAAAGCCTGCCCACACTGTTAACAGTGTGATATAGACTCTTCTAAGAGGCTTTTAAAATAAGTTTTAAATGTGTCTTTATCCAGGCATGGTGGCGCATAATCCCAACACTTTGGGAGGCCAAGGCAGGAGGATCGCTTGAGCCTAGGAGTTCGAGATCAGCCTGGGCAACATGGCAAGACCCCGTCTCTACAAAAAAAAATTACAAAAATTAGCCGAGCATAGTGGGGTGTGCCTGTAGTCTCAGCTACTTGGGAGGCTGAGGTGGGAGGATCGTCTGAGCCCAGGAGTTTGAGGCTGCAGCGAGCCATGATCGTGCCACTGCATGCCAGCCTGGGTGACAGAGTGAAACCCTGTCTCAAAAAAATAGGGTCTTTGTGAAAGTGAGAAAATTACCCATATAATATGTTCTATGTATCTTGAAGGATGAGGGAACAGCTTTTGTTTGTACAAGTGGAATTCTGTTAAGAAAAGCTGCCATTCACAGAAATGAAACTGAATCCCTTTATTAAGATATTTTATGGCCAGGCGTGGTAGCTCATTCCTATGATCCCAGCACCTTGGGAAGCCGAGGCGGGTGGATCACCTGAGGTCAGGAGTTTGAGACCAGCCTGGCAAACATGGTAAAACCCTGTTTCTACTAAAAATACCAAAATTAGCCGGGCATGGTGGTGGGTGCCTGTAATTCTAGCTACTTGGGAGGCTGGGGCAGGAGAATCACTTGAACCTGGGAGGTGGAGGTTGCAGTGAGCCAAGATCGTGCCACTGTGCTCTAGCCTAGGCAACAGAGTGAGACTCCGTCTCAAAGAAAAAAAAAAGATATTTTATAGGTTGCTATTTATGATTCTTTTCACAGTGACTCAAAATTAGAATTACTAAGAAAATAAAATCTATTTCTTGTTTTCTAATAAAGTGTAAGACCACACAGGTTGGTGGTCAGTGTTTATGTATTTAACAAGATTCGTTGGGGAGTTCTGCCTTTGCTTCAACAAAAAGACTCAATTTTAAAAACCTATGGAGGCAGGCTGGAGGGGCGGAAGGAAGGGTACAAATGTTATTATATTAAAACACATGTTAAATCTGATTTAATATGAATCCGTTTTTATTTTATTTTTATTTTATTAGAGACAGGGTCTCATTCTGTTCCCCAGGCTGGAGTTCAGTGGCAGAATCATAGCTCACTGCTGCCTCAGACTCCTGGGCTTAAAGGACCCTCCTGCCTCAGCCTCCCGAGTAGCTGGAACTACAGGCACGTACCACCATGCCCAGCTAATTTTTGTATTTTTAATTTGTGTAGACATGGGGTCTTGCTGTGTGGCCCAGGCTGGTCTCCAGCTCCTGGGCTCAAGCGATCCTCCTTCCTCAGCCTCCTAAAGTGCTGCGATTACAGGCATGAGTCACCACACCCAGCAAATTCATCTTTAAATAAGCAGTTGACTCCCTTCAACATAACTGAGTGTTTTCTGTGATTTTATATTATCTAGACTATTGAAAAGCACCTTCTTAGAAACTGACCTGTAGGAGACTTGATGTTTGATTTGTGGCTTCAGCCAGCATTGTGGGAAGGATCTTTTTTTTGTTGTTTTTTGAGACAAGGTCTCGCTCTGTAACCCAGGCTGGAATGTAGTGGTGCAATCACAGCTCACTGCAACCTTAACTTCCCAAGCTCAAGCAATCTCCCCACCTCAGCCTTCCAAGTAGCTGGGACTACAGGTGCACGCTACCATGCCTGGCTAATTTTTGTATTTTTTGGTAGAGAAAGGGTCTCCCTATGTTGCCCATGCTAGTGTTGAACTCCTGGCCTCAAACCATCTTCCTTCCTCGGCTATGGGAAGGATCTGTTGATGGGCAAAACCGTAAAACTTTCCATCAGTTGTCTGACAGATGAGGCTAGCTCTCATTTATGTAAATCAGGGTGGCTGCATAAATAAAATTCACAGATAAATCCCCAAACTTATTTACCTTACATGTTCTTTTCTAGGGCTGCCAGCAAAAAGTCAAATGTATTCATGCTTAATGACATTTATAAAACAAAGTGAGGTCCAAAAATGAAGTGCTAATCCATGCACTCAGGCTTCGAAGAGGGGGCTAGGCAGGGCAAGGCGGTATAATTATATAATGAAATGGCTGGAAGTCTCTGAAGGGGAAAGGAGGGAAAAGGAGTTTAATTGATCTGCAAACTAATTAAGCCCTGCCTAAGCACATTCTAGCAGGCAAAGTCAAGAAACAGTAGCAGCCCAATAGGACTGAGCACACTGAGACCAATATAAATACATGTTCTTCAGGTTTAAAATAATCAATCTTTTGCTCTAAAATACCCCATTCTTTTTTGATCCTTAGCAAGAGATGGCAGTGGATGAGTACCTGCTTTGTTAGATTTATTTTTCTCCTCCGTGTCACAGACAGTATAACAAACTGCGAAACCTGCTGAAGGATGCGCGTCATGATTGCATTCTCTTTGCTAATGAATTCCAGCAATGCTGCTATCTGCCGCGGGAAAGAGGAGAGTCCATGGAGAAGTGGCAGACCAGGTATGGCCCTGACTTGCTGCCGTTTTCACACCGTCGTCTTCTGTCATATCCTCATCATTGGCTGTTTGGGCGTTGATCTAAATAGTCTGCTAGAACAAACCAACAATTATTCTGGAACCACGATTAACACCGAAACGCTTACCATGTCAGTATTTTAGATCTATCGTTTGAATACATAACTGATACTTTTTTTGAAAATTGCATTTAGGAAGATATAGGTACCCAGAGTATGTTTGCCCCAGACCCTAGCAGCTATCAGGATCATTCCAGTGACCTAGAAGTCATAACTTTAATACATGTATGTAGAGGGAAGGCAGAAGAGCTCCTTTTTTGTTTTTTAATTTTAATTTTTATTTTTGAGACAGTGTTTTTTGCTCTGTCACCCAGGCTGGAGTGCAGTGGTATGATCACAACTCACTGTGGCCTCGACCTCCCGAGCTCGAGTTTTCCTCCCACCTCAGCCTTCCAAGTAGCTGGGACCACAGACCTGTGCCACCATACTCTTTTAAATTTTGTATTTTTTGTAGAAACGCGGCCCCATTATGTTGCCCAGGCTGGTCTTCAATTCCTGGGTTCAAGTGATCCACTTGTCTCGGCCTCCCAAAGTGCTGGGATTATAGGTGTCAGCCACTGTGCCCGGCCAGGCTCCTACTTACAGTCTTATTAAACTGAAACTGGTCACTTAATTCTGAAAAAACTGCTTCAGGAAATACAGTGTCCTGATTTAAGTCTGCGGAAAGCAGAGCCTAAAGCAAGTCCTTGAGTGTGGAGTGTTTATGTAGAAAGCAATTCCCAGAAGCAGGAGTGAGGAAGTGGGGAGAGTGAGATGGAGATGGAGGACAGGTGGTGAAGGATGTGCTGCTGCTGCGGGAAACGAAGGCTCCATCAGTGCTGCTGAGGAGCCACACGGAATGTGCCTCAGAAGTTACCTTGAAAGCTGGGCATGGTGGCTCACGCTTATAATCCCGGCACTCTGGGAGGCTGAGGCAAGAGGATCAGGAGTTCGAGACCAGCCTGGATAACATAGTGAGACACCATCTGTACAAAAAGTTAAAAATTAGCCGGGGATGGTGACACGCACCTGTAGTCCCAGCTACCCAGGAGGCTGAGGCGGGAGGATCACTTGAGCCTGGGAAGTCGAGGTTACAGTGAGCCATTATTCACCACTGCATTCCAGCCTGGGCGACAGAGTAAGACCCTGTCTCAATCCATCAATCAATCCAGTCCTGTACACAGTTCTCCAGACCTGTTTCCCAGTTCTCTGTTGCCCAGTTCCAGTTCTTTTTTGGAAGATTTCCAGGCATTTCACATGGTTCCATATCAGACCCTATTGGATTATGATCTTCAGCTGCTTGCAGCTTAGTTTTTCTCTTAGCCAAATACTTGCTTCTTCATCTTTTAAGCCTCACACAACATAGCTTGTCATCTTGTGTGATGCCCCAGTTAAACAGTGTAAAAGATGGCAGAGACTCATGGTTTCTAGGCCATATCAAGAAATGAAGTCGTTGCAGTGGTGGTTGGATGTCTTAGGGAAGAGAAATCAGGTTCTTTCTGGTTCATATTTGTATCCCCCAGAGCACCCCGTCCAGGGCTTCTTTATAATGGATACTCCAGAAGTATTTGTTGAATGAATGAATGAATGGTTATCTATATACACCAAAGGATAGCAGATTAAAAGCCAGATGTGAAATTCTGAACAAGAGCTTGTGTTTGTCTGCCTGGGGAGAGCTCACGTGCCCTTTGCTTTTCCAGGAGCATATACAACGCAGCTGTTTGGTACTATCATCACTGCCAGGACAGGATGCCAATTGTTATGGTGACAGAAGATGAAGAGGCAATTCAGCAGTATGGAAGTGAAACAGAAGGAGTATTCGTGATTTCTTTTAAGGTATTTCCAGATGTTGTATATGTATGAGTGCTCATTTTCTTTTTTTTTTTTTAATTTTTATTTTTTTTGAGGCGGAGTCTCACTCTGTCGCCCAGGCTGGAGTGCAGTGGCCAGATCTCAGCTCACTGCAAGCTCCGCCTCCCGGGTTTATGCCATTCTCCTGCCTCAGCCTCCCAAGTAGCTGGGACTACAGGCGCCCGCCACCTCGCCCGGCTAGTTTTGTATTTTTTAGTAGAGACGGGGTTTCACCATATTAGCCAGGATGGTCTCGATCTCCTGACCTCGTGATCCGCCCGTCTCGGCCTCCCAAAGTGCTAGGATTACAGGCTTGAGCCACCGCGCCCGGCCAGAGTGCTCATTTTCTAAGTAGTACCCATAAGGCTCTAGATCCCTTTGGTAACACAGAAAAGAAAAAATAAAAGAGGAATAGACGTTAAGAAGTTCCATTTTGGCCAGGCGTGGTGGCTCATGCTTATAATCCCAGCACTCTGGAGGCCTAGACGGGAAGATCACTTGAGCTTAGGAGTAGCCGCTGGCAACTAGTGAGACTTGTCTCCTACAGAAAAAAAAAAAAAAAAATATAATATATAATATTATATATATATCCCACTCCAAGCATGGTGGCACACACCTGTAGTCCCAGCTACTCAAGAGGCTGAGATGGGAGACTCACTTGAGCCTGGGAGATGGAAGCTGTAGTGAGCCGTGAACACACCACTGTACTAATGCCTGGGTGACACAGCAAGACCCTATCTCAGCAAATGAAGTTCTAGGCCGGGTGCAGTGGCTCACATCTGTAATCCCAGCACTTTGGGAGGCCGAGGCAGGCAGATCACAAGGTCAGGAGATCGAGACCATCCTGGCTAACATGGTAAAACCCCGTCTCTACTAAAAATACAAAAAATTAGCCAGGCGTGGTGGCAGGCGCCTATAGTCCCAGCTACTCGGGAGGCTGAGGCAGGAGAATGGTGTGAACCCAGGAAGCGGAGCTTTTGGTGAGCCGAGACTGTGCTGCTTCACTCCAGCCTGGGCGACAGAGTGAGACTCCATCTCAGAAAAAAAAAAAAAATGAAGTTCTGCTTCTTCATTATGCCCCAACTATTTAATGTTGACTTTCACAAATTCAGACCAACTTTTACTATAAGGCCCACAGCATCTAATACCAGCCCAGTAAACTCCTACTGACAGTAAACTAACATTTATAAAATGGTGATGATGATGATGATAATAGGTTGAATAAAATTGCCAATATTCTTATTGTTGACCTATAAAATGGCAGTTTGACATGGTTCTACCTACTGGTAATAACCAACACATCTATGCCAGCCACTTTTCTATGTCTATTATTTCATTTAATTCTTGCAACAACCCTGTGAGGTAGGTATTATTATTTAATCCTATTGGTAAGGAAATGGAAACACAGAAAGGCTAAGTAACTTGTTCAAAGTCACACAGTAGAAAATGGTAGGGTTATGTTAAAATCCAGGCAGTCAGACCCCAAAGCTCTTAGCCATCGTGCTATACTGCCTTCCAAGTTATTTTTCTGAAAATACACCGGAAACAAACTGTCTTAAAGGCCAGTCTTTTTTTTCAACTGTTCCTCACTCTTCCCCACTTGTGAATGTTCATGGGGGTAATAGGGATAAATGAAAGGGTTGAGATGTGATATTATTATTATTTTTTTTTTTTTTTGAGACGGAGTCTTGCTCTGTCGCCCGGGCTGGAGTGCAGTGGCCGGATCTCAGCTCACTGCAAGCTCCGCCTCCCAGGTTCACGCCATTCTCCTGCCTCAGCCTCCCGAGTAGCTGGGACTACAGGCGCCGCCACCACGCCCGGCTAGTTTTTTGTATTTTAGTAGAGACGGGGTTTCACCGTGTTAGCCAGGATGGTCTCGATCTCCTGACCTCGTGATCCGCCTGTCTCGGCCTCCCAAAGAGCTGGGATTACAGGCTTGAGCCACCGCGCCCGGCCGAGATGTGATATTATTTATATGAATGCTGTCAGATCTGCTTGGTACAGATCTCAGACAGGAGTGGCATTATCAGTGACAGTTTCTTTGGGCTGTCTCAGCAATGCAGTTCTTCCTATCTCTTAGGTACCTTTTTTGAGAGTAGGATGACTGTTAATCTCTCAACAGATCACTGGTCGCTTCTGTCTGCCCGGCTGGTCAATTAGGTTTCACTTGTTGATATCATTTTTTGGTGCAGAAACTAGAATAAGGCCCTGTATTATCCCTGTCAGTTTATAGAAAGTCTAGTTGGGTTTTGAATTGCAGATTCTATAAGGGTTCCCAGGTGCATATATTGCTAAAGATTTGCCAATAGAATTTTCTTGGCCCTGCTATAAAAAAGTGCTCTGGCATGCCAGAGAATTCCAGGGGCGCTGGATATTAATGGCAGTGTCACTTGTTTTTTCTGTTGCAATACATCATGTCTTGTTCCTGCAGAGGACAGTTGACTAAAATTACATTTTTCTACTTTTTGTGAAAATTACTTTTCTTTGTAGTCCAGTGGTATAGTACGGTTTTATTTTCTATAGCGTTTCTCAAGAAAACTGTGTGACCAAGGGCTTCATAGAGGTGAATGATAGTAGAAAAAAGATATTGTGAAGTTCAGATGAGTGGGAAGCCTGGAATTTTCTGTGGGGACTTGAAGTTAGATGGAGAAGAGCCAAGATGATAAATCCCTCTTGAAGAGGTGGTTCATAATGACAAAGTGTGGTGTTGATAAGTGATAAGTGACCATAGAATTCAGGCACTGACGTTAGCACAGACAGAATTTCTGGAAGGAGTAGGGAAAGAAAGGAAGCAGTTTGAACAGGACTCTGAAATTAGTGGGAGAAATGCTGGAGTTGACAGTAAGTATAACCTGTTTGCTTTTCGATTTGAGAACGGAGAATGTGCTAGATTCTACCCCTCAGACTTAAAAGTTGAGTTAAAATACATGAAAAAGACAAGAATGGCCCAGCACGGTGGCCCACGCCTGTAATCCAGCACTTTGGAGGAACACTGGAGCCCAGGAGGTCAAGGCTACAGTGAGCCAGGATCACGCCACTTATACTCCAGCATGGGCAACAGAGCAAGACCCTGTCTCTTAAAAAAAAAAAAAAGACAAGAATGTACACATATTGCCGGGCACAGTGGCTCACGCCTGTAATCCCAGCACTTTGGGTGGCCAGGGCAGGAGGATCACTTGAGCCTAGGAGTTTGAGACCAGCCTGGACTACCTAGTGAGACCTCATCTCTACAAAAAATTAAAAAATTAGCCATGTATGGTGGCATGTGCTTCTAGTCCCAACCACTTGGGGGGCTGAGGTGGGAGGATTGCTTAGGGTGGGGGGAGGTCAAGGCTGCAGTGAGCCAAGATCATGCCACTGCATCCAGCTTGGGCTACAGAATGAGGCCCTGTCTCAAAAAAAAAGTACACATAGGCCATTGTCTGCAGCAATTAGATACACATAAAGACAGGCTGCCTGGACGTGTGCAGGTGTGTTTGTAGTGTGTGTGGAGAGAAGGAGACTTGAAAGCACAAAGTAGCCTAGGAGGTGCAAGTGTTCCACGGTGGGGTGGCCTTGTGGGGCTCGTTTGGCAGGCTCAGGGGTTAATGTGGTAGTAGAGAACGAACGGTGGAGTGAGGCTCAGGAAGTCCTGCTCACTGAGCACCCCCTCAAAACGGCAGGCCAGCAGAAGTTCCCAGTCAGGAGTTTCTGTAGTAGTACCATGATGAAGAATCAGTACCTTCTGACTGTGTTTCTCTGTGCCTTTATTAAATACAGAATTACCTGGACAATTTCTGGCCTGATTTAAAAGCTGCCCATGAGCTTTGTGATTCTATCCTTCAGTCTCGACGGGAGAGAGAGAACGAGAGTCAGGAGAGCCATGGGAAGGAGTACCCAGAACATCTTCCCCTGGAAGTGTTAGAAGCTGGGATTAAATCTGGACGCTATATCCAGGTGAGGGTGGTAATTTAAAATGTACCAGGGCTGGGCACAGTGGCTCATGCCTGTAATCTCAGCACTTTGGCTAAGGCTGGTAGATTGCTTGAGCCCAGGAACTGGAGACAAGACTGGGCAACACAGTGAAACCGCGTCTCTAGAAAAAATTTAAAAATTAGCCAGGCATGGTGGTGTGTACCTGTACTCTCAGATTACTCGGGAGGTTGAGGCAGGAGGATCACTTCAGCCTGGATGGTTGAGGCTGCAGTGAGCCATGATTGCACCACTGCCCTCCAGCCTGGGTGACAGCAAGAACCTGTCTCAAAACAACAACAAAAAAATCTTTCAGGACCAACCAGTATGTTTTCTCCTCTTTTTACTGCATCCTGTCACAGGCCTCTGATTTCACAGGCTGCAAACAAGATGGGCATGAGTAAGTTACGGGCTGTCAGTGTTTCGGGTGGCTTGGGAGTCATTCTTTCCGTAGACACTGATTGCCCAGCTTGAAGCTACTCTGCGATAATAAGTCCTTAATTCTGTTACATATTGAACATCATACAAGCAGAATGTGGAAGTCTCCTGGTAAATGCCTCCTGTCACTAGAAAAAAACATATCTCTTTGAATCAAGGTCTGGAGATTTGGTGATACTGTAAAATTGGTGAAATCTAGCTTCTTTCCTCCTTTGCCATTTTTTTCTCTGCCCCTTTCAAGGGCTTCTTTGTGATCCTCCCAGGACCCTAGAACCCAGATGCTGTCAGGGTCTTGGGAAGAAATCAAATACAGTTTTTATTCAGATTTCAACAGTTTTATATACACTCATTTATGTGTGTATGTGTGTGTAGCTCTATGCAGTTTTATCACATGCATAGATTTGTGTATCTACCACCACAATCAAGATACAGAACTGTTCTATCATGGAGTTTGCATTTCTAATGAGCAACTCAGTAGATGGTCAGCCACAATCTAAGAACATCACTCCAAAGCCCCTCCCGAACAGTGTGGGGATTTTAAATGAGTATGCCTAGAGAGGCTAATGTTTCCAACTTAGTAGTAAAGTTTATGGCATTCCTGGGAGGATATATATTTTTTATTTTAATTTAATTTTATTTATTTATTTATTTATTTATGAGACGCAGTCTCGCTCTGTCGCCAGGATGGAGTGCAGTGGTGCGATCTCGGCTCGCTGCAACCTCTGCCTCCCAAGTTCAAGCGATTCTTCTGCCTCAGCCTCCTGAGTAGCTGGGACTACAGTCACCCGCCACCACGCCCAGCTAATTTTTGTATTTTTAGTAGAGATGGGGTTTCACCATGTTGGCCAGAATGGGATTGATCTCTTGACCTCGTGATCCACCCACCTCAGCCTCCCAAAGTGCTGGGATTACAGGCATGAGCCACTGTACCCGGCCCCTGGGAGGATATTTTGAGATAGAAGATTTTTAAAAGATTACTCATCAGTTACATGAGATAGAGCCTGGTACTTTCAGCACTTTGTATAGTTAAAAGTAGTTCAAAATGATGGTATTTTCCTCTAAGGAAAATAAACCTTAGGGATTAATATTATTCCTACCCGCACATGGTGTCTCATGCCTGTAATCCCAGCACTTTGGGAGGCTGAGGTGGATCACAAGGTCACGAGTTCAAGACCAGCCTGACCAACACGGTGAAACCCTGTCTCTACTAAAAATACAAAAAATTAGCTGGGCATGGTGGGGGGGCACCTGTAATCCCAGCTACTTGGGAGGCTGAGGCAGGAAAATTGCTTGAACTCAGGAGGCAGAGGTTGCAGTGAGCCAAGATTGTGACGCCGCACTCCTGCCTGAGTGACAGAGTAGGACTCCATCTCGAAAAAAAGGAAAAAAAATATGTATATGTGTGTGTGTGCGTGCACGTGTGTGTGTGTATAATTCCTAAAGGGATCACAAACCTTGAATATTATGGGGATATTTTCACATAATTTTAAAAACTGGACCTTTTGGAGATAAACCAGGCAGAAAAGAACATTTTTCACATTGATTTTTTTTTTTATTATGATTTTAGGGAATTCTGAATGTCAACAAACACAGAGCCCAAATAGAAGCTTTTGTTCGACTTCAGGGAGCCAGCAGTAAAGATTCAGGTTCAGTATAAACCTTACATAAATGTCTGTACTCCTTTTTTATTCTGATGTTATACAATGAAGAAAGCAAAGTGGCAATTGTCATGTCGTATGTGCCCTGTTATGTATGCATACATACATTGGGTATGTGGGATTGTCGTGGGGGGGTTCCCCTAGCTTTTTGTCTCTAATTTCTAATTTTATTGTAATAAATTTAAACTACAACACAGAGAAGCAAAGCAACTTGCCCAAGGTCACACACCTGGTAAGTGGTGGAGCTGAATTTGTAGCCAAGGCTGTTTGGCTGTGATTTTAACATATTACTCTGTGCTGCCTCAATGTGCTATATTGCTTTATTGGAGTAAATTTTTTTTAAGTAATAAAAATGAAAAAAATGTGTAAATAAGTTGTGTCATAATCAGGTGTAGTTCTTAGTTCTGTAATGACAGGGTGAAAAAGAAAACCTGCTAGTCAAAGGAGCGTGACTGGGTCGAGAGAGAATGAGAAACTGGCTTTCTTTGGGCCCTTGCTTGTCAGAATTCTCCCTGTCGGTTCTGCCCTATCTAGTTCCTCAGCCCATTGACCACTCCCTTGGCTGTGTAGGATCCTAAAGGTATTTGACAGAAGTCCAGCATAGGCTCACATAGTTGCATGCAGGGAACTAATACCTTTTAAAAGGTGGTGAGGGGGGTGGGGGTATTTTTTTAAAAGATGATTGAGGGTGGCACTTATGAAAGTTCAATATACAGTATGACATGGTGCCAGCAATTCTTCATTCCTAACCTGCAGAACAAAAGAAGTTTGACTTTACCTTTGAAAGGAAGAAGCTTTACTTGCCGGAGTGCCAATTAGACTTTGAGTATATTACGCACAGAATGCCTCACTGGTGTGCCATTCCCTCGGCTTTACGGGTTTTTTCTGTGCTGCCCCAAACACAGATTTAGTCAGTGACATCCTAATCCACGGGATGAAGGCTCGAAACCGCTCTATTCATGGAGATGTGGTAGTTGTGGAGCTACTCCCTAAAAATGAGTGGAAAGGAAGAACCGTAGCCCTGTGTGAGAATGACTGTGACGACAAGGCTTCGGGCGAGTCCCCAAGTGAGCCCATGCCTACAGGTGAGCCAGCTGGAGAACCACTCCGATGTCCATTTTTCTTGTGAAATTATATTTGTCTTCTCTTTAGCAATCCAGAAATACTGCCCTTATTTTATTTATTTATTTAATTTCAGTTGACAAAAACTGTATTTATTGTGTATAATATGATTTTTCTGTGTGTATTTATTGTATATAATATGATGTTTTGATATAATACATTGGAGAATGGCTAGACTGAGCTAATTAACCCAGTGTGTTAACCTCACACACTGTGTGGTGAAAATACTTAAGATCTACTCTCTTAGCAATTTTCAAGAATACAGTACATTGTTATTAACTATAGTCACAGGTTGTACCATAATAGTTCCTAACATGAGATATAGTCTCTTCCCCTCCATTATCAGTTTCCCCTCTGCCGGTTTATTTTACTCTTATCAGTACCCAGATATGCTGTAATGGCTTTCCTCTTAAAATCAAACCAAAAATCCTCTGAGTCCCACGTCCCTTTCATCTGCTGCCCCTTATCTTTAAAGTCAGAGTATAGTTAACTCTACATTCTCTCTTCCTCCCTGCCGGCCTCTCATGCCTGCCATTCTGACACCTCCGAAGCCCTACTTCTCTAAAGTTGTTCTTGCCAAGGTCACCAGTGACCCCACTGCCAGAGCACTAGTCAGCCTCCATCATCTGGAAGCTGTCAGCAGCATTTGGCCGGGGGGCCTCTGCCTTCCATGGGGCTTCTCCCAGTTCTCCCACCCAGCTGGCTGCTCTTCTCAATTCTCCTCCTGGCTCTGCATCTCATTGTCCTCTTGGATATGCAAGGGCCCCATGCTGGATCTTCTGTTCTCTGCACTCTATCCCTTGGGGATCTCTTGCAGTTCTTTCATTTTGTATCTCTGGCCCTTCCTCAGCTTCTGGTTTTATTTACTCAGTTGTCTATTTGGCATCTTCCCCTCAGACTTAACATGTCCCACACAGACTCCTGATTTCCCCCCTAGACCTGCTGTTCCCCACGTGTCCCCCAGTCTCAGTAAAGGGCAAATTCATTCTTGGAGTTGGTCAACCCAAGACACTTTGGGGTTATCCTTTACTTTTTTTTTTTTTTTTTTACTCATCAGCAAATGCTGGCAGCTCCAACTCTAATGCATGGCCTGAATTCAGCCACCTGCCACACTTCCCCCACAGCTCTCCCACTTCAGTCCATTGGCACCTCAGGACTGTTGCAGCAGCCTCCTCACTGATCTCCCTGCTCCCACCATTGCCCCTCCCCATGTAGTCTTTTCTCCACTCAGACACTCAATGATCCTTCAGAAAGTGAGTTGAGGAACTGGGTGCTGTGGCTCATGCCTATAATCCCAGCACCTTGGGAGGCTGAGGTGGATGGATCACTTGAGGTCAGCAGTTCGAGACCAGCCTGGCCAACATGGTAAAACCCTGTCTCTACTAAAAATACAAAAATTAGCCGGGTGTGGTGGTGCACACCTGTAGTCCCAGCTACTGGGAAGCTGAGGCATAAGAATTGCTTGAACCCAGGAGGCGGAGGTTGCAGTGAGCTAAGATCGCGCCACTGCACTCCAGCCTGGGCAAGAGAGTGAGACATTGTCTCCAAAAAAGAAAAAAGAAAAAGAAAGTGAGATTTGGCTCCTCTCATTTCTCTGCTCAAAACTCTTCAATGGCTGGTTCCTGTTTCACTGAGAATAAAATCCAAAGTCCTTACCATGGCCTACAAGGTCCCACCAGCTGAGGCCGCCTTCTGCCATTTTCCTCTTCATGCTTCTGCTCCAGCTGCATTGAAGACTTGTTCTTTCTACCACCTGGATGAAGCATTCCCCAAATATCCTCATGTTTGTTTTCCTCACTTCCCTCAAGTCGCTGTTCAAATGTCACTTTATTTAAAATAGCTGCCACTTCTGACCCTCTGTCACTCTTGGTCACCTTACCCTACCTTGTATCTTTCTCAGCAACTGTCACAACTTCACAATTTTTTTTTTTTTTTGGATCTATTTTCCACCCCCACAGACACCCAAACTGATTTTTTATAAACCCCATGAAATCAGGGACTTTACCTATTATGATACTGCTATATTCCCTATACCTAGAACAAAGCCTCATACCTGGTTGGAGTGCAATAAATATTTGTGAAAAACAAAAGAAAAAAGAATATTGTTAACTATTAAAGTTTGGTCTCGGCTTCAGTCAGTGATGATTGGAAGTGGTGTGTATCAGTCTTATGATCTGTATACTTTTCTGTGTATAATGGACCAAATGAGATTGGCTGGTGAGAGAAGGCAAGAAAGACTGAAAATGCGCAGTTGAGGGCGTGGTTTAGAACCAGAGTGAAAATCATTGACTTTTCCCAATATACCAACACGAGATTGATAAGATAATGGCAACAGAGAGAAAATGGGACAAGTGGATTCTAAATGTTATCTCAGGAAGAGAGAGCATACTGACAATGTTATTTAAAAAGTTAGCCATCTTTGCTGGGCATAATGGCATGTGCCCATAGACCCAGCTACCCAGGAGGATGGATTGAGCCCAGGAGTTTGAGAATGTAACGTACCATGATAGTGTCTGTGAATAGCCAGTGCACTCTAGCCTACACAGCATAGTGAGATCCTGTTTCTTAAAAAGAAAGAAAGAGAGAGAGAGAGAAAGAAAGAAAGAGAAACAAAAAGAGTTTTTAAATTATCCATCTTTAAAATAAAATACCAAGAAGGCAAATCTTAAAACATACCTTTCTTCTTGTTGTTGTGTGTGTTTTGAATTTTGTTTATGTGTTTGTTTTTGAGACAGAGTCTCACTCTGCTGCCCAGGCTGGAGTGTAGTGGCACCATCTTGGCTCACTGCAACTTCCACCTCCCAGGTTCAGGCAATTCTCCTGCCTCAGCCTCCTGAACAGCTGTGATTACCGGTGCACACCACCATGCCCAGCTAATTTTTGTATTTTTAGTAGAGGTGGGGTTTCACCATGTTGGCCAGGCTGGTCTTGAACTCCTGGCCTCACATGATCCTCCTGCCTCAGCCTCCCAAAGTGCTGGGATTACAGGCATGAGCCACCATGCCTGGCCGTTATTGTTGTTAATAAAAGCTTCCTTTCAAAAATGTTCTTAAGTTGGATGGATGTGCTTGAAAAAAAATAGGACAGTGTATTTCTTTTTCTTTTCCTTATTGCCTGAGGTGGTCAGAGTCCAGATAGGTGTCACCTAACTAGTTAATGCCTTGTTTTGTTTTGTTTTCCCAAAGGTCGAGTGGTTGGCATACTTCAGAAGAACTGGCGGGATTATGTGGTGACATTTCCATCCAAAGAAGAGGTCCAATCTCAGGGCAAAAATGCTCAGAAAATCCTGGTTACACCTTGGGATTACAGAATTCCCAAAATTCGAATTAGCACTCAGCAAGCAGAAGCCCTCCAGGTAGCTGGCATTCTACCTCTACTATGGAATCTCTACTCTTCTGTCTTTGCCAGCTTTTTAGCAGTACCAGAAAGCATTATTAATTCTTTTGCATATAAGGAAATAAATTATTGATGGCATCTGGCATTCCAAGATACTGGGATGTGTTTTTTGGGGGGGGTTTTGTTTCATTTTGTTTTTCCAAGACGGAGTCTCACTCTGTCCCCCAGGCTGGAGTGCAGTGGTGCGATCTTGGCTTATTGCAACCGCCGCTTCCTGGGTTCAAGCAATTCCCCTGCCTCAGCCTCCTGAGTAGCTGGAATTACAGGCTCCCACCACCGCGCCCAACTGGTTTTTATATTTTTAGTAGAGATAGGGTTTCACTATGTTGGCCAGGCCAGTTTTGAACTCCTGACCTCATGATCTGCCACCTCTGCCTCCCAAAGTGCTGGAATTACAGGTGTGAGCTACCATGCCCGGCCATGTTTTTATGTTTTTTAATTTGTTTTTTGTAGAGATGGGGTCTCACTTTGTTGCACAGGCTGGTCTTGATCTCCTGACCTCAAGCAGTCCTCCTGCCTTGGCCCCCCAAAGTGCTGGAATCACAGGCATGAGCCACTGTGCCCAGCCCCAAGATTCTGTTTTTTAAAAATTCTAAATATATGAGAACCATCCATTAAATAGTCTGTGGTTAATAAATTCAGGCCAGAGAGAAACTGTCCTAGAAAGAGCTGTGTAGGACAACCAGAGAGAACATACATTATCCAGCTGTCCAACACAGAAACTTTCAATAGATACACTTTGCCAACACTAACAAGCTTTCCTCCAGCAAGCAATATAGAAATACGATCACTCTGCCCTGTAGGGATGATGTAGTGGTACTTCACAGAATTGATTATCCATAAAGGAATATAGCACTGGAGAGAAGACATAAACAAGAAGGTTAGACATTAACCTTTACTTGTGTCAAAGAGTATGGGCATTGCCCAATTTAATTCCCCCTGATATTTTACAGTTTGTAAATGAGACACTAAAGCAGGATGTCCCTGGCCAGTAACCTGGCCATTGTACTTTTTACATCTTGAAGCCTTATACAGGCTCTCCAGGCCAGTTGCGCCTAATATGTTTTCCATTCCCATGGTTTGCTAGAATTTTTGGGTAGTGGGGATTCAGTTTACACTGACACCTTCTTCTCCACCAAAGACCATCTTAAGAGGTCTTCAAAAAGGCCAGGTGCAGTGGCTCATGCCTGTAATTCTAGCACTTTGGGAGGCCGAGGCAGATGGATCACTTGAGGCCAGGAGTTCAAGACCAGCCTGGGCCGGACTTGGTGGCTCGCACCTATAATCCCAGCACTTTGGGAGGCCAAGGCGGGCAGATCACGAGGTCAGGAGATTGAGACCATGCTCGCTAACTCAGTGAAACCCCGTCTCTACTAAAATACAAAAAATTAGCCGGGCATGGTGGCAGGCACCTATAGTCCCAGCTACTCAGGAGGCTGAGGGCAGGAGAATGGCGTGAACCTGGGAGGCAGAGCTTGCAGTGAGCGAGATTATGCCACTGTACTCCAGCCTGGGCGACAGAGCGAGACTCCATCTCGGGAAAAAAAAAAAAAAAAAAAAAAAACCCCAACCTGGCCAAAATGGTGAAACTCTTTTTCTACTAAAAAAAAAAAAAAAAAATTCCAAAAATTAGCTGGGCATGGTGGTACACGCTTGTAATCCCAGCTATGTGAGAGGCTGAGGCAGGAGGATCACTTGAACCCAGGANCTTGAGGCCAGGAGTTCAAGACCAGCCTGGGCCGGACTTGGTGGCTCGCACCTATAATCCCAGCACTTTGGGAGGCCAAGGCGGGCAGATCACGAGGTCAGGAGATTGAGACCATGCTCGCTAACTCAGTGAAACCCCGTCTCTACTAAAAATACAAAAAATTAGCCGGGCATGGTGGCAGGCACCTATAGTCCCAGCTACTCAGGAGGCTGAGGGCAGGAGAATGGCGTGAACCTGGGAGGCAGAGCTTGCAGTGAGCGAGATTATGCCACTGTACTCCAGCCTGGGCGACAGAGCGAGACTCCATCTCGGGAAAAAAAAAAAAAAAAAAAAAAAAAAAAAACCACCCCGGCCAAAACGGGGAAAACTTTTTTTCTAAAAAAAAAAAAAAAAAAAAATTCCAAAATTAGCTGGGCATGGTGGTACACGCTTGTAATCCCAGCTATGTGAGAGGCTGAGGCAGGAGGATCACTTGAACCCAGGAGGCATAGGCTGCAGTAAGCTAAGATAGCGCCACTGCATTCCAGCCTGGGTGACACAGCAAGACTCCATCTCAAAAAAAAAAAAAAAATAGACTTCAAAGAAATTAGGAGCTACCTCCCACACACAACACATTAAGATTGTTGTTTTAAAACTTAATTTGGATCATGCATAATTGAGTTTTCCCCTTGTGTTGCAAGTGTTAACTAGAATGTATTACAGTCGGCTCTCTTTAGCAGACTAAAATTTCCAGCCCTCTTCATTGACATAGAGAGGTAATGCCTCCCTTCAAAGCACTGGGTCAAGCATTTCATACCATCTGGCAATTTAGTAATAGGAAGAATGAAAAACAAAAAAAAACCTACTGTACACCACTATTTGCAACTGGCCGCTCTCTTTGGAACCCAGTGCTGTTTGCCTCTTGTTTGTTTGATGCCTCTGATTGACCCACTTAACTCCTGGTGCTCAGCTGTGTTTTCTTTTTTCCTTTTGTGCAGGACTTCAGGGTAGTCGTGCGCATCGATTCTTGGGAGTCAACATCTGTGTATCCAAATGGACATTTTGTGCGTGTTTTAGGAAGAATTGGAGATCTGGAAGGCGAAATTGCAACCATCCTGGTGGAAAACAGTATTTCAGTCATCCCTTTCTCAGAAGCTCAGGTCGGATTTTCCAGAAACCTTTGGTCTAGTGACATTTTCTTTTTTCTTTTGTTGTTGTTTCATCATTAAGAAAGAAAAGTCTCTGTGCTATGTAACAACCCACTGTGTTAAGCCACAGATAATGGAAAAATCTCACTCCTCTTTATTCTATATTTGGACCAAACTGAAGTCAGCTTCAAGTGTAGAATTAGTTTTCTATAGCCTCATAGCTCTCAAATTTTTATATTTTCCAACTGGGCTTAAAAATGATATGTCAGTGTCTTATAGTCAGTATACATCCATCCCCAGCAACTACAAGGACACCTAGTTACAGACCCAACTGAGCTCCACACTCTCTGTCCAAATCATTCAACCAGAGGCTGCATAAAGCTACAGGGGGTGGATTCCTGGGATCCATACATCTCTGACCCATGGGTCAAAAATTATCCTCATTATGAAACAGTTTTGTGAACCTTTACAGAAAACAAAAATCCCATAAACATAAAACATCAGCTATTTCCATCACTTTATGATCTTTTAAAACCCTCATAAATCTTGTGTATTATTCTTACATGACTATATTCATCATGTGCACGCACTGATTTCTGTTCTGCTTCTTTCACTTAAAATTATTTTTATATATTGACATAGCCTACTTATTTTAATGATAATGGTAAATTATGGTATATTGACATACCCACCGGGCGCGGTGGCTCAAGCCTGTAATCCCAGCACTTGGGGAGGCCGAGACGGGCGGATCACGAGGTCAGGAGATCGAGACCATCCTGGCTAACACGGTGAAACCTCCTCTTTACTAAAAAATACAAAAAACGAGCCAGGCGAGGTGGCGGCGCCTGTGGTCCCAGCTACTCGGGAGGCTGAGGCAGGAGAATGGCGTAAACCCGGGAGGCGGAGCTTGCAGTGAGCGGAGATCGCACCACTGCACTCCAGCCTGGGTGACAGAGCAAGACTCCATCTCAAAAAAAAAAAAAAAAAAAAAAAAAAAGACATACCCTAGTTTGCTTAAGCATTTCTCAATTGTTGGGCATTCAGCTGTTTAATGTTTCAGTATTATTAAAAAATGTAGGCCGGGTGCGGTGGCTCACGCCTGTAATCCCAGCACTTTGGGAGGCCGAGGCAGGTGAATAACCAGGTCAGGAGTTTGAGACCAGCCTGGCCAACATGATGAAAAACCGTCTCTACTAAAAACACACAAAAAAATTAGCTGGGCATAGTGGTGGGTATCTGTAATCCCAGCTACTCGAGAGTCTGAGGCAGGAGAATTGCTTGAACCCGGGAGGCGGAGGTTGCAGTGAGCCGAGATCGCGCGGCTGCACTTCAGCCCCGGCGATAGAGTGAGGCTCCGTCTAAAAAAAGAAAAATAAAAAAGTTACTTCGAACATTTTATAAACCACTGCTTTTATTAATTTCTTTTTTTTCTCTTTTTCTTCTTCTTTTTTTTTTTTTTTTTTTTTTTTTTTAGATGGAGTGTTGCTTCTGTCCGGCATGGAAGTGCGTGGCAAGATCTCGCTCACTGCAATCTGCATTCACTGGGTTCAAGCAATTTCTCCTGGCCTCAGCCTTCCCGAGTAGACTGGACTACAGTGTGTCACACAACACCTGGCTAATTTTTTGTATTTTTTAGTGAGATGGGTTTCATCTCCATGTTAGTAGGTGGTCTCGATTCCTGACCTTTCATGATCTGCGTTCATCGCTTCAACTCCCAGTGACTGGATTATCAGGTCATTGAGCCAACACGCCCAGCATCTGCTTTTTATTTCTTTTTGTCATTCTCTTGGAATGTAATCCTTAAAGGTGAGATTACCAAGTCAAAGGGTATAAAAGATTTAAATAACTTCTAAATGTCTACAGATTGTTCTCCAGCAAAATTTGATCCATATTGCTTGCCATAAGGAGTGTCTGGGTGTTCTTATTTTCATTATAGTATTTTCACAGAATAGGAGCTATCATAGTAAACTATTTTAAGATATTTTACATCATTAATTTATATATATATGTATATATATATTATATATTATATAATTTTTTTTTTTTTTTTTTTTTTTTTTTTTTTTTTTTTTTTTTTTTTTTTTGAGAAGGAGTCTCGCTCTGTCGCACCGGCTGGAGTGCAGTGGCCAGTTCTCAGCTCACTGCAAGCAAGCTCCCACCTCCCGGGTTATGCATTCTCCTTCCTCAGCCTCCGTGTAGCTGGGACTACAGGCGCCCCGCCATCACCCGGCTAGTTTTTTGTAATTTTTTTAGTAGAGACAGGGTTTCACCGTGTTAGCCAGGATGGTCTCGATCTCCTGACCTCGTGATCCCACCATCTTCGGTCCTCCCAAAGTGCTGGGATTACAGGCTTGACCACCGCGCCCGGCCCCGGACTAAATTTTATATTTAACATTAGTTTCTGGAAATTATTTGTTGACTTGTTTGGCAGCTCTTAGTGAAAATGTTACAATAAAGTAAAGTGTGAGCTATACATCACAGGACTGGAATTTTCTCTTCCCTTTTAGCCTACTTAACTGCAAATTGATGGCTTAAACAGATAATAATGGAGAGAAAATGTCCTAGATAGGTCTTGTATAAAATTATCTTTAAGGGGTAAGCTTTTAATATTTGGAACATGTTGATTATTTTTTCAAGTCTTAAATTTAAAGCTTGACTACATTTAAACGAATGGATCATTTGAAAATGGGCTACATGTTGTACTCTTGTTCCAAGCCCCTATAACTAAAGAGACTGGTAGAAGTTGTGGGATATTTTCTGTCCAAATGTAAGGGTCCTCAGGGGTATGGGACTTAGTCTTTCTTGTTGACTCCTGACTTTCCAGAGCCCAGCACAGTACCCCGGATATCTGAGGCACCTAATAAACAATTATTGATCAAAGGAAGCCAACATAGGTTGATGCAGAAGGTAATTGAGAATGAATGAATTTCTATGTGGTCGCATTGAGAATATCAGTGAGTGGATTTTTACAGAAATTTGTGGTGCATGAATTGCTGAATATTCGACCTCTCATACAGATGTGTGAGATGCCAGTAAACACACCAGAAAATCCCTGGAAAGTGAGTCGTGAAGAGGAACAAAAACGTAAAGACTTGAGGAAAAGCCATCTCGTATTCAGCATTGACCCCAAAGGTTGTGAAGATGTGGATGACACACTTTCAATCAGAACCTTAAATAATGGCAACCTGGAACTTGGGGTCCACATCGCAGATGTAACACACTTTGTGGCACCAAATTCTTATATTGATATTGAAGCTAGAACAAGGTAATGCTATTTGAAATCAGCTCTATGGTTGTATATATGTGACTGTGTATTTTGTGTCTGTACTAGTTTCAGGTGTTCAAAGATCTCATGTTTGTGTAATTCTGAAGGTCTCTTCCAGAAAAAAAAAAAGTTGAGGTCCACTCCCCATTTTCATTTAGAAAAACAGCACCTTGATCAATTTACCTTTCCTTTTTAACATAACCTTTTCACACATTGTTTCCTACTGAACTGAAATGGGTTAAATTTTCATGTAGTAATATACTGTTTTATAAAAATGCTGGATCATTACACTCCAATTTTTCTTATGCAACAAAGATTCACTGTCACTTGCTCTTTCTTTCTCTTATCAGTGGAAGACTATTCAGCCCAAAGCAGTATCACTTAGAAAAATGGGACCATGGGAATAGTTTTATTACCCAGTCTGCTGCACTTTTTGAAACAGCAACAGCCTTGGGGAATCTGTAGTGAGATTTTGGCCATTTACCTCCCTGCGGCCCACACAGTCAGCAGTTCTGCTTCTCCCTGCTGAAGGTCGCGTTGCTGCGTGTGTGTCATTCACAGGGCCACCACTTATTATCTAGCAGATCGTCGCTATGACATGCTGCCTTCCGTCCTCAGTGCCGATTTGTGTTCCCTTCTGGGAGGCGTTGATAGGTGAGTTTATGGCTTTTGTCTTCCAAGCTTGTCCTGGCCCTTCTGTGGCTCCTGATGCTGCCTGCTTCTGGCCTCATTTTTCTTCTCTGCTCTGCCCCACCCCAGCCCTGGGTCTCCCCTCTGATCTCTCAACACCACCCCTGGCCCCAACCCCACACCACTTATCTTTAGGCAGCTTTATTTCTCCAGCCTTCCCTACCCTTCCCCTCCTCTCTTCTGTCTGCTAGCAGTAGGGCTGCATCTCCCTCTGTTGCCGGCTTTTTAAAGTCAGCTAAAATCTGAGAACAAATGTGTGTAGCTTTGTGCTTATGCATTGCCCGGATGAAGTTGTTTGGCATGAGGATCATGAACTTGTGGAGTTTTTTGTTCATTTATTAAGGTTAAAATTTATGTTTCTCTTTGAAAAGGTAATAGAATCATATGGGCCCAAACTCATATGTCCCAAGAGGTATTTAATGAAAGGTTCCTCCCTATCACTTTCCCTCATTTACCAGTTCCATATTAGTTTTTCTAGATATATTACACACACAAATATGCATATATGATCTTTCTTTTTTACACAAATGGTTGCATTGTATATATACTGTTTAGCACCTTCCTTTTTAAAAAAACTTACTGGTATCTTGGAGATCATTCTGTATTAATAACGGTTGCACTATCTATGGAAATTTTGATAGTTTCCCATATTTTGGTATTACAAACAAAGCTGTACAGAGTTAACTTTGAACATAAGTCATTTCACATTTTCATTTTATTTTATTTTGGAGACCAAGTTTCACATATTGCCGAGGCTGGTCTTGAACTCCTGTGCTCAAGTGATCCTCCTGCCTTGGCCTCCCAAAATGCTGGGATTACAGATGTAAGCCACCATGCCCAGCCCATTTCACATTTTTTAAAATACAGTACATGTGAAAGAGAAATTCCCATATTTGATTATGGGATCTCTGTGTCAAGAGTATGTGCATTTGTGTTTAGATCAGTATAATCAAATCGCCCTCCTTAAATGTTCCACCAATTATATTCCTGTCACTAATGTATGAGAGTGCGTATTCTCCCACAGCCTTGCCAGCACAGTATGTTGTAGTTTTTTATCTTTGCCAATTTGATAGATGAAAAATGGTATCTTAGATTGGTTTTAATTTGCAGTACGAATAAAGCTAACCATTTTTTGTATGTCTAACAGTCACTTATGTATCCCTTTCTGTTAACTACTTTATATTCTTTGCCCATTTTTCTTTTGGATTCAAGATCAATTACTAATTAATTTGTAAAAGCTCTTTACATATTAGGAAAATTAGCCCTGTGTTTTTTTTTTTGAGTTCCAAATGTATACTTTTTTAATAAAATGACTTGGTGGCAAAGAGGTTTTTTTGCTAAATGAAATTTTTGCTAATTTAGCTGTCATCAAGACTGATATCACAGTTCAGTGTCATCCTGTAGGATTTGCAAGACTTTGCTCTAATTTACTGAGCTAAAAAGACTTGACTCTATCAGTGTCATGCTTTTCTAATCAAAATGGAGGACATGGCCGGGCACGGTGGCTCACACCTGTAATCCTAGCACTTCGGGAGGCCGAGGTGGGTGGATTGCCAGAGCTCAGGAGTTTGAGACCAGCCTGGGCAACACAGTGAAACCGTGTCTCTACTATAATAGAAAAAATTAGCTGGGCATAGTGGTACATGCCTGTAGTCCCAGCTACTCTGGAGGCTGAGGCAGGAGAATCACTTGAACCTGGAAGAGGTGGGTTGCAGTGAGCCAAGACAGCACACTGCACTCCACCCTGGGCAACAGAGCGAGACTCCATCTCAAGAAAAAAAAAAAAAAATGGAGGACATAAAGTAGGGTTTGTAATGTCACATATGAACTCATTTCAAATTTGTTCAGAGCTCAACAGAACCCAGTCTAACTGTTGTTTTAATTTAAAATATTTTTTGATTTAGTTGTAAGGTGGTTGGATTGACAAATCAAACCAGAAATCTGTAGCTTTGTAATTTTTTTTAAGTTACAGTTAGGTCAAATTCTACTTGCTTCAAAAATAGAAGACTTAGGTGGGGCATGGTGGCTCACACCTGTAATCCCAGCACTTTGGGCAGGAGAATTGCTCAAACCCCGGAGATTGAGGCAACAGTGAGCAGCAATCATGCCATTGCACTCCAGCCTGGGTGACAGAGCAAGACCCTGTCTCAAACAAAACAAAACAAAACAAAAGCCAGATGAATGTAATAGTGATGTTGTCAATGTTACTGTTTTTGTAGGTATGCTGTAAGCATCATGTGGGAACTGGATAAAACCTCTTATGAAATTAAGGAAGTGTGGTATGGCAGAACCATTATTCGATCAGCGTACAAACTGTTCTATGAAGCAGCCCAAGAACTACTGGATGGAAATTTTAGTGTTGTTGATGATATTCCAGAATTCAAAGACTTGGATGAGAAGAGCAGACAAGCCAAGCTGGAGGAGTTAGTGTGGGCAATTGGAAAGCTGACCGACATAGCTCGCCATGTCAGAGCTAAACGAGACGGATGTGGTGCCCTGGAACTGGAAGGGGTAGAGGTTCGCGTACAGCTAGATGACAAAAAAAACATTCATGACCTCATCCCCAAGCAGCCCCTGGAAGTCCATGAGACAGTGGCTGAATGCATGATCCTGGCCAACCACTGGGTCGCCAAGAAGATCTGGGAGAGCTTCCCTCATCAGGCCTTGCTGCGCCAGCACCCTCCTCCACACCAGGAGTTCTTTTCAGAACTCCGGGAATGTGCTAAAGCCAAAGGCTTCTTCATAGATACACGGTATTCCTCTTTTGAGGGGGCAGAGAAATGGAGTGGCATGCTGTATATTTATTTATCTTATAGTTGTTCTTAAAATGTGACAGCCAGATCTTTGACCAAAAAGAGAAAACAGATTGTTGGCTCTCTGCATTTTGAAGACATATTTTCTCTCTTCATTGTTATGTATAGAGACTTAAAACATGTTTATTTAGGCATAATTTTGTTCCTTGGTTTTTTATTTCATGTTTTTTTAGATAGAGTCTTGCCCTGTCACACAGGCTTGAGTGCAGTGGTGCGATCTCAGCTCACTGCAACCGCCACCTCCCAGGTTCAAATGATTCTCCTGCCTCAGGCTCCCAAGTAGCTGGGACTACAGGCCCACGCCACCATGCCCAGCTAATTTTTTTGTATTTTTAGCAGACACAGAGTTTCGCCATGTTGGCTAGGCTAGTCTCGAGCTCTTGACCTCAAGTGATCCACCTGCCTTGGCCTCCCAAACTGCTGAGATTATAGGTGTGAGCGACCACAATGGACATTTAGGCATAAATTTTGACCCAATACAATTTAGGTTTTTTTTTGTTTGTTTGGTTGGTTGGTTGATTGGTGTTTTTTTGTTTTTTTTGTTTGTTTGTTTTTGAGATAGAGTCTCGCTATCACCCAGGCTGGAGTGCAGTGGCACGATCTTGGCTCACTGCAACCTCTACCTCCCGGGTTCAAGTGATTCTCTTGACTCAGCCTCCCGAGTATATGGGATTACAAGCGCGTGCCACCACAATCGGCAAATGTTTGTATTTTTGGTAGAGATAGGGTTACACCATGTTGGTCAAGCTGGTCTCAAACTCCTGAGCTCGTGATCCGCCCTCTCGGTCTCCCAAAGTGCTGGGATTATAGGTATGAGCCACCGTGTGCGGCTGGTCTGCCATAATTTGCAATACAGAAGTAGGGAACCTGTTAGTTACCCTTGATTTAATTTCATCTACCCCTTAAGTTATGAAGAATTAATCCTATTTATTTCAATAATTTCTTTTTTTTTTTGAGACGGAGTCTCGCTCTGTCGCCCGGGCTGGAGTGCAGTGGCCGGATCTCAGCTCACTGCAAGCTCCGCCTCCCGGGTTTACACCATTCTCCTGCCTCAGCCTCCCGAGTAGCTGGGACTACAGGCGCCCGCCACCTCGCCCGGCTATTTTTTTCTATTTTTTAGTAGAGACGGGGTTTCACAGTGTTAGCCAGGATGGGCTCGATCTCCTGACCTCGTGATCCGCCCGTCTCGGCCTCCCAAAGTGCTGGGATTACAGGCTTGAGCCACCGCACCCGGCCTTATTTCAGTAATTTCAAAATGCAGCATCTTTGTGACAATATCATAAGATACTACATCAACAGTGAATTTATACCACCCTCCATTGAATGAGACATTTTTACTCCCTATCTCTAGAATAAAATACTTCTTTCATTAAAAACTAAGTATAGGCAGGCCGGGCATGGTGGCTCATGCCTGTAATCCCAGCACTTTGGGAGGCTGAGGCGGATGGATCACGAGGTCAGGAGATCGAGACCATCCTGGCTAACACAGTGAAACCCCATCTCTACTACAAATACAAAAAATTATCCGGGCGTGGTGGTGGGCGCATGTAGTCCCAGCTACTCGGGAGGCTGAGACAGGAGAATGGCGTGAACCCAAGAGGCAGATGTTGCAGTAACCTAAGATCGCACCACTGCACTCCAGCCTGGGTGACAGAGCAAGACTCTCTCAAAAAATATATATAAATAAAAACTAAGTATAGGCTGGGTACAGTGGCTCACCACCTGTAATCCTGGCACTTTGGGAGACTGAGGCAGGCACATCACTGAGGTCAGGAGTTCAAGACCAGCCTTGCCAACATGGTGAAACTCTGTCCCTACTAAAAATACAACAAAGAGCCAGGCATAGTAGTGCACTCTTGTAATCCCAGCTACTCGGAGGCTGAGGCGCGAGAATCGCTTGAACCTGGGAGGCGGAGGTTGCGGTGAGCCAAGATTGTGCCACTACACTCCAGCCTGGGTGACAGACTGAGACTCTGTCTCAAAAATATATATATATATAGTTTTTTAAATATTTTATTGTCAAGTAACAGGTACTAATTAAAATATCTTTTATTTGTTTACCAAAATTGATTGTTTTTTAACTTGGACAACATGGTGAGACTCCATTTGTTGGAGTCTCGCTGTGTTGCCAGGCTGGAGTGCCATGGCACAATCTCACTGCAACCTCCACCTCCCGGGTTCAAGGGATTCTCCTGCCTCAGCCTCCCAAGTAGCTGGGACTACAGGCGCCCGCCACCACGCCCGGCTGATTTTTTTTGTATTTTTGTTAGAGACGGGGTTTCACCATATTGGCAACTCCTGACCTTGTGATCTGCCCGCCTCGGCCTCCCAAGTGCTAGGATTACAGGCGTAAGCCACCACGCCCAGCTTCTTTTTTTTTTTTTTTTTTTTTTTTTTTTTTAAAGAGAGGGTTTGTTGTTTTTTTTGCTTCTGCCTTCAGGTGCTAGTATGTTTGTTTATTAGTTTGTCAGTGTGAGCTGTCTGCATGCCAGGCACATGGGACAAGGGCTTTCAGACATCCTCGTGGTTAATTCTTAATGCTGAGGTGATGGCAGCATCATTCATATTTACAGATAAGTCAATTAAGTCTGAAGGGATTAAGTAATTTGCCTGTAATTTAACAGTCAGTCAGGACAGAGCCAGGATTTGAATCCAAGTCTGTTAAACTTGAAAGCTCACATAGTGACCACTTAACACCTTGCCTCTCTGTTTATTATCATGCTCTATTTCTCCTTTCCCCCTTTTCCCTTAGCCAGCCACAATATAGAACTGAATTATATGTTGTATTATTAGTTTTATTTTTAATATACCTCTGTATTTCCTGGGGCTTTAAAATTATTATTTTGAGGCTATATGCAGTGGTTCACACCTGTAACCCCAGCACTTTGGGAGACTGAGGCAGGAGTATCACTGAAGGCCAGGAGTTCAAGACTAGCCTGGGCAACAAAGTGAGACCCTGTCTCTACAAAAAAATTATTTTCAGAATAAATAGAATGCTTACTACCTCTTTAAAAAAGAAAAACTAATTTAGGTTTCTTTTACTTGTACACCAAGTCCATTATTTTACCTATATAGAATGTTTAAGGTTAAGGATGTAAAGAATTCAATTCAACGAGTATTTGACCACCTATTATGGCCAAGCACTAACTTAGTCTAGTGTTACAATCAGTACATGATTCATTTCTACTTAAGAAATGTATTTAAATTCTGACACTCTTGCTTTGTTTAAACTGCAAAGCAAACTAGATTTCTGTATTTGAAAAGAGGTGCTTCTGAAATGTGTCCAAAATAAATTTACTGGCAGATGAAGGTATTCAGATGAGTGAAGGGTTCCCCTCAAAGTGTTGTCTTGTAAATTACTGTCTGGGACCAGCAAATGGTTTTTCTGTTCTTTGTCAGGTCCAATAAAACGCTGGCTGATTCTCTGGATAATGCGAACGATCCCCACGATCCCATTGTGAACAGGCTGCTGCGCTCCATGGCCACGCAGGCCATGTCCAATGCTCTGTATTTCTCCACGGGATCCTGCGCAGAGGAGGAGTTCCATCATTACGGTGAATCATACCATGTTCCTATGTGTCGCTATAACTTTGTGCTAGTTATTTTTAAAGATCTTTTGTTTATTTTGATCTTTTGCTTTCTTTTTGAAGGTCTTGCATTAGATAAATATACCCACTTTACTTCTCCAATAAGAAGATATTCAGATATTGTAGTACACCGCTTGTTAATGGCTGCCATTTCAAAAGATAAGAAAATGGAAATTAAGGGAAATTTGTTCAGCAACAAAGATCTTGAGGAATTATGCAGACATATCAACAACAGAAACCGAGTAAGAGAGAATTTCAAAATTCTCTTACCTGTCATCTCTTGCTAAGAAAATATCAGCTTTATTGTGTAGTACAGTGAAGTATCATACATTCTAGCAAATTAAATTCTAGAATTATTCTAACCAGTGCTTTCAGAACGTTTGTAGATGTTCTCAGGTAATTTGTGGATTTGGGAGATTTGACAGTAGATTATTAGATTTTTTTTCCCAAAAGGCGGAAATGTAAAGATTCAAGCAACACATAAAGATATGATGACAGAAGTCAGGCGCGGTGGCTCATGCCTGTAATCCCAGCACTTTGTGAGGCCAAAACGGGTGGATCACTTGAGGTCAGGAGTTTGAGACCAGCCTGACCATTATGGTGAAACCCCGTCTCTACAAAAAATACAAAAATTAGCCTGGTGTGGTGGCATGTGCCTGTAGTCCCAGTTGCTTGGGAGGCTGAGGCAGGAGAATCGCTTGAACCCAGGAGGTGGAGATTACAGTGAGCCGAGATCGCACCACTCCACTCCAGCCTGGATGACAGAATTGAGACTGTGTCTCAAAAAAAAAAAAAAAAAAAAAAAAGATATGAAGACAGAGAAACATCTCACCTGTTATCTTACCACTCAGAGCTAACAATTAATGATTCTAGACACTGCTAACATTTTTATTTATAAAACTATCAGCCAGGCGCGGTGGCTCATGCCTGTAATCCCAGCACTTTGGGAGGCCGAGGCAGATGGATCACGAGGTCAGGAGATCGAGACCATCCTGGCTAACATGGTGAAACCCCATCTCTACTACAAATACAAAAAATTAGCCAGGCGTGGTGGCGGGCGCTTATAGTCCCAGCTACTCAGGAGGCTGAGGCAGGAGAATGGCGTGAACTCGGGAGGCGGAGCTTGCAGTAAGCCAACATCACACCACTCCAGCCTGGGCAACAGAGCAAGACTCTGTCTCAAAAAAAAAAAAAAATCATACCATGCCTGCTGTTTGAAATCTGCTTTTTTCATGTAACCCAACTGTTATAGATAGCACAGCATGTTACATCATTGTTTTGGAGCCGCTTTCTATTCTATTTCATATTACTAGTTGCTACAAGATTGCACAGCATAGAACTAGACCACTGGGTAATGCAGGAAATTGGAAACTACCTAAATCTTTAATGTAATTTTCTATATCCAATGGTATAGTTGTCTGCTGTGCAATGTTGTAGCACTAGCCATGTGGGCTACCTAAATTTAATTAAAATTAGAACTTGAAATTTGGTTCCTGTCACACTGCCAACATTGCACACACTCAGTGGCCACTTGTGGTTAGTGGCTACATATTAGGCAACACAGATAGAGAGCATTTCTGTCATTGCAGAAAGTTCTGTTGGGCAGCACTGTTCTAAGCAATCCAATTTACAACCATCCTTATGGATACACTTATACAGACATTTCAGATGATTGTCTGGAAAAATTCCTAGAAATGGAATTGCTGAGCCGAAAGGTGTGCACGCATAAATGAAATTTTGATAGGCCGGGTGCAGTGGCTCATGACTGTAATCCCAGCACTTTTCAAGGTCAAGGCCGGTGGATCACTGAGTTCAGGAGTTCGAGACCAGTCTGGCCAACAAGGTGAAACCCCGTTACTACTAAAAATACAAAAATTAGCCAGGCATGGTGGTGCACGCATGAACCCGGGAGAATCACATGAACCCAGGAGGTGGAGGTTGCAGGGAGCCAAGATCACGCTATTGCACTCCAGCCTAGGCGACAGAGTGAGACTCCATCTTCAAAAAAGAAAAAGAAACTCTGAAACATATTACTAAATTGTTTTCCTTATCAGTAGTGCTAATTTAGACTTCCACCAATAGGGTTTTTGTAGGACAGGCTTGAAAAGAAAGGCTGGCCGGGCGTGGTGGTGTACACTTGTAATCCCAGCACTTTGGGAGGCCGAGGTGGGCAGATCTTGAGGTCAGGAGATCGAGACCATCCTGGCTAACACAGTGAAACCCCATCTCTACTAAAAATACAAAAAAAAAAATTATCCAGGCGTGGTGGTGGGCGCCTGTAGTCCCAGCTACTTGGGACGCTGAGGCAGGAGAATGGTGTGAACCCGGGAGGCGGAGCTTACAGTGAGCCGAGATCGTGCCACTGCACTCCAGCCTGGGCTACAGAGCGAGACTCCGTCTCAAAAATAAGAAAAGAAAAGAAAAGAAAGAAATGGCAAGTAAGACATATGTGATACTTTTCCTGTACCCAAGGTGGACATGACTCAAATTTGCTGACCTCTAATTTCATGAACTATAAATGGGTTTCATTTTATAAAATAATTCATTTTTTAAGACATTTTGAGGAGATGATACTAGATGGTTTAAGTTCCCACAAAAGTAATTTAATTTCCTAATAGAGAACAATTTTTATGTTAATAGTTTTACAGATTCTTACATTTGAATATGAATTTCATTTCTTCGGGGAATGCCAGGGGAGTGTTATAATACTTTGGAGTTGTGCTTCTTACAGGCAGCACAGCATTCTCAGAAGCAGTCTACTGAGCTCTTCCAGTGCATGTACTTCAAAGACAAAGACCCTGCCACCGAGGAGCGTTGCATATCTGATGGAGTTATTTATTCAATTAGAACAAATGGTGTGCTTGTATTTATACCCAGGTATGTTACATCTAATGCAATGGTGCATAACAAATCATCGGTAAAAGTGTAGAACACAAACTGTACATAGATACAATTTATTAAGATATTTAAGCAACTAGTCATATGTACATAATGTAACATATAATTCAGTATATAAATGTGAAGATTGGAGGCCGGGGTGGCTCACGCCTATAATCCCAGCACTTTGGGAGGCCAAGGTGGGCAGATCACCTGAGGTCAGGAGTTCGAGACCAGCCTGGCCAACATGGTGAAACCCCATCTCTACCAAAAGTACAAAAATTAGCCGGGCGTGGTGATGCGTGCCTGAAATCCCAGCTACCTGGGAGGCTGAGGCAGGAGAATCACTTGAACCCAGGAAGCAGAGGTTGCAGTGAGCCAAGATCGTGCCACTGCACTCCAGCCTGGGTGACAGAGCAAGAATCTGTCTAAAAAAAAAAAAAAAAAAAAGTGAAGATTGGAATGTGTGTATATATACACATCTATATCCAATTTAGGGTCTTTCTTATCTAACAAAATACTTTGTTTCCATCTGCTAAGGTTAGGAAATAAATACTTGGAGGTAAACCACAGGAAAAGTAATTTGTTTTTAATCTAGGAGAAAAACTAGTATTCTAGATAAGCATACAAGACCTGTGCACTAAGAATAAATTGTCTCTGGATTTATATTCTGGTCATAATATAGGTTTGGGATTAAAGGTGCTGCTTATCTAAAAAATAAAGATGGTTTAGTCATCTCATCTGGCCCAGATAGCCGTTCTGCATGGAAACCAGGATCCCTTCAACGATTTCAAAACAAAATTACCTCTACTACAACAGATGGGGAATCTGTTACGTTCCATTTGTTTGACCATGTAACCGTAAGTCTGTATTTCTATTAAGTATTATTAATATTTAAAATGTAAGGAACAAATAATGTGATTTAGTAATATCTATTTTCTTCTCTATGCTAGGTAAGAATATCCGTACAGGCCTCACGTTGCCATTCTGATACAATCAGACTTGAAATAATTAGTAACAAACCATACAAGATACCAAATACAGAACTTACTCATCAGAGCTCCCCCTTGCTGAAGAGTGAGTTAGTGAAAGAAGTAACTAAATCTATGGAAGAAGCTCAGCTTGCCCAAGAAGTCAAAGTAAACATCATTCAGGAAGAGTATCAAGAATATTGCCAAACAAAGGGAAGGAGCCTATACACACTTCTAGAGGAGATACGGGACCTAGCTCTCCTGGATGTTTCAAACAATTATGGAATATGAAAGGCTCTTACTTCACTAAGAGCTGTCATATGTGAATGTTTTACAGTCTTTCAAACTTAACATTTAATGTGTGTCACTCAGTGCTCTAGTTGATCAGGACTGGGTAACTATTTCACATATATGTAAAATGTTCTCAGCCGGGCACAGTGGCTCACACCTGTAGTCCCAGCTACTTGGGAGGTGGAAGCAGGAGAACTGCCTGAACCCACGAGGAGGAGGTTGCAGTGAACTGAGATCACGCCACTGCATTCCAGCCTGGGCAGCAGAGCAAGACTCCATCTCAAAAAAAAGTTCTCTCATTCATTAAAGTTGCATTAAATAAAGTATAATTAGGTCGCTATGGAAACTGAGTTTTCAGTAATGAGTGGACAGTAAGTGGTGGCTCTGCAGATTGCTAGCCCCTTTCTAATAGTTTAATAAACCCAAAATTATTGGTTATCTTGTCTCCAATCAGTTCTTTCAAATGTTTTATTTTTCCAGTAATTACATTTGGATCATGGGCCCCTCTGACATGTCAGGTAATTTTCAGTCACTTTCAGATAATAAGACTTAGTCCTGAGTCCACCTCTCCGCTTAAAACTCCTATTTCATATTTGACTCAGTCCTTCCCTGCTGTCTCCAGTACTAGTTGGGAATAGGACACAGGCCAGGTGTTAAGGTGCAGGTAAAGTTCTGTCACAGGCCTCCCTTCCCACGCTCCCACTTTGATGAGGTGCGTTGGCCTTCGCCTTGTTGGAAACTCGTTACTTTGCCAGCAAACACCCCACTAGAAAAATTAACTCTTGGCCAAGCATGGTGGCTTACACCTATAATCCCAGCACTTTGGGAGGCCGAGATGGGTGGATCACAAGATCAGATCAAGACCATCCTGGCCAACATGGTGAAACCCCATCTCTACTAAAAATACAAAAATTAGCCTTGTTTGCTGGCAGGCCCCTGTAATCCCAGCTACTCGGGAGGCTGAGGCAGAGAATTGCTTGAACCTGGGAGGCGGAGGTTGCAGTGAGCCGAGATCGCACCACTGCTGTTCAGCCTGGGGCAACAGAGTGAGTCTCTGTCTCAAAAAAAAAAAAGAAAGAAAAAGAAAAATTAACTCTTCTTTCTCAGTAATGTAGTTTGTGGAGGTAGACAAGCCTGAACAGGCCCTCCTGAGGAATCAGTTTCTATAGGCATTGGTGGCACCTTGAAACTGCTCTCCATCTTCTAGCTGATCCCCTATTGGCTGCAGTTAGCCACAATCCTCCTAATGCACATGCCTCTTGCCCCGTCCTCGTGGCAGTTCCCAGCAGGCCCACAAACTGACCCCCTGACCCCCATCCCAGATGTTCTCCTTGTGCTCACCTTCCTGGCTTTTCCATCAAACCATCTTTGTCACTCCCTGTCCCCACCTGGAGTCAGAAAGCCTTAAAAGAAGATGCCTGTCTGTCCTGGCTTTGTAGATGGAAGCCACTCTAGCACCATCACTCTGCCCTTTCCCCAAGGGAAAAGACAGTGAGAGGACAAGTGCCACAGAAGATCACTTGAGGCCAGGAGCCCAGGACCAGCCTGGTCAACAGAGTGAGACACCATCTCTACAAAAATTAAAACATTAGCCAGCCATGGTAGTACATGTCTGCAGTCGTAGCTACTTGGCAAGCTAAGGCAAGAGGATTGCTTGAGCCCCAGGAGTTTGAGGCTGTAGTGAGTTAGGAGTGGGCCACTGTATTCCAGCCTGAGTGACAGTGAGACGGACACACACACACACACAAATAGTGGCGGGGGGCTGGGGGTAGGGGTGAGGGAATGGGGTGGGAGAGCCTTTCCTAACACTAACCTTTCTTATTTGTAACTACCCCCTCTACCTGGCAGGAAGAACTCCAATCAGGTGTTCTCACGATTTGGCCCTAACACCTCTAGTCTCAAAATCAGCATTCCTAAAATCTTCCTTATCCCCTCAATCTTATTTCTGTATCATTATTGTACATGTGCTTCCCAATACTGGGAATCTCCTCCACCAAAAGCAAAGTCTTTCCTGTGAATCCTACCTAGATGCTATGTTCCCCATGATACTTTGCAAGTTTCACTCCAACTAGTCAGTAAGTTACCAAAAAGCATTCTTTGAACTACCCTAGCACCTATGAGGGTCAGGCAATGTATTAGCCTTTCATGTGACCTTTTAACTATTAAAGTAACTCTTTAAAAAACATGTAAAAACCTTGTATTTACCAAAAGTGTAAACTGCAGAACTAAATAGCAATGAAAACACCCATAAAGCCTGTAGATTGTTTTAAGGTAATTTTACTTCTTTTAAAAAATTGACATTAATATTGAATATATGTACATCTTAAAACTTCACCCAGGCTGGGCGCGGTGGTTCACGCCTATAATCCCAGCACTTTGGGAGGCCAAGGGGGCCGGATTACCTGAGGTTAGGAGTTCGAGACCAGCCTGGCCAACATGGTGAAACCCTGTCTCTACTGAAAATACAAAAATTAACCGGGCGTGGTGGCACATGCCTGTAATCCCAGCTACTTGGGAGGCTGAGGCAGAATTGCTTGAGCCCAGGAGGTGGAGGCTGCAGTGAGCCAAGATTGTACCACTGCACTCCAGCCTGGCTGACAGAACGAGATTCTGTCAAAAAAAAAAAAAAAAAAAAAACTTCACCCAGACTATTCTGAGCACACTGTCCATGGGTTAACCCTGTTTTGCAAGGAGCAGTAAACAACAGAAACAAAACCTCCAAACTTAGTGAAAACAAGGCATTCAATGACAGACCAGCAGCAGGAACTCCTTATTACCTACTAATCATTTTATGAAGAAATATCTATATAAAAACAAACACTAAAGAGAACAAATAGATTTAACTAAAGTGACAAGCATAATTATAAATAAATACCAGATTATCAGATTTTAAACAATAATCTGTAAAAGTTTTACTACCTAAGGATTTTCACTCCAAGAAGAAAAAATACATAGTAATGCCAAGCTTGCAGGATGATGACTTAACAGATACATTTTCTCTTAATGGAAACTTAACTAGCTTCAGTAATATTTCTGGATGTAGCATCAAGTTGCTGTTGCACATTTTTAAAAGACTGGTCCAGCAGTGTTTCCTCTAATTTTAATTCCTCCTCTTCATTTAAAGTATTAGCAATAGCATCATTACATGGATTGTCTAGAATGTCTTCGTTTAATCCATTTGACTCGTCCTTTTGATCCTCATCAGTATTAACCTCTTCAACCATGTGTGCCCTGGCTGTATTCATTAACATATCTGAAAGAAATCATACCATTATTATTCATTATAAGTACCCGACCCAATCTTACTGCATAAGTACAAACCTCTTCAAAAGCTTAGTTTAGTAAAATGAAATCTATGATCACTTAATGTTAATTATGATCACTTTCTTCTAAATACACTTTTTTTTTTTTTTTTTTTGAGATGGACTCTCGCTCCGTCACCTTGGCTGGAGTGCAATGGAGCAATCTGGGCTCACTGCAACCTCTGCCGGGTTCAAGCGATTCTCCTGCCTCAGCTTCCCGAGTAGCTGAGATTACAGGTGCCCGCCACCACCTGTAATTAGCCACACGGCTAATTTTTGTATTTTTAGTAGAGACAGGGTTTCACTATGTTGGCCAGACTGGTCTTGAACTCCTGACCTCAGGTGATCTGCCAGCCTCAGGCTCCCAAAGTCCTAGGATTACAGATGTAAGCTACCACGCCTGGCCTATAAACCCATTTTTATACAATTAAGATCAATTTTAAATGCAAGAGAGGCCAGGCCCAATATCAACAATTTGGGAGGCTGAGGTGGGAGGATCACTGGAGCTCAGGAGTTCAGGACCAGCCTGGGCCACATAGTGAGACCCCATGTCAACAAAACATCAAAAAAAAAAAAAATTAGCTGGGTATGATGGCAAACTGTGACCTTGCCACTGTACTCCAGCCTGGGTGACAAGGTGAGACCCTGTAACCAAAAAACAAAAAAAGCAAAATGGTTTTGAATGTTATTAAATTCACACTCTTAGATCATAGTCAAATGTAACTGTTCTTACTCAAAATCAAAACTATTATTGGCTGGGCACAATAGATCATGCCTGTAATCTCAGCACTTTGGGAGGCTGAGGCAGGCAGATCACTCAAGGTCAGGAGTTCAAGACCAGTCTGGCCAATATGGTGAAACCCTGCCTCTACAAAAAATATAAAAATTAGCCAGACGTGGTGGAGCACACCTGTAATCCCAGCTACTAGGGAGGCTGAGACAGGAGAATTGCTTGAACCTGGAAGGCAGAGGTTGCAGTGAGCCGAGATCAACAACTGCACTCCAGCCTGGGCAACAGAGCGAGGCCCCATCTAAAAACAAAAATCATAACTACTAGAAAGAGGTCCAATAAAAACCAAATGCATTTAAGTTTTATGTCAGAGTGATCCATAAGAAACTTTAAAGTACTTATTTCCATTTGGACAAATTTTAAGTTGTGTATGATAAACAGAGGTAAGCTTTAAATACCAATTGCCAGGTATACTTGATATTGACAGCAAGGAAGCCACTGCCATCAAAAAATGCTATCTTCATATAATGTTTCACATGGTACTAATAAAACATCCATTTATAAAGAAAAAGTAAATTGGCCGGGCATGGTGGCTCACGCCTGTAATCCCAGCACTTTGGGAGGCTGAGGCAGGCGGCGAGGTCAGGAGATCGAGACCATCCTGGCTAACATGGTGAAACCCCGTCTCCACTAAAAATACAAAAAATTAGCCAGGCATGGTGGCGGGCACCTGTGGTCCCAGCTACTCTGGAGGCTGAGGCAGGAGAATGGTGTGGACAAAGGAGGCAGAGCTTGCAGTGAGCCGAGATCGTGCCACTGCACTCCATCCTGGGCGACAGAGCGAGACTCTGTCTCAAAAAATAAAAAAAAAAGTAAATTCAGCCGGGTGCAGTGGCTCATGCCTGTAATCTCAGCACTTTGGGAGGCTGAGGCGGGCAGATCACGAGGTCAGGAGTTCAATACCAGCCTGGCCAACATAGTGAAACCCCATCTCTACTAAAAGTACAAAAATTAGCCAGGCGTCGCGGCATGCACTTGTAGTCCTAGCTACTTGGGAGGCTGAAGCAGAGGAATTGCTTGAACCCAGGAGGCAAAGGTTGCAGTGAGCCGAGATCACGCCACTGCACTCTAGCCTGAGATATAGAGCAAGATTCCATCTAAAAAAAGAAAAGAAAAAGTAAATTCATCTTAATTGAAAAGAAAAAAAAAGGTAGCCAAAATAATTTTCACTTGAAAATTTTAATATATTGAGTGAAACTTCTTTTACAACATGGAATCTAGTTCTTCTTCTTTTTTTTTTTGTAGAGACAGGGTCTCACTATGTTGCCCAGGCTGGTCTTGAACTCCCGGGCTCAAGAAATCTGCCCGCCTCAGCCTCCCAAAGTGCTGGGATTACAGGCAAGAGCTAGTGTGCTGGGCCTATAATTCTTATTTTTCCATTTTGAAAGGAAAAACTGAATTGGAAATTGAGAAAGATACACACAATCCTGCTTACTTCATTGAAAACCAACTTGCAATTCTTTCTAAATATAATTTTAACAAATTTGGTTATGTAGTTTCCAAATCCACAATCTCTGTTAAAAACAGCAAATTCAGGCCAGGTACACTGGCTCACACCTGTAATCCCAGCACTTTGGAAGCCCAATGCTGGAGGATTGCTTCAGACCAGAAGTTCAAGGCTGCAGTGAGTCAAGATCACACCACTGCACTCTAGCCTGGGTGACAGATTGACACTGTTTCTAAAAATAGTAATAATAATTTTTTTTAAATAAAGCAATTTTTCAGCCAGTTTTAGAAGTGAGAAGGGAATGCTACAGATAAGCAAATTAAACAGCTACTTTAAAAGTACAACTCACAACCAAGTGACAAAACACAAGCAAAAGCATTTTTTTTTTTTTTGGTCGGGGAGGGGGGTCTTGCTCTGTCACCCAGGCTGGAGTGCAGCGGCCCTGATCTCAGCTCACTTCAACCTCCGCTTCCCAGGTTCAAGCGATTCTCCTGCCTCAGCTCCCGAGCAGCTGGGATTACAGGCAGGCACACACCACTAATTTTTGTATTTTTAGTAGAAACGGGGTTTCACCATGTTGGCCAGGATGGTCTCTATCTCCTGACCTTGTGATCCACCCTCCTCGGCCTCCCAAAGTATTAGGATTACAGGCGCAAGCCACCACGCCCGGCCTCTTCTTTTTTTTTTTTTTGAGATGGAGTTTTGCTCTTGTTGCCCAGGCTGGAGTGCAATGGGTTGATCTCAGCTCCCTGCAACCTCCACCTCCTGGATTCAAGCAATTCTCCTGCCTCAGCCTCCCAAGTGACTGGGATTACAGGTGCACACCACCATGTACAGTTAATTTTTGTATTTTTAGTAGAGACGGGGTTTCACCATGTTGGCCAGGCTGGTCTTGAACTCCTGACCTTGGGTGATCCGTCCACCTTGGCTTCCTAAAGTGCTGGGATTACAGGCGTGAGCCACTGCACCTGGCCTTTTTTTTCTTTATGTATTATTATAATTATTGTCCTAAAGGTAATAGCATATGACACATGCTTTAAGGAGTCAGGGAAGAATAAGTTTATCAAGAATTTAAAATCAATTTTAAGTGATTACAATATTTTTTTCTTTTCAAGAGTCTTAGTCAGTCACCCAGGCTGGAGTGTAGTGGTACGATCTTGGCTCACTGCAATCTCCACCTTCTTGATTCAAGTGATTCTTGTACCTCAGTCTCCGGAGTAACTGGGATTACTGGTGTGCACCACCACGCCTGGCTAATTTTTGTAATTTTAGTAGAGATGGGGTTTCACCATGTTGGCCAGGCTGGTCTCGAACTCCTGACCTCAGGTGATCTACCCACCTTGGCCTCCCAAAGTGCTGAGATTACAGGCATGAGCCACCGCGCCTGGCCAGGTGATTAAAATAAATTTTTAAGAGGTACTCAGCTATCTAGAAAACCATCCTGAATTCATTTATTCTTTGAGAAACACATACATTCTCTCCCTCCTCTCTCACACACACAGTCTCTAAAATATACATAAACTTAATATCACACTTTTCCACTCCTACAAGTATTTTATTTTGGGGGCTAGCAGAGATGTTAAAATATCTAACATGTCCTTGATATATTAATGGTAGCACATAAAATTTGGCATAAAATTTACCATTTTCTAGGGACTGACTATTACTCAGCAGCTTTGCCTGCCTTCTTTCCAAGGCCAGTTGTTTATTTCTCTCAATTCTTTGTTGTTGCTCTTCTGTTAGGCTTCTACTTGACTCAGAAGTAAATATCTCACTTTCAGATGAGTTTGTCAGAAAGGGATCTAATTCAGTAGCAGTTACATCATGTTCATTATTTTCCGCAACTTCATCTGCAATAGAAAAGAAATAGTATATCTGCAGTGTTAGACTAGTTAGAGAAGGGCTTCTCATTGAAAAAGGATTTAAAGTGGCAGGGAGCCAGACCTGAAGAAACAATTTGTGAGGTATAAGAATGTTGTGAATACATGCTTGATTCAATTAAATAAGAAATATTTATAATTCAGTTTAAAGAGACATGTTAAGTCAAATGAAAATACACTTTAAAATATGCATGAAGGCCGGGCACGGTGGCTCACGCCTGTAATCCCAGCACTTTGGTAGGCCAAGGCGGGCGGATCATGAGGTCAGGAGTTCAAGACCAGCCTGGTCAATGTGGTGAAACCCCATCTCAACTAAAAATACAAAAAAATTAGCTAAGCACGGTGGCACATGCCTATAATTCCAGCTACTCGGGAGGCTGAGGCAGGAGAATTGCTTGAACCGGGACCTGGGAGGCGGAGGTAGCAGTGAGCAAGATCGCACCCCTGCATTCCAGCCTAGGCTACAGAGCAAGACTCTGTCTCAAAAAAAAAAAAAGAAAGAAAGAAAGAAAAGAAAGGAAAGGAAACAAAAAGTTCTTGGTTGTAATTAGAAATATTTTATACTTGGCCTAATCAAAGAACTTAAGGAATCCAAACCATATTCTTGTTCTACATTAAACCAACACATTTCAATAGTTTCCCAGTGACTATATGGGAAAAGATAATTTTGTTTTATTTTTTGAGATGGAGTTTCGCTCTTGTAACCCAGGCTGGAGTACAATGGCTTGATCTTGGCTCCCTGCAAACTCCACCTCCCAGGTTCAAGTGATTCTCCTCCATCAGCTTCCCAAGTAGCTGGGATTATAGGTGCCTGCCACCATGCCCAGCTAATTTTTGTATTTTTAGTAGAAACAAGGTTTCACTATGTTGACCAGGCTGGTCTCAAATTCCAGACCTGAGGTGATCCACCTGCCTCAGCCTCTCAAAGTGCTGAGATTACAGGCATGAGCCAATGCGCCCGGCCAGTAAAAGGTAAGTTTATATAGAACATTATCTTTTGTAGAGTTAAACACAGACAAATGAAAAAAGAAATTTAAAAATCTATGGACATATTTCCAAATGAATTTCTGTTTAAATTCAGTGTGGTCTACATTATAAGTAATAAATTCTTTTTTTTTATTTTTTTTTTTTTTTGAGACGGAGTCTCGCTCTGTCGCCCAGGCTGGAGTGCAGTGGCCGGATCTCAGCTCACTGCCAGCTCCGCCTCCCGGGTTTACGCCATTCTCCTGCCTCAGCCTCACGAGTAGCTGGGATTACAGGCGCCCGCCACCTCGCCTGGCCAGTTTTTTTGTATTTTTTTAGTAGAGACGGGGTTTCACCGTGTTCGCCAGGATGGTCTCGATCTCCTGACCTCGTGATCCGCCCGTCTCGGCCTCCCAAAGTGCTGGGATTACAGGCTTGAGCCACCGCGCCCGGCCAGTAATAAATTCTTAAAGCCCTGTAAACCAGTTAACTCAAGGTAGGATGTCCCCAAAATGATCCACAGTGGTATGAAAGTAAATAATAGATCTTCCATTTATATTTCATTTAAGAATTAAGAAGAACTATGTTTTACTAACATATTTAAAATAAGACCGGCAGTTGTTAACTGTCCCTTGTCCTTATGACAGTTACTGTCTGATCTGTGAGCCACTCTATAGGCAAGATCCATACTGTAAAAGGGTGGAGAATGGGGACCCTACTCACTTTACAATTTCAGATATACAGCTGTTTCTGATTGCCCAGTCAAATAAACTTACGGATTTCATCTTACTTTAACCAAACAACCCCAACAAAATGCACAAGTGTTAGGTTAAAAAGATTCTACAAAATAACAAAATGTCGGCCGGGCGCGGTGGCTCAAGCCTGTAATCCCAGCACTTTGGGAGGCCGAGACGGGTGGATCACGAGGTCAGGAGATCGAGACCATCCTGCCTAACACGGTGAAACCCCGTCTCTACTAAAAAATACAAAAAACTAGCCGGGTGAGGTGGCGGGCGCCTGTAGTCCCAGCTACTCGGGAGGCTGAGGCAGGAGAATGGCGTAAACCCGGGAGGCGGAGCTTGCAGTGAGCTGAGATCCGGCCACTGCACTTCAGCCTGGGTGACAGAGCAAGACTCCATCTCAAGGAAAAAAAAAAAAAAAGATAAACCCCATCACATCTGACAAGTTGGTCAAAAAATTCAAGTCACCATTTGAAACATGTCTTTATATATACTATGCTTGTTCTATGTATATATTATGCCTTGAAATATTAGCTAATTATAGAAGAACCATCACAACTAAAAAAACGTTTAAGGGCTGGGTGCGGTGGCTCATGCCTGTAATCCCAGCATTTTGGGAGGCCGAGGCAGGCAGATCACAAAGACAGGAGATCGAGACCATCCTGGCTAACACGGTGAAACCCTGTCTCTTCTTTAAAAAATACAAAAATTAGCCAGGCATGGTGGCAGGCGCCTGTAGTCCCAGTTACTCAGGAGGCTGAGGCAGGAGAATGGCGTGAACCTGGGAGGCAGAGCTGGCAGGAAGCCAAGATCGCGCCACTGCACTCCAGCCTGGGCGACAAGAGCAAGAATCCGTCTCAAAAAACAAACAAAAAAACAAATATTTAAAACATAAAGACAAACCTTTACAATTATTTCAGTGAGAGATAAAAATCATACGATACTTAATTCAGCCCTTTACAATCAAACTCCCTTTTAAGGTTTCTTCTTTAATAGTGAAAAATGAAAAGCCACTTTTCCTTCCTGACATGGAAAACAAAAATGTAGCAAGAAACTAAAAAGGCCTCCATTGTCAGGAAATATTGATACTGATATATGTAGGAAACATTGCTGAAGCAGTTAAGAAACAAGCATTAGAGCCACTTATGAGCCAGGCCCAGTGGCTCACACCTGTAATCCCAGCACTTTGGGAGGCTGAGGCAGGCAGATCACCTGAGGTCAGGAGTTCAAGACGAGCCTGACCAACATGGTGAAACCCTGTCTCTACTAAAAATACAAAATTAGCCGGGCGTGGTGGCGCATGCCTGTAATCCCAGCTACTCAGGAGGCTGAGGCAGGAGTATTGCTTGAACCAGGGAGGCGGAGGTTGTGGTGAGCCGAGATCATGCCATTGCACTCCAGCCTGGGCAACAAGGGTAAAACTCCATCTCAAAAAAAAAAAAACCCACTTATGAAACATATGGAGTTTTTAATGTGCTTCCTCTTACAGGGTTGCAGGATTCTAAATCAATAACAAAATACATAAATAACTACTTTTTTGTTGTTTTCTCAAGAGATGGGGTCTCACTCTGCCATCCAGGCTAGAGTACAGTGGCATGATCATAGCTCACTCCAGCCTCAAACTCCATGGATTCAAAGGATCCTCCTGCCTCAGCCTTCTAAATAGCTGGGACTACAGGTGTTGACCACTCTGGTCCCTAACTTCTGGCTTCAAATGAACTCAAAGAACTAATTTTGACTGGGCAAGGTGGCTCACGCCTGTAATCCTGGCACTTTGGGAAATTGAGGCAGAAGGATTGCTTGAGAACAAGAGTTCAAGACCAATGTGACCAACACAGCAAGACTCCGTCTCTATTACAAAGAAAAGTGGAGAAAAAAAAAAACAACTACTTTTTATGAACCAAGAAAAGAAAGGTATCTTCAGTAATAGATGACCTATTTATATAAACAATATATTTTGTAAGAAGCAGCTGGTTCCTTTGAGTAGGATTAAAATGAGATTTAAAGCTGGGTGCAGCAGCTCATGCCTGTAATCCCAGCACTTTGGGAAACCAAGGTGGGAGGATCACATGGACCCAGGAGTTTGAGACCAGCCTGCGAAACATAGGGAGACCCCGGCCAGGCGCGAGGGCTCACACCTGTAATTCCAGCACTTTGGGAGGCTGAGGCGGGTGGATCACGAGGTCAGGAGATCGAGACCATCCTGGCTAGCACAGTGAAACCCTGTCTCTACTAAAAATACAAAAACTTAGCCGGGCGTGGTGGCAGGCGCCTGTAATTTACTCAGGAGGCTGAGGCAGGAGAATGGCATGAACCCAGGAGGCAGAGCTTGCAGTGAGCAAAGATCCTGCCACTGCACTCCAGCCTGGGTGACAGAGCAAGACTCCATCTCAAAAAAAAAAGAAACATAGGGAGATCCTGTCTCTATAAAAAAGAAAACTTGGCCAGGCAGGTGGTGCACGCCAGTACTCCAAACTACTCAGGAGGCTGAGGTGGGAGGATTGCTTAAGCTCTGGAGGTCAAGGCTGCAGAGCTTTGATCATGCCACTGTGCTCCACTCTGGGTGACAGAGTGAGGCCCTGTCTCAAAAATAAATAAGTAAATAAAAATGAAATGAAATTTTAAAAAATTAGAAGTACACATGAAATTCATTTACTGCAACATTCATTGGCAAGTGATTATGGCAAAGAAGCTAAAGCTAGAAATATTCAATGTGTTACAAGATGCCATCATTGTGGTAAAAACAAACTAAAACATAAGTAAACTATAGAAAAATTAAAGGGAAATAAGTGCAATGCAAAAGGAAACAGCATGGGGGAGTCAGAAATGATGGGAGTGGGGATGCAACTATAACAGTGTAATGCGGAGGCTTCACTGAGTTGTCACTTGAGCACAGTTTGAAGAGTGTAAGACAGTGACGCAGACTTGAGGGGTACAAGGGAAGAGTGCTCCAGGCAGAGTACAACAATACAAAAGCCTTAGAATAGAAATGTGCCTGAAATGTCCAAGGAACAGGTGGAGGCCAAGCACAGTGGCTCACACGTAATCCCAGCACGTTGAGAGGCCAAAGCAGACTGTTTGAGGCCAGGAGATAGAGACCAGCCTGGGCAACATAGTGAGATCCTATCACTACAAAAATTAAATTTAGGTCAGGCGCAGTGGTGGTTCACTGGCTCACGCCTGTAACCCTAGCACTTTGGGAGGCCAAGGCGGGTGGTCCACCTGAGATCAGGAGTTTGAGACCAGCCTGGCCAACGTGATGAAACCCTGTTTCTACTAAAAATACAAAAATTAGCTGGGTGTGGTGGTGCGCACCTGTAATCCCAGCTATTGGGAGGCTGAGGCAGGAGAATTACTTGAACTCAGGAGGCGGAGGTTGCAATGAGCCGAGATCACACCACTACACTCTAGCCCAGGCGACAGAATGAGACTCCTTCTCAAAAAAAAAAAAAGTACATCGCAAATCAAAAAAAAAAGTATAGAAGTAAATTTATTTAATCAACAAATAAAATGGTCAAAACATTTTTACTTTTGTGGTGCCTGATCAAAAAAATTTGGAGACTATTCTTTTTTTTTTTTTGAGACGGAGTCTCGCTCTGTCGCCCAGGCTGGAGTGCAGTGGCCGGATCTC
>NW_016814470.1:5287272-5292562 GCF_001698545.2 Rhinopithecus bieti | reverse complement strand
ATTCTTTTTTTTTTTTGGAAAAGAGAACCCACCCCGTCCCCCAGCTCTGCGGGCACTGGCCGGGTCTAAGCTACCAACAAACTCCGCCTCCCGGGTCCACGCCATTCTCCTGCCTCAGCCTCCCGAGTAGCTGGGACTACAGGCGCCGCCATCTCGCCCGGCTAATTTTTTGTATTTTTTAAGTGGAGACGGGGTTTCACTGTGTTAGCCAGGATGGTCTCGACCTCCTGACCTTGTGATCCGCCCGCCTCGGCCTCCCAAAGTGCTGGGATTACAGGCTTGAGCCACCGCGCCCGGCCGAGACTATTCTTTTAAGATACAAACAAAATATATCACACAACAAACAAAAATCTCAGATTCAGTTCTCTTATTTGTATCCTGTATTTCAGCATGCTTGTAATTCTCTGAATGGTCCATGTTAATTTATCTTTTTTTTTTTTTTTTTGAGATGGAGTTTTGCTCATTTTGCCCAGGCTAGAGTGCAATGGCACCATCTCAGCTCACTGCAACCTCCGCCTCCAGGGTTCAAGCAATTCTACTGTCTTAGCCTCCCGAGTAGCTGGGATTACAGGTATATGCCACCACGCCAGGCTAATTTTTTGTATTTTTTAGAAGAGATGGGGTTTCACCATGTTGGCCAGGCTGGTCTCGAACTCCTGACCTCAAGGGATCCACCCGTCTTGGCTTCCCAAAGTGCTGGGATTACATGCATGAGCCACCATGCCAGGCCTTATCTTTTTTTTTTTACTGCCATAGAATATGGAGCCTGAAATCCATGTTAATTTATACTTCTGCATAGGTGGCTCCCTCATTCAAAATCACCTCTGCCTGACCTCTACTGTTCATTCAAAATACTTTTTTTTTTTAATTTATTTCTTCTTCCTCCCACCCGCAAATCAAAATTCTTCTGAATCCTCCTTTGTGAAGCTCTCCCTCCACCCCCAGGGACATGTAACTATCCTCTCCTTTGCATCCCACCCTGTGACCTACTCATACCTCTAATTGTAACACCTACCACACTACTAGCAATGTTGTATGTCTGATTCATTCATTACTGTATTAGCCCTGATCTTAGTCATTTTTTTATCCTTGAGCTGTATTATATACCGGGCACCTCAAAAAGTAACCCAGTAGTATATGTGGTGTAATTTAGAACTGCAATAACTCATTCCTTTACATATACCCAGTCCTATGCCATCAATACATATTTTACCAAGAAATTTAAATCATGGATTATTTAAATCACATTCCTTCACATGTTTGGAAGTAGTTTATAAATAACTTTAGGGAATTCTACATGGAACCTGTATTTTCTTCCACATCTGTTAAAAGTTAAAAAACAAAAACAAACATGTATGGAGCCATCGCACAGAAAATCTGATAACTATACAGACCCTGTCGGCAGGAACCATCTGTTTTAATGTGTGTGACTGTCTATGGTTGCATTGTACAACTAACAATGCAATCAATACCAGGAACAGTCACATAGGTCTCACTAAAGTCCTATATCTGAGAGCTGCACTCTAAGTGAAATGCAAACTTTCATCATCAAATCATTCTGCCTAATTTCCCAGTACCACTTTATCCAATGGTGCATGTGTATATAAACACTTTATCTTGATATATATTTTTATTAACAAGTGCTATATAGGATCAGTGGGTCACCAGAGTTCTCAAAAGTTCATATTCTACGACAAATTTGATATACAACATTCTAGATGTAGCAAGGCTTTTTTTTTTTTTTTTTTTTTTGAGTTAGAGCCTCACTCTATCACCCAGGCTGGACTACAGCAGCGCAATCTTGGCTCACTGCAACCTACACTTCCTGGATTCAAGTAATTCTCCTGCCTCAGCCTCCTGAGTAGCTGGGATTACAGGGGTGAGCCTCCCCACACAGTTAATTTTTGTATTCTCAGTACAGATGGGGTTTCCCCATGTTGGTCAGGCTGGTCTCAAACTCCTGACCTCAAGTGAACTGCTCACCTCAGCCTCCCTGAAAGTGCTGGGATCATAGGCATGAGCCACCACGCCCAGCCCACTACCAAGGCATTTTAACATACCTATTTATCGTACTTTACCATACTTTAATTATATATTCAATATAGACTAAGGATCCAGTCCTATAATACTGCCTCCTCTAACTACTTCTATTCTTTCTTTTTTTTTTTTTTCTGACAAGGTCTCACCCTATTTATTGCCCAGGCTAGAGTACACTGGTGTGATCCTGGTTCACTGCAGCCTTGAATTCCTGGGCTCAAGTGATCCTCCTGCCTCAACCCCCATGAGTAGCTAGGACAACAGGCATGTACCACCACACCTGATTAACTTTTTAAAAATTTGTGTAGATGGGGTCTCACTAGGTTGCCCAGACTGATCTCCAACTCCAGGATTCAAGTAATCCTCCCTCCATGGCCTCCCAAAGTACTGGGGTTGATCCAAAGGTAGTGAGTTATCTCAATTCAGTCAGTTACAGATCAAACTCGTTGTTCTACTCTTTCCTCCCTTTTCACTACTGCACTTGACTAGTCTTTAAAAACAAATTAACAAGCCAGGTGCAGTAGCTCACACCTATAATCCCAGCACTTTGGGAGGCCAAGGTAGGTGGATCATGACGTCAGGAGTTCAGAAACAGCCTGGCCAACATGGTGAAACCCTGTCTCTACTTAAAAAAAAAAAAAAAACTACAAAAATTAATGGGGCATGGTGGTGCGTGCCTGTGATCCCAGCTACTCGGGAGGCTGAAGCAGGAGAACTGCTTGAACCGGGACCTGGGAGACACAGGTCGCAGTGAGCCGAGATTGTAACACTGCACTCTAGCCTGGGCTACAAAATAAGACTCTGTCTCTCTCTCTCTCACACACACACACACACGCACACACACACACACAAAGTTGTTCAGGCACAGTATGGCTTGAGGTCAGGAGTGTGAGACCAGCCAAGGCAACGCAGGGAGATCCCCATCTTTACAAAAATTTAAAAATTAGCCAGGCGCAATGGCATGCACCTGTAGTCCCAGCTACTTTGGAGGCTGAGGTGGGAAGATCCCTTAAGCCCAGGGGCTGAAGGCTACAGTAAGCTATGATTGTGCTACTGCACTCCAAACTGGATAACAGAGCAAGATTCTGTCCCTAAACATGAAACAAAAAAGCAAAGTGCTGGGATTACAGGCATGAGCCACCACACCCTGCCTAGATCTATTTCTAAAAGCAAAATTGTTATAAAGTAGATAAACCTATATTCTTACCATTATTGCTAACAAAATCTTCATGTAAAATAGGGAGATCAAGTCGAATTCGTTTCAAACAGGTCTGAAAATGAAAAGAGATATTTATTTTTACCTCTTTACCAATAATGTTGGGGGGGGAAATAATTTGCTATTAGTTTTCCCTCTCTACCAAAAGAGATTCCAAAATGAACACTTTAAACAGTAATTTAGCCTCAACTAAATCTATCCTACCATTTAGCACTATGAATGATATTTATAATCATCTCAACACTTACCTGAACTTCCTTTTTACTTCCCAGGTATTCAACTCTGTCAATAAAATCCTCAAACTGCAGTTTAGGGAATAGCCTATGTGCCCAGTGCTCCATGTGTCTGATTAGCATCTTCAAGTCTTCAGCCTGACACATAAAAATAAAAATGCTAAACAGGAGTCTCATTCTCACAGCTGACCCTGTCAGCAAGTTTCAGAACTGAAAAGCTATGCCAAAATCACTGGGGTCATTTTGTATTTATAAGGTCAAAAAACTTATAAAAGGAAGTTTATTAATAAGAAAAATATTGGCCAGACACAGTTGTTCATGCCTGTAATCATAGCACCATGGGAGGCCTAGGGGGACAGATCACTTGAGCTAAGGGGTTTAAGGCCAGCCTGAGGCAACATGGTGAGACCCCATATCTTCTAAAAATACAAAATATAGCCAGGCATGGTGGTACACACCTGTGGACCCAGCTATTCAGGTGACTGAAGTGAGAGGATTGCCTAAACCTGGAGGGCAGAGGTTGCAGTGAGCTAAGTTCACACCACCGCACTCCAGACTGGGTGACAGTGAGATCTTGTATCAAAACAAAAAAAAAAAAAAGAGAGAGAGAGAAAATTATTAAGAACTTAGAGGATTGCAGTCTAAAAGAGTACTGGATACAGGTTTTGTTTTTTTTTTTCTTTTTTTTTTTTTCAAAGAGAGCCTCACTCTCTCACCCAGGCTGAAGTGCATGGGTGAAGTCTCGGCTCACTGCAACCTCTGCCTCCCGGGTTTAAGCAATTCTCATGCCTCAGACTCCCAAGTAGCTGGGATTAGAGGCATGTATCACCATGCCTGGCCTAAATTTTGTATTTTTTAGTAGACAATAAGTTTCGCCATGTTGGCCAGGCTGGTCTCAAACTCCTGGCCTCAAGTGATTTGCCCACCCTGGCCTCCCAAAGTGCTGGGATTACAGCACAAGCCATGGCGCCTCACCTGGATTCAGATGCATAAAACTTAGATGAAAACAAATCCAAGTACAAAAACTTAATAAAGTTGGCCAAGCGCAGTGTCTCACGCCTGTAATCCCAGCACTTTGTGGGGCCAAGGAGGGTAGATGACCTGAGTCAGGAGTTCCAGATCAGCTTGGCCAACATGGTGAAACCCCATCTCTACTAAAAACACAAAAATTAGTTGGGCGTGGTGGCAGGCACCTGTAATCCCAGCTACTTGGGAGGCTGCGGCAATAGAATCGCTTGAACCCAAGAGGCAGAGGTTGCAGTGAGCCAAGATCGAGTGACTGCACTCCAGCTTGGGCGACAAGAGTGAAACTCCATCTCAAAAAAAACAAAAAAAAAAGCACTTAATAAAGTTAAAAGATAGTAGGCTGAGTGCAGTGGCTCACGCCTGTAATCTCAGCACTTTGGGAGGCCGAGGTGGGCACATCACCTGAGGCCAGGAGTTCGAGACCAGTCTGGCCAACATGGTGAAACCCTGTCTATACTAAAAATATAAAAATTAGCCAGGTAGCCGGGCGCAGTGGCTCACGCCTGTAATCCCAGCACTTTGGAAGGCCGAGACGGGTGGATCACGAGGTCAGGAGATCAAGACCATCCTGGCTAACACAGTAAAACCCCATCTCTACTAAAATACAAAACTAGCCAGGCGAGGTGGCGGGCGCCTGTAGTCCCAGCTACTCAGGAGGCTGAGGCAGAAGAATGGCGTGAACCCAGGAGGCAGAGCTTGCAGTGAGCTGAGATCCGGCCACTGCACTCCAGTCCGGGCGACAGAGCGAGACTCCCCTCAAAAAAAAAAAAAAAAAAAA
>NW_016814470.1:5274180-5285963 GCF_001698545.2 Rhinopithecus bieti | reverse complement strand
TTTTGAGAGGGAGTCTCGCTGTGTCGCCCAGGCTGAAGCACAGTGGCATGATCTCGGGTCACTGCAAGCTCGGCCTCCCCCGGGTTCACATCATTCTCCTGCCTCAGCCTCCCAAGTAGCTGGGACTATAGGCGCCCACCACTGCGCCCAGCTAATTTTTTTTATTTTTAGTGGAGACAGGGTTTCACCATGTTGGCCAGGATGGTCTTGATCTCCTGACCTCGTGATCCGCCCGCCTTGGCCTCCCAAAGTGCTGGGATTACAGGCATGAGCCACCACGCCCGGCCTAATTTCCAAGTTTTCTCGAGTTTGGTCCAAAGCAAGAGCATAAGAAAAAATGTTCTGCTGAACTAAAATAAACTTTTTTAGAAATATAAGAGCTCTACATCATACCAACCAAAAGTTTATAACATTAGAAGAAAAACAGTGGATGCTAAAAATAAAACTTATAAACGTATAATAATATAGTAAATGTACCTCTGAGCATCCAGCTTGGGTATATTTCTTTTAACTGTTCTCTTTGGAGGTACAGGAACAAGTGCTCCACTTCCTGACTCTGGTGAAACATACCAAGATTCAGTATTACTGTATTTAAATAATTTGTATTATTTATTTTGTATCATTTCCAAGCTGATAAGATAACTAAACATGGGACACCTTTTTTTGAAACAGGGTCTCACTCTGTTGCCCATGCTGGAGTGCAGAGGTGAGATCTTGGCTCACTGCAGCCTCAAACTCCTGGGCTCAAGTGATTCTTCTGCCTTAGCATCCTGAGTATCTGAAACTACAGGAGTGGCCTACCACATGTGGGTAATTTTTAAATCTTTAGCAGAGACGAGGTCTTGCTATGTTGCCCAGGCTGGTCTTGAAATCCTGGGCTCAAGCCATCCTCCTGCCTTGGCCTCCCAAAGTGCTGAGATTACAGGCAGGACCCAGTGTGCCCAGCCTCCCTTTTTTTTCCTTTTTTTTCCTCAAATACCTTTTACCACAGCCTCCTTTTACCACAGCCACCACGCCCCGGCTAATTTTTGTATTTTTAGTAGAGACGGGGTTTCACCATGTTGGCCAGGCTGGTCTCAAATTCCTGACCTTTTGATCCACCTGCCTCGGCCTCCCAAAGTGCTGGAATTACAGGCATGAGCCGCTGTGCCCGGCCTCACAGCCTCCTTTTTAAAACTCTCTATACATACCTTCATCAGGCTCAATTCCTTCACCGTCTTGTCTCTCTGGAGAGACTGGAGGTGGGAAAGGAGGAAAAGTTTCATCTTCTACATGCTCATAATCTGGTAGGTCAATCATGCCATTCTCCTGTGGTTCTAGCATCTTTTCCTCTAAGGGAAAAAATGTAAAGTTATTTGTATTCATCCAAATAGTCTCCACTATATAGACAAGTTCTACCCGCAGCCATTTCATGTGTTTCAATCAGTTAGACCACATTTCAAACTTACACATCATGAAAAGTAGAGAAGATACTAATTATGAAAAAAAAGGACTAGACTAGAAATCAGAACTAAGTTCCAAGGTAGACCCTAACACTAAATATCTATATCATTTTGAACAAATCGTTGTACCTCAACTACTGAGCTTCCCCTACCATAAAAAGATAAATTTTGGGCCGGGCGCCGTGGCTCATGGCTATAATCCCTTTGGGAGGCCAAGGCGGGCGGATTACCTGAGGTCGGGAGTTTGAGAACAGCCTGACCAACATGGAGAAACCCGTCTCTACTAAAAATACAAAATTAGCCGGGCGTGGTGGCACATGCCTGTAATCCCAGCTACTTGGGAGGCTGAGGCAGAAGAATCGCTTGAATCTGGGGGGCAGAGGTTGCAGTGAGCCGAGATCGTGCCATTGCACTCCAGCCTGGGCAACAAGAGCGAAACTCCATCTCAGAAAAAAAGAAAAAAGATAAATTTGACTTTTCAGAGGGTTTCAAACTGTGATCCAATAGGGTATGAAATACGCAGGATATAGGTACTTCACCCCCACTTCAAGTAGAGCAGCTTAAAAAAAAAAAAATCTGCCGGGCACGGTGGCTCACGCCTGTAATTCCAGCACTTTGGGAAGCTAAGGCGGGTGGATCACAAGGTCAGGAGATGGAGACCATCCTGTGAATGGTGAAACCCATTTCTACTAAAAATACAAAACATTAGCCGGGCTTGGTGGCGGGCGCCTGTCGTCCCAGCTACTCGGGAGGCTGAAGCAGGAGAATGGTGTGAACCCGGGAGGCGGAGGTTGCAGTGAGCCAAGAGCACGCCACTGCACTCCAGCCTGGGCCACAGAGCAAGACTCCATCTTAAAATAAATAAATAAATAAAAAATTTAAAAATCTGTTTATATACACCTACTATGTGCCCACAAAAATTAAAAGTAAAAAAAAAAATTTTTTAATGTGTTTACATATTGGTGTTCTAGGTAAGGCTTCCTTTAAAGAATAGGAAATTATCCTCAGGTTGGTAACTCGAAAGAATGTTTTTCAGTACTGCCTTACTTCTCAGTAACAACTGACACTTTCAGTCAGTTTTTTCTGGGAAAAATGTTTACCTTAACTTTTAAAACACAGTACTCACCTGGCTTTCCTCCCTTTCTGGGCACTCCTCCTGGATTTTCTTTGCAGGTTTATCTTCTAACCTGGCCATTAAGTATCCAAGACTCCATCCTAGAACTTCTTCATTCATTTATGCATAGTTTTAATAAGTACTTATTTATAGATGACTCCCTGATTTTCATCTCTACCGTAGGCCTTGACTCTCCGATCCAGATCACTATTTCCCATTTTACACCTCCTAAATGCCTGAAAGGCACCTGTAATTCAACATGTACAAAACCAAACTTCTAAATTTTCCTAATTCAGTGAATGACATCTATCCAGCTAAGCAATTCAGAAACCTACAAGTCATCTTTAGCAATTCCTTCCCTCTATCCCACAGATCCTGCCCATTTTATTTCCTAAATATCCCTTGAATCTATTTCTCCTTATCTCTATAACCACTTCCCAACATTTCTTGCTTGCATTACTCCACTACTGTCATCCACTCTTGCCTTCTTCAATTGTCCGTATTACATCTAGGCTGAATCTGAAAATGTAAAGCTGATCACCTCACTTGGCTTAAGTATTTCAATGGTTTCTGATTGCTCTTAAGATAAAGACAAAACTCCAAGGCCCTATGTGATCTGGCCTCTTACAACCTCACCAACCTCACTTCACACTACTCTATGCTTTTTCTTTCCTTGAAAGAGCTATATTCCTCAGGCCACTAGATCTTTACAAATACTATTTCCTGTCTTGAAAAAGCTATTCCTTGACTCCTAATCTCTTTCAGATATCAACTATCTCCTTTTCAAAAGTTTACCTCAATTTCTCTAAATCCTTCTTTAGTAAGCATTCATAGTGTCAAGTACAAACGTCATGGCACTTATCCAGTTTCAATATCAGGTATTATTTAGAGTTATTTATTGTTCGTCTCCCAAACTAGACTGTAGCTCAAAAAGGGCAACCAGGTAGGTCTCTCTGTGCTACACAGCTCGAACCCCAGTGCTGGTACACAGCAGGTGAAGGTGATCAATATATATTTGATGAATGATAGAATGCAAAAAAATAATTCCAAAGTTTCCCCAAATTGGAGTTAGATGATCTTTAAAATCTCACTAATCCTAAATTTCGACTACCATAAATATAAAAGCAAAGCATCGGCTGGGCGCGGTGGCTCACGCCTGTAATCCCAGCACTATGGGAGGCCGAGGCGGATGGATCATGAGGTCAGGAGTTCAAGACCAGCCTGGCCAACACAGTGAAACCCCGTCTCTACTAAAAATACAAAAAAAATTAGCCAAGTGTGGTGGCGGGCGCCTGTAGTCCCAGCCCAGCTACTCCAGAGGCTGAGGAAGGAGAATCGTTTGAACCCAGGAGGCGGAGCTCGCAGTAAGCCAAGACCGCGCTATGGCACTTCAGCCTGGGCGACAGAGCCAGACTCCGTTTCAAAAAAAAAAAAATAAAGCAAAGCATCAATTCCCGATCATGACCCACTGTAGCCTCAAGTAAGCTACAAGAATCTATACTAGGGTTCAGAACTTTGAGGCTGACAGCGAGCTTTGAGTTTGATGACAGTACCTAAAATATATTAAGTGCACTCAAGCACTGGCCAAGCACGGGGTGGGATTGTCAGGAAACTGTTATTTCTTCTATTTGTAGTGAATAAGATGCTCAACAGACGACTTTTACTACTCTGCGTCAGTGGTCGCATAACTGTCTCTTTTTAGACATTTATGAAATTGTGTGAACTTCCTCCTCTACTCCTCAAACTCCCAGAAGAGTGAAGGTAACAAATGTTATGTCCAAACCACGGTTTGTTCCCAGACCCTGTTTTCCAATGCCCACCTCTTTTCCAAGAAGTCCAAAGAGACGGCCCTCATCGCAAAGGAAGTGCTACCGTGCTGCCTCGATGTCCCCCTTGGGTGCCACCCCTGAAACATCGAACCTCCTATACCTCTTCCTCAGCCGTCCCCCTCATCCTCGATCCCCGCCTATCCTCTCTTTAACTTCATTCATTCATCCAACATTCGCTGGGCGCTTTCTACATTGACACGCCCCGGACAGAAGACTGGGGTAAAGATGATGAGGAACACATTCCCTCCCGCTAAGGGGCTTGGCAGAGTAAGAGGCAGCCCAAAACCTAAGCAACCGGGACACGCGCCCAACCCCGCCTCTCCAGGCCAGGTCAGGTCGACTCCCCAGCCTTCTGACCCGCTGCGACAATTAGGCTTTCCCGCTCGTCCGTCTGGCTCCCTGGCTCGTCCGTCTGGCTCCCTGGCTCGTCCATCTGGCTCCCTGGCTAGTCCCTCTGACTTCCCTCTCCCCGCAAGAACTTCACTGGCCCGCCAGTCAGTTCTCACCTCACGCAGAAAACACCGGCCACAGAGCGTACCTCGACGTGCAGACAAACGCGCTTCTCGCGATACTCGGGAACTCCCGGGGCAAGAAAGGCCCGCAGCGTTTGGCGCCAAATCCGCGCGCGAGCTGGGCGGGACCTGCAAGACCCGCCTCTCAGGTTCCGCCCACCACGCCGGTCCCGCCTCCGGTCCCACTGTTTCCGCCCTACTGAATTCTTCAGAGGGCCTCCTTATTTGCATAAAGCTAATACTAGTTATTCTGGGCTTTTTTTTTTTCTTGAGACTAAGTCTCGCTCTATCACTCAGGCTGGAAAGCAGTGACTCGATCTCGGTTGACTAGTCTCTAGCTCCCGGACTGAAACGATCCTCCCACCTCAGCCTCTCTTCCCCGAGAAGGCCTCTCTTCCCCGACTACAGCCTCTCTTCCCCGACTACACCCAGCTAATTTTTGTTTTAATGGGTTTGTTTGTTTGTTTTGCAAAGACGGCGATTAGCTGCCCAGGCTGGTCTCGAACTCCTTGGCTCAAGAGATCTTACCGCCTCAGCTTCCCAAAGTGCTGGGATTACAGGCGTGAGCCACCGCGCCCGGCACTTTAAACCTTGGAAATAGGTCTCAGTTTTTGGAAAACTGAGTTGTGGGAGGAGGAAAAAGGACAAAGGCAAGCAATAGTGAATCAGAAATTACCGCTTCTTCAGAGTTCATAGCAGAATGCCTCGAACTCTGAGTTTCATGAATTGTTTATTGAATAATAAACTGAGAAAAGAGGTGGTAAAGAGAGGAAAAACAGGGTTGAGTGTAGACACCGGCCGGGTGCGGTGTGGCTCACGCCTGTAATCCCAGCACTTTGGGAGGCCCAGGCGGGCGAATCTATTGAGCCCAGAAGTTCAAGGCTGCAGTGACTAGGATCGCACTGTTGGCGATCCAGCTGGAGATCCAGCCTGGGTGACACAGTAACACCCTGTCGCAAAAAAAAAAAAAAAAAAAAAAAAGTGAGAGTGTGAATGTAAACAAAAGAAAATGTCAAAATATGTTACTTGGGACCAGATGCGGTGGCTCATGCCTGTAATCCCAGCAGTTTGGGAGGCCGAGGCGGGCAGATCACGAGGTCAGGAGTTCGAGACCAGCCTGGCCAACATGGTGAAACCCCATCTCTACTAAAAATACAAAAATTAGCACGGTGTGGTGGCGTGCGCCTGTAATTCCAGCTACTCAGGAGACTGAGGCAGGAGTATTGCTTGAACCTGGGAGGTAGAGGTTGCAGTAAGCCGAGATCATGCCACTGCACTCCAGCCCTGGCGACAGAGCAAGACTCTGTCTCAAAAAAAATGTCATTTGGTCAGACTTGGTGGCTCATGCCTGTAATCTCAGCACTTTGAGAGGCTGAGGCAGGAGAATTGGTTGAGCCCAGGAGTTCAAAACCAGCCTGGGCAACATACTGAGATTCTGTCTCTATTAAATAAAGAGAAAACATTTTTTTAAAAGTTAACTTTTCCATTTTAAAATAGTGAGTCCAAATATATTTGTATTTGTTTGTATACACACAAACATACACACACAATCTCAGAAAAATATATAACTAGAACCTATGCAATGAAAGTGGCATATGGGATAGAGTGGGATGGGAACTTAACTATAATTTTTTTTGAACATACAAATGTATTAACTATTCAAAAGCTAAATTTAAAATGTTATCTGAAGCAAATATAGCATCATTAAGATTTGCCAAACCTAGAAGATAATTAGGGAATACTGGCAGCATTATTTTCTCCACTTTTCTTTCTCTCTTTTTTTTTTCTTCTTCTTCTTTAAGACGGTCTCACTTTGTTGCTGAGGCTGCAATGCAGTGGTGCAATCACAGCTAGAATCAGGTGATCCTCTCTCCCCAGCCTCCCAGGTAACTGGCACTACAGGCTCACACCACCACACCCAGCTAATTTTTTAAATTTTTTGTAGAGACAGGAGTTTCACTGTGTTGCCCAGGCTGGTCTCCAAAGCCTGGGCTCCAGCTACTTTTCTGTAGCATGATGAAACATTTTTTAAAAAATTTAAAAAGCAAGGCTGGGTGTGGTGGCTCATACCTGAAATCCCAGCACTTTGGGAGGCCAAGGTGGGTACCTGAGTTCGAGACCAGCCTGGCCAACATGGTGAAACCCTACCTCTACTAAAAATACAATAATTACCTAGGTGTGGTGGGTGCCTTCCTGTAAGCCTAGCTACTCCGGAGGCTGAGGCGGGAGAATCGCTTGAACCCAGGAGGCGGAGATCGCAGTGAGCCAAGATCGCACCACTGCACTCCAGCCTGAGCAATACAACTAGACTCTGCCTCAAAACAAAAAAAAGTTTAAAAAGCACTGAGTCCCGGATGTCGAGGCTGCAGTGATCACGCTACTGCACTCCAGCCTGGGTAACAGAGTGAGACCCTGTTTCAAAACACACACACACACACACACACACACACACACACACACACAAAGATAGAAATTACCAATTTGTGGCCGGGCACGGTGGCTCAAGCCTGTAATCCCAGCACTTTGGGAGGCCGAGACGGGCGGATCACGAGGTCAGGAGATCAAGACCATCCTGGCTAACATGCTGAAACCCCGTCTCTACTAAAAATACAAAAAACTAGCCGGGCGACCTGGCGGGCGCCTGTAGTCCCAGCTACTCGGGAGGCTGAGGCAGGAGAATGGCGTAAACCCGGGAGGCGGAGCTTGCAGTGAGCTGAGATCCGGCCACTGCACTCCAGCCTGGGCGACAGAGCGAGACTCCGTCTCAAAAAAAAAAAGAATCTCATGCTGGACGTGGTGGCTCACGCCTGTTATCTCAGCACTTTGGGAGGCCAAGGTGGGAAGATTGCTTGAGTCCAGGACTTTGAGACCAGCCTGGCCAATATAGTGAGACCTTGCCTCTGCAAAAAATATACCAAATTAGCCAGGCGTGGTGTTGTGCTCCCGCAGTCCTTAAGCTACTCACGAGGCTGGGGTGGGAGGATCTCTTGAGCCTGGGAGATTGTGGCTGCAGTGAGCTGAGATGGCACCCCTGACCTTCAGCCTGCACGACAGAGCAAGNAAAAAAAAAAAAAAAAAAAAAAAAAAAAATTCAACAATTAATAAAATTAACATAAATTTAGTTTTTTTCGTTCTTGAGACAGTCTTGTTCTGTCGCCCAGGATGGAGTGCAGTGGTGCAATCTTGGCTCACTGCAGCCTTGATCTCCTGGGTTCAAGAGATTCTCTGCCTCAGCCACTTGAATAGCTGGGATTATAGGCATGCACCACCATGTCCAGCTAATTTTGTATTTTTTTGTATTTAGTAGAGATGGGGTTTCACCATGTTGGTCAGGCTGGTCTCAAACTGACCTCAAGTGATGCATCTGCCTCAGCCTACCAAAGTGCTGGGATTACAGGCGTGAGTCACCGCACCAGGCCTAAAAGTAATGTGAATTTGAAATGGGAAATTTCTGTTTCAGTAGTCTGAATTATTGAGACAAGAGGCATTCTTTTAATTATCAAGGTAAGTTTATATACTATACTTTTTGACTAATAAATGTAAAAGCACTCTGAGAAGTTAAAAAAAGTTATATACTTTCCCCATGTTGCCCCCAGCCTGCCAAAACGAACAGAGCAGATACTCTTTAAATCTCAGTTCCATCACTTACTGGTTGGTGATTTTAACTCTGATTCAGTTTCCTTTTTTTTTTTTTTTTGATCACCTGAGTTGGAGTGCAGTGACACTGTAACCGTGAACTCCTGATCTCAGGTGATCTTCCTAACTAGGCCTCCCAAAGTCCTGGGATTATAGACATGAGTCACCCCACCTAACCCAGTTTCCTCATAGGGTTGTAAGGAGGAGTAAAAAACAATATTTAATGGCATGTTACTGTAGCATCGCAGCTACTTTAGTCCGAGGCAGGAAGATTACTTGAGCCCAGGAGGTCAAGGCCAGCCTAAGCAACAGGGACATCCTATTCCTAAAAATTAAAAATAAATGTAAAAGATATTAATGTTTTCCATAATTATCCACATGATTTTTAGAATGTTTCACCCTTTTAGAAAATGTAAAGATTTTGGCCGGGCATATTGGCTCACACCTGTAATCCCACCACTTTGGGACGCTGAAACAGTAGGATTGATTAAGCCCAGGAGTTCCAGACCAGCCTGGGAAACATGGTGAATGAAACCCCATCGCTACAAAAAAGTAAGAAAAGAAAACGTAAAGATTCTGTTAAGTAATTGTTTGTTGTTTTATCTGAGTTACAACCACAGTTGTAAGTCATTGATATTGTCAATAACTAATTGTTCACTGGATGCAGTGGCTCTTGCCTGTAATCTCAGCACTTTGGGAGACCGAGGCAAGTGGATCACATGAGGCCAGGAGTTCAAGACCAGCCTGGCCAAAATAACGAAACACCGTCTCTACTGAAAAAACAAAAAATTAGGCCTGATGCAGGTGGCTCAGTCCTGTAATCCCAGCACTTTGGGAGGCCAAGGTAGGCAGATCAGCTGAGATTAGGAGTTCAGCCTGGCCAACATGATGAAACCTCGTTTCTACTAAAAATACAAAATTAGCCTGTTGTGGTGGTGGGTGCCTGTAATCCCAGCTACTAGGGAGGCTGAGGCAGGAGAATCGCTTGAACCCAGGAGGCGGAGGTTGCAGTAAGCCGAGATTGCACCACTGCACTCCAGCCTGGGCTAGAGAAGGAGACTCCATCTGAAATAAATAAATAAGAATTAGCTGGGCATAGTGGCACACACCTGTAACCCCAGCTACGTGGAAGGCTGACGAATGAGGATCACTTGAATCTGGGAGGCGGAGGTTGCAGTGAGCAGAGATCGTGCCACTGCATTTCAGCCTGGGCAACAAAGTGAGACTCTGTCTCAAAAAATAAAAAGGTGAAACTGAACATTTTAGTACCTTGTTCAGATGTATCCAAAACCTAGAAGTTTAGGATCATTACTAAGTATTCCTTATTCTCTTTTCATTTTTCATAACCTTTCTATTGTAATTTTTTTTTTTTTTTTGGAGATGGAGTCTCACTCTGTTGCCCAGGCTGGAGTGCAATGGCCCCATCTCCACTCACCACAACCTCTGCCTCCCAGGTTCAAGCGATTCTCCTGCCTCAGCCTCCCGAGTAGCTAGGATTACAGGCATGCACCACCACGTCCAGCTAATTTTGTATTTTTAGTAGACACGGGGTTTCTCCATGTTGGTCAGGCTGGTCTCGAACTCCCAACCTCAGGTGATCCACCTGCCTCAGCCTCCCAAAGTGCTGGGATTACAGGCGTGTGGGAGGCCGAGGCGCATGGATCACTAGGGCTCAGGAGTTTCAGACCAGCCTGGGCAACACACTGAAACTCCATCTTGTGCCTGGTCTATCTATTTATTTATTTATTTATTTATTTATTTATTTATTTATTTATTTAATGGCTGGAGTGAAGTGGCTCAATCTCGGCTCACTGCAAACTCCGCCTCCCAAGTTCAAACAATTCTCCTACCTCAGCTTCCTGAGTAGCTAAGATTACAGGTGCCTGCCTCCATGCCAGCTAATTTTTGTATCTTTAGTGGAGATGGGTTTCACCATGTTGGGCAGGCTGGTCTCGAACTTCTGACCTCAGGCAATCCGCCGGGCTTGGCCTCCCAAAGTGCTGGGATTGCAGGCATGAGTCACCACGCCTGGCTTGTAAACAGTTTTTTTTTGTTGTTGTTGGTTTATTTTTTTAGACGGAGTCTAGCTCTGTCGCCCAGGCTGGAGTGCAGTGGCCGGATCTGGGCTCACTGCAAGCTCCGCCTCCCAGGTTCACGCCATTCTCCTGCCTCAGCCTCCCGAGTAGCTGGGACTACAGGCGCCTGCCACCACACCTGGCTAGTTTTTTGTATTTTTTAGTAGAGATGGAGTTTCACCGTGTTAGCCAGGATGGTCTTGATCTCCTGACCTTGTGATCCGCCCGTCTCGGCCTCCCAAAGTGCTGGGATTACAGGCTTGAGCCACCGTGCCCGGCCTGTAAACAGTTTTATACTGTTAAACAAAATAGTGAGAGGACATTGCTATGGACTAACCTCCCACACTAGGCCTGAACAGGCCAGACCAAATCAAAATGGAGTCACTCTGAGCCAGTTCTGGTTCTGAGGGCTGCCCAGTTCACAATTGTTCTTTGTTCTTTCCTCAGTTCAACTGTGCTAAATATCATCTGCTTCAAGTTTCTATTTTATTTATTTACATTTTGAGAGACAGTCTCACTCTATTGCCCAGGCTGGAGTACAGTGGCATAATCATGGTTCACTGCAGCCTTGACCTTTTTGGGCACAGATGATCCTCCCACCTCAGCCTCCCGAGTAGCTGGGACCACAGGCATGCGTCACAGCACCCAGCTAATGTAGAGATAGAGTTTCAATGTGTTGCCCAGGCTGGTTTGAAACTCCTGAGCTCTAGTAATCCACCCACCTTGGCCTCCCAAAGTGTTGGGATTACAGGCATGAGCCACTGCGCCTGGACTGTGTTTTTTTTGAGATGGAGTCACACTCCATCGCTCAGGCTGGAATGCATTGGCACAATCTCAGCTCACTGCAACCTCTGCCTCCTGTGTCCAAGCAATTCTCCCACCTCAGCCTTTTGAGTATCTGGAATTACAGGCATGTGCCACCAAAAGAAAGAAATTCTTGAGAATAGGTAATTTATAAAGAAAGCAGACTTTTTTTTTTTTTTTTTTTTTTGAGATGGATTCTCACTCTGTCACCCAGGCTGGAGTGCAGTGGCATGATCTTGGCTCACCACAACCTCTGCCTCCTGGGTTCAAGCTGTTCTCCTGCCTCAGCCTCCCAAGTAGCTGGGATTACAGGCATGCACCACGACGCCCAGCTAATTTTTTTTTTTTTTTTTTTTTTGATTTTAGTAGTG
>NW_016814470.1:5260104-5274161 GCF_001698545.2 Rhinopithecus bieti | reverse complement strand
ATTTTTAGTAGTGATGAGGTTTCACCATGTTGCCTAGGATGGTCTCCAACTCCTGACCTCAAGTGATCCACCTGTCTCTGTCTCGGCCTCCCAAAGTGCTGAGATTACAGGCGTGAGCCACCATGGCTGGCTAAGAAAGCAGGTTTAATTGGCTCATGGTTCTGCATACTTCTGGCACCAGCTCCTGGGCAGGCATCAGGAAGCTTACAATGATGGCAGAAGGAGAAAAGAGAACAGGCATGTCATATGGTGAAAGCAGGAGCAAGTGTGAGAGAGTAAGTGGGGAGGTGCCACATGCTTTTAAATGACCAGACCTCTTGGGAACTCACTATCTTGAAAACAGCACCACCGGGAGTGGTGGCTCACACCTGTAATCCCAGCACTTTGGGAGGCCGAGACAGGTGGATCACCAGGTCAGGAGATCAAGACCATCCTGGCTAACACGGTGAAACTGCATCTGTACTAAAAATACAAAAAATTATCTGGGCGTGGTGGTAGGTGCCTGTAGTCCCAGCTAGTAGGGAGGCTGAGGCAGGAGAATGGTGTGAACCCGGGAGGTGGAACTTGCAGTGAGCTGAGATTGCGCCACTGCACTCCAGCCTGGGCAACAGAGCAAAACTCTGTCTCAAAAAAAAAAAAAAAGAAAAGAAAAGAGCACCAAGCCATGAGGGATCCACCCCCATGGCCCAAACACTTCCCACCAGGCCCCCCTCCAGCACTGGGGATTACACTTCAAAATGAGATTTGGGCAGGGACAAATATCCAAACCATATCGACATGCTACAGAGAAATCTTTCTTTTATTTTTTTTGAGACAGTCTTGCTCTTGTTGCCCAGGCTGTATGTAGTTCAGTGATGCGATCTCAGCTCACTGCAGCCTCCGCCTCCCGGGTCCAAGCAATTCTCCTGTCTCAGCCTCCCAAGGAGCTGGGATTACAGATGCGCACCAGCATGCCCAGTTAATTTTTGTATTTTTAGTAGAGATGGGGTTTCGCCATGTTGGCCAGGCTGGTCTTGAACTCCTGACCTCGTGATCTGCCCACCTTGGCTTCTCAACGTGCTGGGATTACAGGCGTGAGCCATCATGCCCGACCAAGAAATCTTTCATGAAAGAAAGAGTAAAGACAAGCAACCAAAAAGGACAAGGACCCTCTAAAGTTCCACTGAAAAATCAACTTGCAAAAGGCAGATTAATACGAGAAAAGGAATACAAATGTATTTAACATATATACACTGGGGCATTCCGAATGAAGACCCAAAGATACAGGGTAAAAATTTTTTTTTTTTTTTGAGATGGAGTCTTGCTGTGTTGCCCAGGCTGGAGTGCAGTGACGCGATCTCGGCTCACTGCAAGCTCCGCCTCCCGGGTTCACGCCATTCTCCCGCCTCAGCCTCCGAGTAGCTGGGACTACAGGCGCCTGCCACCACGCCCGGCTAGTTTTTTTTTGTATTTTTAGTAGAGACGGGGTTTCACCATGTTAGCCAGGATGGTCTTGATCTCCTGACCTGGTGATCCACCCGCCTCGGCCTCCCAAAGTGCTGGGATTACAGGCTTGAGCCACCACGCCCGGCCAGGGTAAAATATTTTTATGCTTGGGTTCAACAAAGTATGGAGAGGCATGTAGAAATATAATAGGAGGCTCACACTTGTAATCCCAGCACTTTGGGAGGCCGAGGCAGGCAGATCACCTGAGGTCAGGAGTTTGAGACCAGTCTGACTAACATGGTGAAACCCCGTCACTACTAAAATACAAAAATCAGCTGGGTGTGGTGGCAGGTGCCTGTAATTCCAGCTACTCAGGAGCTGGAATTTTTTTTTTTTTTGAGAACAGGCATATGACATGAACAAGCCAATTAAACCTGCTTTCTTAGCCAGCCATGGTGGCTCACGCCTGTAATCTCAGCACTTTGGGAGGCCGAGACAGAGACAGGTGGATCACTTGAGGTCAGGAGTTGGAGACCATCCTAGGCAACATGGTGAAACCTCATCACTACTAAAAAGGCAGGCCGAGGCAGGAGGCCGAGGCAGGAGAATCACTTGAACCCGGGAGGCAGAAGTTGCAGTGAGCTGAGATCACGTCACTGCATTCCAGTCTGGGTGACAAGAGTGAAACTCCATGGCAAAAAAGAAAGAAAGAAAGAAAGAAATATAATTGGAGAAAAAGGCATTCAAACCAGAGCAACTGTGTCTTGAATAAGGGCTGAAGTAAAATGAAGATGAGACCCGTTAGGCTGCATTCCTAGTAGGTTAGGCATTCTTTGTCTCAAAATGAGATAAGAGGTCAACAGGACTGGTATTGCAAGAGACAGGTCATACCTGCTGTTTACCTGCTGGTAAAACAGGATATGGTAACAAAAGCCAGCTAAAATCCACCAAAATCAAGATGGTGGAGAAAGTGACCTCTGGTTGTCCTCACTGCTCATAATACACTTATTCTAATATATTAGCACGCTAAAAGATACTCCCACTAGTGCCAGGACAGTTTACAAATGCCATAAAAATGTCTGGAAGTTACCCTATATAGTTTTAAAAGGGGAGAAACCCTCCATTCTGGGAATTGCCTGCCCCTTTCCCAGGAACCTCATGTTTAATCCACCCGTTTAGTATATGATCAATAAATAACTGTAAATATACTCAGTCAAGCAGCCCAAGCTGCTGCTCTACATATTCTTTTTTTTTTTTTTGAGATGGAGTCTTGCTCTGTCGCCCAGGCTGGAGTGCAGTGGCAAGATCTCGGCTCACTGCAACCTCTGCCTCCTGGGTTCAAGCAATTCTCTTGCCTCAGCCTCCTGAGTAGCTGGGATTACAGGCGTGTGGCACCATGCCTGGCTAATTTTGTATTTTAGTAAAGACGGGGTTTCACCATGTTGGTCAGGCTGGTCTCGAACTCCTGACCTTGTGATCTGCCCGCCTCGGCTTCCCAAAGTGCTGGGATTACAGGTATGAGCTACCGCACCCAGGCTGCTCTGCATATTATTTTACTTTTTTAACTTTCTTAATAATCTTGCTTTCACTTTATGGGCTTGCCCCAAATTCCTTCTTGCACAAGATCCAAAAACTCCCTCTTGGGGTCTAAATTAAGACTACATTCCAGTAATATCTCCCCGGTGAACACAAAGGGACAATGTTGGAGAATCCCCCTATCCAAAAGAAATAGACTGTAGCACGAATTGGCCACCTCTGGGTAAGTGGTGGAATACATTTTATCCTAGGTAAAAGGCAGAATTGAGTTAGAGGCCCAATTTAGGAGATGTAGAGTCCCTCCTGAAAAAAAAAACTGGGGGTTGGCCAGGCGTGGTGGCTCACACCTGTAATCCTAGCACTTTGGGAGGCCATGGCAGGCAGATCATGAGGTCAAGAGTTCGCGACCAGCCTAGCCAACATGGTGAAACCCTGTCTCTACTGAAAATACAAAAATTAGCCGGGCATGGTGGTGGGCGCCTGTAGTCCCAGCTACTCAGGAGGCTGAGACAAGAGGATCGGTTGAACCTGGGAGGCAGAGGTTGCAGTGAGCCGAGATCGTGCCACTGTACTCTAGCCTGGGCAAAAGAGTGAAATTATGTCTCAAAAAATAAAGCACATTAGGTTGGATGTGGTGGCTCACGCCTGTAATTCCAACACTTTGGGAGGCCAAGTCAGGAGGATCACGAGGTCAGGAGATCGAGATTATCCTGGCTAACATGGTGGAATCTCGTCTCTAGTAAATATCCAAAAAAAAAAAAAAAAAAAATTAGCCAGGTGTGGTGGCTTGCGCCTGTAGTCCCAGCTCCTTGGGAGGCTGGGGCAGGAGAACTGCTTGAACACAGGAGGCAGAGGTTGCAGTGAGCCGAGATTGCACCATTGCACTCTAGCCTGGGCAACACAGTGAGACTCTGTCTCTAAAAAAAAAAAAAGAAAAAAAACAAAAACAGAAAAAGAATAGAAATTCCAAGGAAGCGGTTGACTATGTGTGTCCGAAATGCAGGGAGAGAAGTCCAGGGCAGCAGTAATAAAATTGGAGGCCCATTGGCTGGGCATGGTGGGTCACACCTGTAATCCCAGCACTTTAGGAGGCCAAGGCAGGTCATCACCTGAGGTCAGGGGTTTGAGACCAGCCTAGCCAATATGATGAAACACCGTCTCTACTAAAAATACAAAATTAGAAATACGTGCTGGTGGGCACCTGTAATTCCAGCTACTTAGGAGGCTGAGGCAGGAGAATCATTCAAAATGGGGATGCAGAGATTGCAATGAACCCAGATCATGCCACTGCACTCCAGCCTGGGCAACACAGCAAGACTCTGCCTCAAAACAAAAAAAAAAAATATATATATATATATATATTGCTATGTAAATATATTTATATATATATATATTATATATCTGTTGATGTTTTTGGAAGAACAAATAGTATATCTATAGGCAGAAAATAAGATACCAAACACCAGCACAAAAAGAAATGAAAGATTTTTCTTCCATTTTAGCAAGTTGTCTTTCTTTTTTTTCCTTTTTAAGATGGAGTTTTTTTTTTTTTTTTTTTGAGACGGTAGTCTCGCTCTGTCGCCCGGGCTGGAGTGCAGTGGCCTGATCTCGGCTCACTGCAAGCTCCGCCTCCCGGGTTTACGCCATTCTCCTGCCTCAGCCTCCGGAGTAGCTGGGACTACAGGCGCCCGCCACCTCGCCCGGCTAGTTTTTTGTATTTTTTAGTAGAGACGGGGTTTCACCGTGTTAGCCAGGATGGTCTCGATCTCCTGACCTCGTGATCCGCCCGTCTCGGCCTCCCAAAGTGCTGGGATTACAGGCTTGAGCCACCGCGCCCGGCCAAAGATGGAGTCTTGCTGTGTCACCCAAGCTGGAGTGCAGTGGCATGATCTCAGCTCACTGCAACCTTCAACTCCCGAGTTCAAGGCATTTCTCCTGCCTCAGCCTCCAAAGTAGCTGGAACTACAGGCACCCGCCACCACACTTGGCTAACTTTTGTATTTTTAGTAGAGATGGGGTTTCACTATGTTGTCCAGGCTTATCTTGAAATCTTGACCTCATGATCTGCCTGCCTCGGCCTCCCAAAGTGCTGGGATTACAGACATGAGCCACCACACTTGGCCAGTAAGTCTTTCTAAATATAATCACTGTAAACAATTTTTTATGTTTTTTTCCAAGAATAAAAAGCACATTACTTTGTGTTTCTATTTTGTTATTATGAGTAATGTTGAACCAAATGTCCCTGTTATACATAAATCTTTGTACTTTTTTTTTTTTTGACTCGGAGTCTCGCTCTGCTGCCTAGGCTGGAGTGCAGTGGCGTGATCTCGCCACACCATCTGTCTCCCAGGTTCAAGCAATTTTCCTGCCTCAGCGTCCCGAGTAGCTGGGACTATAGGTGTGCGCCACCATACCCAGCTAATTTTTGTATTTTTAGTAAAGATGAGGTTTCACTATGTTGGCTAGGCTGGTCTCAAACTCCTGACCTTGTGATCTGCCTGCCTCAGCCTCCCAAAGTGCTGAGATTGCAGGCGTGAGACACTGTGCCTGGCCTAAATCTTTGTACATCTTGGATTATTTCCCTAAAATAAATTTCTAAATTTGAACTATATACATCATGGGCATTATAGGAAATTGCTTTTTAAAAAAATAGTCTATAGACTGGGCATGGTGGCTCACGCCTGTAATCCCAGCACTTTGGGAGGCCGAGGCGGGAGGATCACTTGAGCTCAGGAGTTTGAGACCAGCCTAAGCAACATAGCAAGACCTCATCTTTACAAAAAATTTTTTAAAAAAAAGCGTTGGGTATGGTATCACATACCTGTAATCCCAGCTACTTGGGAGGCTGACATAGAAGGAGTTCCAGGCTGAGACTTGAGCCTGGGAGTTACAGGCTATAGTGAGCTATGATTGTGCTACTGTTCTCCAGCCTGGGTGACAGAGTAAGACCCTGTCTCAAATAAATAAACAAAATAAAAATATAGTCTATAAACTAAGTTTGAATGGCATCTAGATTTGCCAGTTTCTGTGTGTGGCCTCAAATCCATAGAACTCAAAAGAAGTGTGGATTATGATATATCCAAATATATTGAATTTATGCAAAATACGGCTGGCTATAACTTGAAATTGAAGGTATCAAAATTGCAGAAATGTATGGTAGACAAAGGAAAAATAATCATATTATTGTTATTTTTTGGCATAATCAAGACCTTTAATAGAGATACTTGAAAATGTCCTAGTCAAACAAACCTACTAACAATCGATAAAACTAATTTTACCTATCTACTCTTTGGCAAGATACCAGAGACTTTTTAAAAGATCATGGGTCTGGCAATCAGATGATGTTCCCTGTTCTAACCCTAACTAGCTGTGTGACCTTGGAGGACATCACTGAACTCTCTGAAGCTGAGTTTTCCTATTTATAAGGTGGGCTGCCTGAACACTAGGACCTCTAAAATTCAGCTCTAAAATTCTAAGATGAATTCAGTCTCCCACTCTTTAAATGCAAAAGCCGCATCTCAGGTGCCAGTCTAGGATCCAGTCACAAAGGTCTATCTATTTAGAGAAAGCATAGAGGGGAGCAAGGATAAATAGCCGCATGGTTCAGCAGTAATCATAATGACACAACAATGTTATCATTATAATAACAATAACAAGTTTATATTTTATGAGGCTGTACAATTAAAGCAATCTGGCACATTGCACAGAAGAGATTCCTTGCTCCCCGGGAGTATATAAATAAAGTGCAAAATGCATGACGGTACCAATAATAATAGTTCACAATATCTTAAAATATATACAAACTCAGGACTATGTGCCATGCATAGTGCATTGTTGGAGAGGAAACCTTTTCATGCAAATTCTCCGCTCTCTATAAGCTGACCTGCCCCTGAGCAAGAAGGAATTATAAAAAGACCGATAAACTTTATAATGGCTCTGCTGTATAGGTCCCACATGCTCTTATTATCATAGTTCCCTGATCACTGTAGCTCAAATCGTGATTCTCATTTTAAATTTCCTGCTTGTAATCTTTGCAAAGCACTTGGCAGGAAATGGATCATGCAGGGGTTTTCCATTGAGTGGAAGAAAGCATGAGGGAAAACAAAAAACGACAACAAAAAACCCCAATTATGACATGTATTTGAATGAATGTCCTGGGAAAGAGATTGGAGATTTGTTTACCCTCAAACCAGACTTGGAAATAAGAATATCCGGGATCCTGGACTGTGATTTCAAAGGAAGTCAAGCTTCCTTCTCCACAGCTGCCCTCGAGGAAGCTGGTATGTCCTGAGTATATCTTCTTTCACCATGCTATCCAAGGGTAAAAAGCAAAATACCACAGTGCCACGTTTGCCAAGCCAGAACGAGGTCCCTACCCTGACTCCCATCAAAAAACAGGTGCTGGATCTGACATCCTGTATGGTTTAAGCACCACATCCTTAGAGAGCAATTGAAATTGCATCGTCTTTCACCTTGTTGAGGCATCTTTTCCTTTAAATAAAGGGCACGGGACCATTAAAAGTGGCTCTCAAAATAACCTAGTGGTTTCATTGCATTCAGAATGTTGGACATCAAGAACTCGAGGAAGGCGATGTTCCTTGGTGGGGGGTGGGGAGGGGAGGAGGGCGGACCCGGGGCGTGGGCAGGGGTTGCAAGAGGAGATAGTAATATCACTCTTTGCACTGTGGACTCTTCACTCGGTTACTCAATAGGAACAGCTGCCAAACTCATAGGAGCTTAAAAATCCAGACAATGGATTTAAAAGCAGTTGATACAGAGCCAGAGTTCTTTCAGGATTAAAGTATAGAAAAATGTGGTATTAAAATAAGAAAAAAAGTAAAGTGGAACTTCTTCATGTGAAATAACTTCTGTTTGCAATGAGCAAGTTTTTTTTTTATTTTGAATTTTCCAACTGAACTTTTCATAATAAAAGAATAAAAGATCTTAATTAGTAAGGAAGTAAATGTGGACCTGCCACTAAAATAAAACTCTTCAACTGATAATATCATAAACCTCACTGATCCTATAATATCAACTGCATGTGAATATGCCTGAAAGTGTTTCAAGCAAGGCCAGGCGTGGTGGCTTACACGAGTAATCCCAGCACTTTGGGAGGCCAAGGCACGTGGATCACTTGAGGCCAGGAGTTTGAGAGCAGCCTGGCCAACATGGTGAAACCTCATCTCTACCAAAAATACAAAAATTAGCCAGGTGTGGTGGCACATGCTGGTAATACCAGCTACTTGGGAGGCTGAGGCACGAGAATCACTTGAGGCCGGGAGGGAGAGGTTGCAGTGAGCTGAGATCTCGCCATTGTGCCATTGCACTGCAGGCTGGGCAACAGAGGGAAACTGTCTCAAAAACAAAACAAAACAAAACAAAACAAAAAAACAAAAAAAAGGGTAAGTGTATCAAACTTTCTACTACCTGTTGTATATTTTCTGGTCCCCTCCCCTACCTAATAAGGTAGTACTTGTTATATAATTTAAAAAACAGAAAAATTTGGAGCAAAACTCACAAAATTCTCAGAAGACACAAATGTTTTAATGTGAGAAAAGTCTATATCATTTTTTTCAACCTAAAAGGCAAAACAGGACAAATAAAAATATATTTGGGTCAGTCGGCTCTATTTTCTTGGGGGAAAAAGTTTTCCATAAATTTCTTCTTTTCTCTGGTAATTGTTTCTTTTGCCCAGGCTAGGGTGCCATGGCATGCTCATAGCTCACTGCAACCTCAATCTCCACAGCTCAAGCAATTCTCTCAGCTCAGGCTCCTGAGGAGGTGGGACTACAGGCACTTGCCATCATGTCCAGCTAATTTTTGTATTTTTTGTAGAGAGGAGGTCTCACTACATTGCCCAGGCTGGTTTTGAACTCCTGAGTTCAAGCGATCCACCCACCTTTGCCTCCCTAAGTGCTGGGATTACAGGCATAAGCCACTGCGCCTCGCTGTTAATTGTTTTACTGAAGGGTAACACACAGACAGAAAAGTACACAAATCATGAATGGAACACACTGTGTAACCAGTACCCAGATCAAGAAAGCAGAGGTTGCCAGCACCCAGAAAGCCCCCTTCATCTCACCTTCCTCACTCCCTTTCTCAAGGATAACTACTATCCCAACCTCTACCACCATAGACTAGGTTTGCCAGGTTTTGAACTTTATATGAAACAAAAAAGTAGTATTACTTTCTTGTGTCTAACTTCTACTCAACAGGATGTTGTGAGATTTACTCATATTGTTGCAAGTAGTAGTCCATTTTTACAATGCTATGGAGTATTCCATTGTGTGAATTTATCACAATTTATCCATTTACTGTCCATGGAAACTTGGGTTGTTTCCCCAATAACTATTACAAATAATGCTGTCACAAATATTCTTGTAAATGATTTTTGGTGAATATATAGAGCCACACATCACATAAAAATGTTTTGGTCAGCCACAGTCCACATATATGATGATGGTCCCAGAAGAGTATAATAATAGGGCTGGGAGCAGTGGTTCACGCCTGTAATCCCAGCACTTTGGGATGCCAAGGCAAGTGGATCACGAGGTCAAGAGTTTGAGACCAGCCTGGCCAACATGGTGAACCCCGTCTCTACTAAGAATACAAAAATTAGCCAGGTGTGGTAGTGGGGGCCTGTAATCCCAGCTACTTGGGAGGCTGAGGCAGGAGAACTGCTTGAACCCGAGAGGCAGAGGTTGCAGCGAGCTGAGATCATGCCACTGCATTCCAGCCTGAGTGACAGAGCAAGATCCCATCTTGGAAAAAAAAGATTATAATACCAAATTTTAATGTATCTTTTCTACGTTTAGATACAGAAACATCATTGTGTTGCAACTGCCTACACTATTCAGTACAGTAATGTAACATAGAGGTTTGTGGCCTAGGAGCAACAGGCTATATCACATAGCCTAGATGTGTAGTAGGTTATACTATCTAGGTTTGTGTAAGTATACTCTATGTTGTTTGCTCAATGATGAAATCACCTAATGACACATTTGTCAGAACATATTCCCATCATTATGCAATACATGACTGTATATTGATATAAAATATGCAGTCATGTATATTTTGGGTCATAGGGAAGACGTTAAATCTTAGAAGACATTGCCAGTTTTCCAAACTGGTTACACAAATTTATATTCTCACCATCAGTATAAGGAAGTCAAAATTGTTCCACATCATTATCAACATTTGATATTTTGTTTTTCTTTTTTTATTAATTAATTAATGTGGTTTTTTGAGACAGAGTCTTGCTCTGTCACTCAGGGTAGAGTGGAGTGCAATAGCAGGATCATGGCTCACTGCAGCCTCCAACTACTGGTTGCAACTGATCCTCCTACCTCAGCCTCCTGAGTAGCTGGGACCACAGGCATGCACCATCACACCTGGCTAATTTTTAAATTTTTTGTAGAGACAGGGTCTCCCTGTGTTGCCCAGGCTGGTCTTGAACTCCTGGGCTCAAACGATCCTTTTGCCTCACCTTCCCAAAGTGCTGAGATTACAGGCGTGAGCCACCAAGCACAGCTTGTCTTTTTTCAATTTAGCCAGAATAGTGGATGTAGTATCACACTGTGCGTGTTCTTAAATTGTGGTAAAATATACATAATAAAACATTTACTATTTAGATCGTTTTTATTTTATTTTTTTTAGAGACAAGGTCTTGCTACGTTGCCCAGGCTAGCCTTGAACTTCTGGGTACCAGGAATCCTCCTATCTTAGCCTCCAGAGTAGCTGGGACTACAGAAGCATGATCCCCTCACCCTGTGCCCATCTTAAATCATTTTTAAGTTTACAATTCAGTAGCATTAGGTACTTATACTGTGGTTTTAATTTGCATTTCCCCATAACTAAGGAATTTCAGCATCTTTTCATATATTTATCGACTATTTGGATGTCTTCTCTTGTGAAGTTCCTGTTCAAGGGTTTTGAACACTTTATTTATTTATTTATTTATTTATTTATTTATTTATTTTATTTTGAGACAGGGTCTCACTCTGTCACCCAGGCTGGAGGCAGTGGGTTGATCTTGGCTCACTGCAACCTCCGCTTCCCAGGTTCAAGTGACTTTCCTGCCTCAGCCTCCCAAGTAGTGCATGCCACCATCCTCAGTTATTTGTTTTTGTTTTTGTTTTGAGATGGAATTTCGTTCTTGTTACCCAGGCTGGAGTGCAACGGTGCGGTCTCGGATCACCGCAACCTCTGCCTCCCAGGCTCAAGCGATTTTCCTACCTCAGCCTCCCAAGTAGCTGGGAATACAGGTGCCTGCCACCACGCCCAGTTAATTTTTTTGTATTTTTAGTAGAGACAGGGTTTCACCATGTTGCCCAGGCTGGTCTCCAACTCCCGACCTCAGGTGATTTGCCTGCCTTGGCCTCCCAAAGTGCTGGGATTACAGTTGTGAACCACCATGCCTGGCCAATTTTTTGTAGAGACAGGGTTTCACCATTTTGGCCAGGCTGGTCTCGAACTCCTGACCTCAAGTGATCTGCCCTGTTGGGCCTCTGAAAGTGCTGGGATTACAGGCCTGAGCCACTGTGTCCGGCTTTGCCCTTTTTTTTTTTTTTTTTTTTTGGTTTTTTTTAAAGTGGATTGTCTATCTCCTCTCGTGTTAATGTTTATCAGGACATGAGGTTTGTGGTTTTTTTGGATATATGCGTTATACGGGCCAGGTGCAATGGTGCATGTCCATAATCCCAGCTACTCAGGAGGCTGAGGTGAGAGGATCGCTTGAGGTCAGGAGTTTCAGGTTGCAGTGCACTATGATTGTGCTTGTGAATAGCTACTGCACTCTAGCCTCGGTAACACAGTAAGACCCCTCCTCTTAAAAAATATATTCGTTGCAAATGTCTTCTTTCTTTTCACTCTTTTGTTTTATTTCTTTATTTATTTAGAGACAAGGGTCTTGCTCTGTGGCCCAGGTGGGTCTTGAACTCCTGAGCTCAAGCGATCCACCCACCTTGGCCTCCCAAAGTGCTGAGATTACAGGTGTGAGCCACCACACCCAGCCTAATGTTGTTTTTAATTGGAAAAGTTATATCTATCTATCTATCTATCTATCTATCTATCTATCTATCTATCTTATATTTCAAATAGTACCAAAGGCAAACACTATTAACAATTGCTCTTTTGTGCTTCCAGAAATTTTCTATCATATAAAAGCACATATATAAATATATTCTTGGCCAGGTGCTCATGCCCGTAGTCCCAGCACTTTGGGAGGTTTAAGTGGGAGGATCACTTGAGGCAAGGAGTTCAAGGCCAGCCTAGGCAACATACGGACACACTGTCTTTACAAAAAATTAAAAAATTAGCCAGTCACGGTGGTGCATGCCTGTAGTCCTAACTACTGCGGAGGCTAAGGCAAGAGGATCACTTGAGCCCAGGAGTTCAAGATTAAAGTGATCTATGATCTAGCCTTTGCACTGGAAATGGAGTGAGGCCTTGTACCAAAACAAAACCAAAACCCACAAAACCAAATATATCCTTTTTTTTTTTTCTTCCTAACAAATAGTTACTACATAATGTTCTGCTCCATTTATTTTCTTTCACATTACATACATTTTGGAGATCTTTCTATACCAGCATAGATATGTCTGCCTCATTCTTTGGAATATCTGTACTGTATAGTACTTCTTTGTATAAATGTGTCATGATTTATTTGTATGTCATAATTTACTCTCCTTTTGACAGACAGATTGATTCCAGTTTTATTTTTTTTTTCATTTTAAATAATGCCACAGTAATCATGTATTTAGAAAAAGGTTTTTTGGTATATATGTCTAATAATTTTTTTTTTTTTTTTTTTTTTTTTTTGTTTTGAGATGGAGTTTCGGTTTTATTTCCCAGGCTGGAGTGCCGTGATGTGGTCTCGGCTCACCACAACCTCTGCCTCCCGGGTTCAAGTGACTCTCCTGCCTCAGCCTCCCGAGTAAATGAGATTACAGGCGCCCACCACCAAGCCTGGCTAATTGTTTGTATTTTTAGTAGAGACAAGTCTTCATCATGTCGGCCAGGTTGGACTTGAACTCCTGACCTCAAGTGACCCCCCTGCTTCGGCCTCCCAAAGGGCTGGGATTACAGGCATGAGACACTGTGCCCGGCCCCAGGTCTAATAATTTCTTTTTTTTTTTTTGAGACGGAGTCTTGCTCTGTCACCCAGGCTGGAGTGCAGTGGCCGGATGTCAGCTCACTGCAAGCTCTGCCTCCCGGGTTTACGCCATTCTCCTGCCTCAGCCTCCTGAGTATCTGGGACTACAGGCACCCGCCACCTCGCCTGGCTAGTTTTTTGTATTTTTTAGTAGAGATGGGGTTTCACCGTATTAGCCAGGATGGTCTCGATCTCCTGACCTCGTGATCTGCCCGTCTCGGCCTCCCAAAGTGCTGGGATTACAGGCTTGAGCCACTGTGCCCGGCCTATTAATTTCTAAGGAAAAATTATGCAATGCTCGGTCAGTAATGGGACTTAAAAAAGTTATTGCCAAAATGCCCTTTAAAGAGATTGCAGCAGCTGGGCGCGATGGCTCATGCCTGTAATCCCCAACACTTTGGGAGGCCAAGACTGGTGGATCACTTGAGGTCAGGAGTTTGAGACCAACCTTGCCAAAATGGTGAAACCCTGTCTCTAATAACATATAAAAATTAGCCAGGCGTGGTAGTGGGCACCTGTAATACCAGTTACCCAGAAGGCTGAGGCAGGAGAATTGCTTGAACCCGTGAGGTGGAAGTTGCAGTGAGCAGAGATCACGCTACTCCACTCCAGCCTGGGCAACAGAGCGAGACTCCCTCTCAAAAAAAAACCCCAAAAAACAAACAAACCAAAAAAGAGATTGCAGCAATTATACTCCCAGAAATAGTGTATGAGAATGCCTTTTCTCCCACATCTTCAAGAATATTGATAAGTGAAAGGTGATCTCTCATTTTAATTTGCATTTCTCTAATAAGTGAGTAGAATATTTGAAAGCCATTTGTATTGCTTTCTCTGTGAACTACCTATATTGATGTATTAATACTTTTCCTATGTTTCTATTGGATGAATGATGAGTGATCTTCTTTTAATTTATAATTACTCTTTTTCTTTTTTTTTTTTTTTT
>NW_016814470.1:5217755-5259904 GCF_001698545.2 Rhinopithecus bieti | reverse complement strand
TTTTTTTTTTTTTTTTTTTTTTTTTTTTTTTTTTAAACGGAGTCTCACTCAGTCACCCAGGCTGGAGTGCAGTGGTACGATCTCAACTCACCACAACCTCTGCCTCCCAGGTTCAAGTGATTCTCCTGCCTCAGCCTCCCGAGTAGCTGGGATTACAGGTGTGTGCAACCATGTACGGCTAATTTTTGTATTTTTAGTAGAAATGGGGTTTCACTGTGTTGGCCAGGGTGGTTTTGAACTCCTGACCTCATTATCTGCCCAACTTGGCCTCCCAAATTGCTGGGATTACAGGCATGAGCCACCGTGCCCAGCCAAATTTTTGTATTTTTAGTAGAGACGGGGTTTCACCATGTTGGCCAGGCTTGTCTCCATCTCCTGACCTCGTGATCCACCTTCCTTGGCCTCCCAAAGTGCTGGGATTACAGGTGTGAGCCACCGTGCCCAGCCAATTACTCTTAATTATATTAAAGAAATTAGACTTTTATTATATTGCAGATATTGTAAATGTTTATTTTCTCAGCTTATCATTTGTGCACTTATATCTCTGTACAAGGTGTTTTTTTCCTCCATGGAGAAATGTCAAATGTTTGTGAGGTTAATTTTATTAATCTTTGCCTTTATGCTTTTGACAGTTTGTGTCTTTCTTCAAATGTTTTTCTCATTCCAAAATTTAAAAAATCATTTTCCCATGATCTTCTCTAGCTTCTCTAGCAGTACTTCTATGATTTCATCTTTCTTTCTTTATTCTTTATTCTTCCTTTTTTTTTGAGACAGAGTCTCACTCTATTGTCCAGGCTGGAGTGCAGTAGTTTGATCATGACTCACTCTAACCTTGACCTCCTGGGCCTAAGTAATCTTCCCACCTCAGCCTCTCAGGTAGCTGGGACTATAGGGATGTGCCACCATGCTCGGCTAAGTTTATCTTTTAAAATTTTATTAAAATATTTTCTTAGAAATGGGGGTCTCACTATGTTGACTAGGCTGGTTTTAAACTCCTGGCCTCAGGCAATCCTCCCGTCTTGGTCTCCCAAAGTGTTAGGTTACAGGTATGAGCCACCGTGCCCAAAGTTTATTTTTTTGTAGAGGTGGAGTCTTCCTATATTGCTCAGGCTGTTCTCAAACTCCTGGCCTCAAGCAATTGTCCTGCCTCTGCCTCCCAAAATGCTGGAATCATAGGCATGAGCTCCTGTGCCTGGCCTTGATTGCATCTTCAATGCACCTGGAATTTATTATAGGATAAAAAGTAGGGATACACCTCAATTTCTTTTCCAAATGGCCAGGTAGTTGTCCCTATTTCCTTAACTAAATACTCCATGACATTGAAAGTCCTGGCCATTTCCCAGATATCTATATGTTCTATTGGTTTTTACGAAAAATAGTGGTGTCCAATGCTAACTCATTCTACTTTCATTTGTCTTTGGGTGTTGATGTAGAGGTTACTTTTTTCTGTTTATGATAAAACAACAGAGATCTGGGCCAGGTGCAGTGGCTCATGCCTATAATCTGAGCACTTTGGGAGGTCAAGGTGGGTGGATCACCTGAGGTCAGGAGTTCGAGACTAGCCTGACCAACATGGTGAAACCCCATCTGTACTAAAAATACAAAAATTAGCTGGGCCTGGTGGTGGGTGCCTGTAATCCCAGCTACTCAGAAGGCTGAAGCAGGTAAATCGCTTGAACCTGGGAAGCATAGGTTGCAGTGAGCCCCAACTGCACCACTGCACTCCAGCCTGGGCAACAGAGCAAGACTCCATCTGGAAAAAGTAAAAAAAAAGAATAAACATCCTAGGTTTTTCTAGAAGTACTGTTAAAAAATATTAATTCCTATTGTTTGAAATTTCTAGAAATCAAAGTCTTTTCTTGTCCAGTATTTCATCATATGGGTATGTCATAAATGATGTATTCATTTCCCTTCTGTTGAATATTTAGGTAATTTCAGATTTTACCTATTTAAATAATACTATGTTGATCATTCTTCTGTATAGCTTTCATAATTTCTTTACAAGTGAGTCACGGGCCGGGCGCGGTGGCTCAAGCCTGTAATCCCAGCACTTTGGGAGGCCGAGACGGGTAGATCACGAGGTCAGGAGATCGAGACCATCCTGGCTAACACCGTGAAACCCCGTCTCTACTAAAAAATACAAAAAACTAGCCGGGCGAGGTGGCGGGCGCCTGTAGTCCCAGCTACTTGGGAGGCTGAGGCAGGAGAATGGCGTAAACCCGGGAGGCGGAGCTTGCAGTGAGCTGAGATCCGGCCACTGCACTCCAGCCTGGGCGATAGAGCGAGACTCCGTCTCAAAAAAAAAAAAAGAGAGTCATGGAAGTAGAATTATTGAATCAAAGTGTGTGAATATTTCTGAAGAGGAAATTGTCTCCCGGAAAGCCTCTATAAATTATTCTCCTTCGGCTGGGTGTTGTGGCTCACACCTGTAATCCCAGCACTTTGGGAGGCCGAGGCGAGGGATCACTTGAGGTCAGGAGTTTGAGACCAGCCTGCCCAACATGGCGAAACTCTGTCTCTACTAAAAATACAAAAAATTAACTGAGTGTGGTGGCAGGCGCCTGTAATCCCAGCTACTCAGGAGGCTGAGGCAGGAGAATCACTTGAACCTGGGAGGTAGAGGTTGCAGTGAGCTGAGATTGCACCACTGCACTCCAGCTGGGCAACGAGCAAAACTCCGTCTCAAAAACAAAACAATACAAAACAAAACTATTCTTCTTCCAGCAGATTATGTTTACATGATGAAAACCTATCACCATCACCATTTGTTTAGCTCCTGTGTGTTAGGAACTATTCTTTCACAATTTCATTTAATGCTCATAACTATTTAGTGCAGTAGTAGATAGTATAATTTTCATTTTATAGGTAAATTAACTGATGCTCAGAGAGGGTAAGTAATCAGCTAAGGGCAGAACTGGAATTAATCTCAGGTCTTTCTCTCTCAAGTTCAGGTTTTTTTGTTTTGTTTGATTTTTGAACCTAAGATATAGAGGTCTGAGTTAAATGTACTCCTCAATTCATGGTATGTTTTCATCACTGGTTGTCCTTGTATTTCTTTTTCTGTGTTTTCCAGGTTGGGGTACAAGATCATGGCTCACTGCAGCCTCGACTTCGGTTCAAGCGATCTTCCCATCTCAGCCTCCAGAGTAGCTGGGACTGCAGGCACGTGCCACCATGCCTGGCTAATTTTTGTATTTTTTGTAGAGATGGGGTTTCGTCACATTGCCCAGCCTAGTACTGAACTCCTGGACTCAAGTCATCCACCTGCCTCAGCCTCCCAAAGTGCTGGGATTACAGGAGTGAGCCACCACACCTGGCCTATATTTCTTGGATCTTCACATTTGTGATCTAACTACACTGTGTACAAATGGGATGAACCAGTATTTGCCAATATTCGAACATTTTTGACCTACAAATAGAGCAAGCTGATATGTTTCGATCAAATATGTATGTTACAGTTATTATTATACATGGTGGTCACTGATTCATATACATATAGTTCAGTCATATTCTTGTCTGTATGGTCAGCACTTAAGTTAGGCCCTCAGGAAAAGCTGACAGAACCGATGGATCACTGCCGGTCTGAAAAGGAAATGAGGAAAACAAATTCTCCTACCTTGAACTATTCTGCAAACTTTAACCAGGGGTAAGTGTTTATCTGGGCTTCTTGGACCATGATAAGGGCTTAGGGTTTACTCAATGGAGGCCAACCCAGCATGCATAGAATCATAATATTTCAATATTAAAAAGAATGCTCCATTTTTCACAGAGTGGAAGTGAGGCCTTGAAAATTCCAATTAATTGCTCAAAGTCCTATTCGTTTCTATTTGAACTAGTAAATATAAAATTATACCAGAATTCAGATAGAGTGCCTTGATAATACATTGTTTTGAAAAGTTTCATTTTTTTTTTTTTTTTTTTTTTGAGACAGAGTCTCACTGTGTTGCACAGGCTGGAGCGCAGTAGAGTGATCTTGGCTCACTGCAACCTCCACCTCCTGGGTTCCAGTGATTCTCCAGCTTCAGTCTCCCAAGTAGCTAAGACTACAGGCACCCACCACCACGCTCAGATACTTTTTGTATTTTTAGTAAAGACAGGGTTTCACCATGTTGGCCAGGCTGGTCTCGAACTCCTGACCTCAGGTGATCCTCCCACCTCAGTCTCCCAAAGTGCTGGGATTACAGGTGTGAGGCACCACCATGCCCGGCCTTCAATTAACTTTTTAATGTTTATTATTTTACTCTGACACTAAAAATTATGCATTTTAACATGAACAAGGATACAATCACTTCTATACACACATGCATACATTTACATCTATGCTTCTATATTAAAAACTTTGGGAAAAAGAAATGGGGAGATGTAGGTCAAAGAATACAAACCAGCAGATATGTAGGATGAAGAAGTCTAGAGATCTAATGTACAACATGAAGACCATAGTTCATAACATTGTATTGTATCTGAGTTTTTTGTTAAATAAGTAGATTTTAGCTGCTCTTGTCATACTTTACACAAGCCTTTATGTGACAGTACAGAATGTTAATTCATTTCACTATAGTAACCATTTTACTATCTATATATATCCCATAACATCATGTTATAAACCTCAAATATACACAATGAAATTTTTTTATTTATTTAATTTATTTCTGAGACAGAGTCTCACTCGCTCTGTTGCCCAGGCTAGAGTGCAGTGGTATGATCTCAGCTCACTGCAACCTCCGCCTCCCCGGTTCAGGCAATTATCCTGCCTCAGCCTCCTGAGTAGCTGGGATTACAGGTGCCCACCACCATTCCCGGCTGATTTTTGTAATTTAGGAGAGACAGAGTTTCACCATGTTGGCCAGGCTGGTCTAGAACTCCTGACCTCAAGTGATCTTCCAGCTTCCGCCTCACAAAGTGCTGGGATTACAGGTGGTAGCGACCACTGCATCATCCACCCCAGTATAATTTATTTTTAAAAAAACTATGAGTTCATGCCGGGCGCAGTGGCTCATGCCTGTAAACCCAGCACTTTGGGAGGCCGAGGTGGGCAGATCACCCGAGGTCAGGAGTTTTGAAACCAGCCTGGCCAACATGGTGAAACCCCGTCTCTACTAAAAATACAAAATTAGCCAGGCGTGGTGGTGCATGCCTGTAATCCCAGCTACTTGGGAGGCTGAGGTAGGAGAATCACTTGAACTCGGGAGGCGGAGGTTGCAATGAGCCGAGCTCACGCCATTGCACTCCAGCCTGGGCAAAAAAAGCGAAACTCCACTCAAAAAAAAAAAAACCAAAAAACAAAACAAAACCAACTATGAGTTCACACTGATATCTCCAATTCCAATACAATAGCATAGGGTATTCTCCCTTCCCATTCTACCACAGTGAGAAAGCTGGCTCTGTCATGCTTAATACATTTAGTGACTTAATCAATCATCCTGAATGCAACTAACCTCCCATCTAAGCTTCTAGGCCTTTCCCACTTGGACGCCTTGTTCTCTGGTCTTGGGCTCTAGGGCTTAGACTTTGTGTAGGGCTGCCTCCCAGGTGTTCAAGCCCTCTTTACCTTCTCAGGTTCCTCAGCTTCCTTACCTGGTAGGTCACTGACACCTGGCTGTGGACAACCAGGTGTAGATGTACCTTTGTTCTGTACACCTAATGTCTTTGGCACTGAATATTTTAGGATGGAAAAGGGGAAGAGGAACACTGAATGTGCACTTCAGAATGGGCATTGTGCCTCTTATTTTATTAAGTTCTTTATTCACATCTTATTTCTTTAGTAATTCACAGAACAGGAATTTTTGGATTAAAGGTTTTTTTTTTTCGTTTTGTTTGTGTTTTTTTGAGACAGAGCCTCACTCTGTCACCCAGGCTGGAGTGCAGTGGTGCGATCTTGGATCACTGCAACCTCCGCCTACCGGGTTCAAGCAATTGTCTGCCTCAGCCTCCCAAGTAGTTGGGATTACAGGCGCCCACCACCACACCCAGCTAATTTTTTGTATTTTTAGCAGAGACGGGGTTTCACCATTGGTCAGGCTGGTCTTGAACTCCTGACCTCGTGATCCACCCGCCTCGGCCTCCCAAAGTTCTGGAATTACAGGCGCGAGCCACTGCACCCGACCTGGATGAAAGTTTTTCAAAGGGAGTCTTGCTCTGTAGCCCCGGCTGGTGTGCAGTGGTGTGATCATAGCTCACTGCAGCCTCAAACTCCTGGGCTCAAGTGATCCTCCAGCCTCAGCCTCCTCAGTAGCTTGGACTACAGCTGCACACAACCATTCCCAGCTAATAGAGATGAGAGTCTCACTATGTTGCCCAGGCTGGTCTCGAACTCCTGGGCTCAAGTGATCCTCTTGCCTGCGCCTCCCAAAATTGAGATTACAGGCGTAAGCCACTGCTCCTGGCCCGAAACACTGTTTTCAAGGCTTTAAAAAATATGCCAATATGGTGAAAACCCGTCTCTACAAAAATACAAAAAGTAGCGGGGCATGACAGCAGGTGCCTGTAATCCCAGCTACTACTCTGGAGGCTGAGGCAGGAGAATCTCTTGAACCTGGGAGACGGAGGTTGTAGTGAGCCGAGATCACGCCACTACATGCCAGCCTAGGCGACTGAGGGATACTCCGTCTTAAAAAAAATAAAAAGTTCCCAAGTCTGAAAAAGAAAAAAAAAATCATCAACCTGCTCTCAAAAACTGTTGCAATATACAATCTCATCAGCACGGAGTATCCACTTCCTTGCACCCTTCTCAGTAGTATTACCATTAAACAAACAAACAAAATATATATGCGACAGTTTGTTGGGCTCAAAGGAGTCTCTCAACAAGTTTCCTATCCCCCACGCTGCCTCTCCTCTGAACACAGGAAGGGTTCCTTTTCCTTATTTATTTTGTTATTTCATTTCCGTCAACACGACTCGGCTTGGGGACAGGGATCGGGGGCAGGCCGGTTACCGCAGAGGTGGAGGCCGCGCAGCACCTGGCCTGGAGGAGCTCACCACGCAGCCACATAGATCTCTTCCCTGCTGAGTCCACCTGCGAGTCTCGGGGCGATAGAGGGCGCCGTGGAGCCCGCAACGGACCCCGCCCCCAGGGCAGCGCGCCGCGCTCCCGTGACGTATTTCCGCGTCATCTGCCGCCGAGGCTTGCCCCCATTGGTTGTCTGAGAGGCAATAGGGGCGGAGCCGAGTGGGAGTGTGGAAAGCGCCGCATCCCGGGTGGGGGGCGAGGCTTCCCCTTCCCCGCCCCTCCCCCGGCCTGCAGTCCCTCCCAGGGCCGCTTCGCCGAGCGGCTAGGAGCACGACGGCGGCGGCGGCACTTTCTCCGGCAGGAGCTGGAGCTGGGCTCTGGTGCACGCGCGGCTGGGCCGCCGGAGCCGGAGGGACTGGTCAGTTGGGAGAGAGGGAGGGAATCCTGGGCTGCCGAACCGCACGTTCAGCCCGCTCCGCTCTTGCAGGGCAGCCCTTCGGCTCTCTGCGCGCGGAGCCGAGTCCCGGGCGGGTGGGGCGGGGGTCCACTGAGACCGCTACCGGCCCCTCGGCGCTGACGGGACCGCGCGGGGCGCACCCTCTGAAGGCAGCTCCGGGGTTAGCGGCCCGGACCTGGTCCTGCGCAGCGGGCGCGGGGCAGCGCAGCGGGAGGAAGCGAGAGGTGCTGCCCTCCCCCCGGAGTTGGAAGCGCCTTACCCGGGTCCAAAATGCCCAAGAAGAAGCCGACGCCCATCCAGCTGAACCCGGCCCCCGACGGCTCCGCGGTTAACGGGACCAGCTCTGCGGAGTAAGTATGAGGCGGGCGGTGAACCTCGGGGCCCGGGCTGGGGAGCAGGAGCGCGCGCCAGGCTCCGTTCTGGTTTGTCACGTACGTCTGGGACTGGCAGGGGGCGAGGAACTCCCGGCCGCCGAGGTATCGGTGACTAAGCACTGATTGTGCTTCTGACTCAGACGAGTTAGCGGATCCTGCGGGTCTCGATTCCCCTCTGCACCCCTTTTCCCGACCGTTTTAGTGGTTCCTGGCCACTGTGCAGTCTTCTCCCAAGAAAATAAAAGCTAGCACGTCTCCCCTACCTCCCCCCAGCTCTGTTCTAAATGTGATCCTCTGGGAGTCTGGCCTGTAATGGGGAGAGGAGGCTACTGTTTTGGAAAGAATTAAGATCGCATCTGTGCTTTGGAGACCGGCTCAGGTTATTAAGTGCGGAGCATCATCCTCACCTTCATGCCTGACACCTGTGGGGTCTGAGTGCCTTGTTGCAGGTCAACTGCCTGGCCAGCGGGGGCGTGCTGGAAGTCCGTGTGGACTTCGTGGCTTTTCCTTGCTGACTTTGGCAGGGGCGTGCTGGAAGTCTGTGTGGACTTCGTGGCTTTTCCTTGCAGACTTTGGAGGTTCCCGGTCCTTGGCTTTCCTGGGAAATTGCTCAAGAAAGCGGCTTTCTTCTTCATCCGACTCTTCATTCATTCATTCATTCATTCATTGAACAAACCATTTTCTCACTAAGGATTTCCTAGCTTTCCGTACTTGACCAGGAGCCCTTAAACTCCTCACCTGAGGCATGAACACCATGACCTAGAAACCACATGCTAGGTGCTCCATCTCTGCAGCTTCCAACGTTGCTCACAAACGAGCACTTGATTTCATTAAATAATGTTGAGGCTGTTTCCTGGGGGTTTCTGAGTTCCCACAACTCGCTTGGGTTCTAGGTAAGGGACAAGACTATGTGAGGGAAAACTGCTTGGCTGGCTAGAGAAATAGCCAGAAAAGATTAGGTTATTATTATTTGCCTTTTTTTGGTGGTGGTTTGCCCAACCTTCAGTAAAGATTAGGTTCTTAATCTTTTTTTACCTGCACACTGCAGACTTTAGGGAGCTAACTGATGAAATCGGGGTAGGCTTGCACCTTCTGCTCTTTGGTGACTTCTGTAACCTCCCTTCCATTCTCTAGATTTTTAGAAAATTTTATTTTTTAAAATTTTATACAGATGGGGTCTTGCTGTATTGCTTAGGCTGGTCTTGAACTCCTGGGCTCTAGCGATCCTCCCAAAGTGCTGGGATTACAGGCATGAGCCACTCTGCCCAGCCAGCTTTCTCTAGATTTTAATAACCTGGGGACCTGTTGGCTTGATGACTTGTTCCATCCCTGTAATGATCACAAGGTCAATGGTGGACCCATGGTGTGTGTTCAACTGTGTTCTTCAGTCCTTCTCCCAGCCGACTCTCTTCTTTAGTCCCCTGTCAGTCCTGTGGGGTCTATTTTGCATGATACTGACTTGTATAGGTAGTTGGATTGTATTATTGCATTGCAAACATTTGTTTTTTTTTTTTGAGTCGGAGTTTCACTCTTGTTGCCCAGGCTGGAGTGCAGTGGTGCAATCTCAGCTCACTGCAACCTTCGCCTCCCAGGATCAAGCGATTATCCTGCCTCAGCCTCCTGAGTAGCCACCACGCCCAGCTCATTTTGTATTTTTAGTAGAGACTGGGTTTCTCCAGGTCATTCAGGCTGGTGGCAAACTCCCAGCCTCAGGTGATCCGCCTGCCTCGGCCTCTGAAAGTGCTGGATTACAGGCGTGAGCCACCGCACCGGGCCCATTTATTCAGTTTTAGGATACAGTGTTTCACCCTCTTAAAATAGACAGAAAGTCCTGACTGTTGTTAGGGCAAGTTTTGACCACAGTGGATTCTGGCTGAATGTTGTGGCCTGATTATCCTTTCCTATTTGATTGGAAGTAGATACTGAGTAGAAGTACCTGTTATTCTGTTGTAATTGTGACACCACAACTGTATTCTCTCAAGGAGGAGGGATTTCATTAAAACAGTAAAAGCAGGATGAGAAGAAACTACCCCAGATTTGGTGGCAGAAAAATTTGGATGGGACTGGGAAGGTCTAAACAGTGGTTAAAAGGTAGGGGCTCTGGAGTCAGGCTAAGTTTGAAGCCTAGCTCTGTTGTGGGTTTTTTTTTTTTTTTTTTTTTTTGAGACAGAGTCTCTCTCTGTTACCCAGGCCAGAGTGCAGTGGTGCGATCTTGGCTCACCGCAACCTCCACCTCCCGGGTTCAAGCGATTCTCCTGTCTCAGCCTCCTGAGTAGCTGGGACTGCAGGCACGCGCCACCCCACCCTGCTAATTTTTGTATTTTAATAGAGAGGATTTTACCATGTTGCTCAGGCTGGTCTCAAACTCCTAACCTGGTGATCCTCCCACCTCAGCCTCCCAAAGTGCTGGGATTACAGCTTGGCCTCTGTTGTGGTTTTGTGACCTGGTTCAAGTCTTTTAGTCTAAGGCTTAGGTTTAGTTTTTTCATCTGCAAAAATGGGGCTAATAGAACCTACTTAGCATAGTTGTGAAGATTAAATGAGGTAGTACATAGTAAACCTTCCAAAGCTGTTGGCTGCTGGTGCCTTTATTACTGCCTAAGTGTTGGACTGAAGGAAACTGGAAGGTGATTTTCATTCATGGTGGTGGATTGTGTGTTAAGGTACCTTTGCTTCTGGACAATCACCTCTCCCTAGTTTAGTTTTTTGTACCGTCTGCATCTATGTCTATGACTCATTACTGTGTTACAATAGGAGGCATCTTTGTGTAGACTGCCCAAGATAAACAGGGACTGTTTCCCTATATTTCGTATCACGAATGAGAGGGAAAGCTTTACACATCTTCATCTTTCACTTCTGACAGTGTTTCTCAAGCAAAATGTCCCCCATCTTGTGCTACCAGCAGAAAGAATTCTGTTGCTTTCATGATTTCTGTGATTAGACCAGGGCACAATTTTGAACGTTATCAGACAACGTGAACTAAAGAAGAAGAAAATCCATTTTGACAGTAAAGAACTCTTGGTACCAAATTGGCAAGGTTGCTTTTCCCTTGGCACCTTTTGCTTACCTCTAACATAGCCCTTACCCAATTCAGAGATGGAGTTGGGTAATACGGAACCTGAGGTTGTAGGGGTCCTCAAAGAAAATCGTGCAAAATAGCTTTCTTTTGCATATTTTGCAAAACATGTGAACATATTACTAGGGTCTTAAGTGTTAGAATAAGATAGTATTATTCCTCTGTTTAAAATGTTTTTCTGGTTCTATTGCAGTTATACAAAATCCAAACTCCTTATATTGCACTATGAGACTAAGTGGTCTGCCTGTTGTCCCCACTGCCCCCTCCCACCAATCTCTTTAACCACATTTCCTGCCACTCTTTTCTTCCACCACTCTAGTCCTCTTTCACTTCCTCTATGGGATGGTCCATACTCACTGCAGGCCTCTGTACGTGCTGTTCCCTTTGCCTGGAATGAATCACCCCTCCTTCCCTAGGGAGGCAGGAAGCAGTCTTCACCTAAATGTTTATAAACATCTCAGAGGAATGTGGTCCCTCTTTGTCATGTCACCTGAGCTTTTTTTTTTTTTTTTTTTTTTTGATACGGGGGTCTCACTATGTTGCCCAGACTGGTTCTTGAACTCCTGGACTCCAGTGATTCTCCCACCTCAGCCTGTTGAGTAGCTGGGACTACAGGTGGCTACTGCTGTGCCTGGCACTCACCTGAGCTTTTAATAAGACTTAATCATTGCAATTTTTTACTGGGGTGTTCTTAATATTTGTCTCTCCTGTACACTATAAACTTTAAACACAGCACTGCCTTTTTTTTTGACTCACCGCTCTGTAAGTACACCCAAAATAGTTCCTGGCACATAATAGGTCCATAGATGTTTGTTGAATCAAGGAGTGAATGAAATTTCTAATATTTGCACAATGGGTTTAATCAAACTTTTTACGTCTTTTCCTTTTCTTTTCCCCTTTATGCTCATTCCTTTTCTCTCCATTTCCTTTTGTTTTAGTCACCCACTCAACCATTCTAAGGTGTTTATATGGTTTTATAATTCCACCTGTTAGTTTGATTATGTGTATACCCTTGGGAAGTAGAAGGATGATTTCGTATGCTTCTGCTTAGGATTCTAAAATGCTATTGTGCCAGAAATCTGCATTTCATAGACAGGATAGAGTAGGTTATGTTGAGGTAACAACCACAAAATCTCAGTAATTTAACACACTTTCCGGTCAGTGGGAGGCTCTGTACATTGGAGTCCTTTAGGGATCCAGACTGATTGAGGCATCGCCTCTGAAATACACCTACATGAGGAGGGAATCTTGTGAAGAGCCACATTCAGGCTCTTAAAGTTTTGCCCAGAAGTGAGCTTTGTCATTTTTGCTACCATTTCTTTGGCCAGAGCAAATAATGTGGCCATGTTGACCTTCAAGGAGGGCAGTGACCTTGAAAGGGGGAGAACAGGAGTATTTGTGTGTGTGTGTGTTTTTTTTTTTTTTTTTTTTTTGAGAAAGAGTTTTACTCCCACTGCCCAGGCTGGAGTGTAATGGTGCATGCCATCACGCCCTGCTTAGTTTTGATTTTTTTGTGGAAATGGGGTTTCACCATGTCGCTCAGGCTGGTCTTGAACTCTTGGGCTCAAGCGATCTGCCCACCTCATCCTCCCGAAGTGCTGGAATTAAAGGTATGAGCCACTGTGCTGGTGAACCAGGAGTATTTGAACAGAAGCAGTGACCATCCCTAAATTTTATATCAGTTTCTTCTTTGTTTTTTTCTTCTTTTCTTTTTTTTTTTTTTTTCCTGTGATGGAGTTTTGCTCTTATTGCCCAGGCTGGAGTGCAATGGCACCATCTCGGCTCACTGCGACCTCCGCCTCCCATGTTCAAGCAATTCTCCTGTCTCAGCCTCCTGAGTAGCTGGGATTACAGGCATGTACCACCACGCCTGGCTAATTTTGTATTTTTAGTAGAGACGGGTTTCACTATGTTGGTCAGGCTGGTCTCGAACTCCTGACCTCAGGTAATCTGCCTGCCTCGGCCTCCCAAAGTGTTGGGATTACAGGTGTGAGCCACCGTGCTCAGCCTTAGTTTCTTTTTTTTTTTCTTCCAATTTTGTTTTGTGCTCTATTCATGATGCTATACAATATGTGTCTAGTTCATTATTTCTCTTGGTCGTAGAGCAGTCATGTGCATCTGCCACATTTTACTTATTTATTTCTCTAGAATTAGACATCTTTGTTGTTTTCCAACTCCTTACTGCCTCAAACGGTCATGACCATGACCATGACCATGACCAAGACCATGACCATCACCATCCTTGCACATCCTTGTCTCCTTTGGATGTTGTGAGTTTCCTGTGGAATGTACTCAGAAGTGGAATTGCTGGGTCTTAGGGTACATTGCCTCTCCTTCCAGGATAAGACGTATTATTAATCTCTCTCTTTTTTTTTTTTTTGAAACGAATCTCACTGTGTTGCCCAGGCTGGAGTGCAGCATCATAGTCTTGGCTTACTGCAACCCCTGCCCACAAGGTTCAAGCAATTCTCCTGCCTTAGCCTCCCAAGTAGGTGGGATTATGGGTGCCTGCCACCACATCCAGCTAATTTTTGTGTTTTTAGTAGAGACGGGGTTTCACCATGTTGGTCAGTCTGGTCTCCAACTCCTGACCTTGTGATCTGCCCTCCTTAGCCTCCCAAAGTGCTGGGATTACAGGCGTAAGCCACTGCGCCCAGCCATTCATCTCTTTAAAACAATACCGTTAATCCAGTTGCAGTAGTGAGGCAGGGTACCTCTCGAGATCTCACTTTTTCTTTGACCTTGGGCAAGTCCTTTCGACTTTCTGACTCTTGGTTTCCTTAACTGTAAAGTGGAGGTGATAATTGTGACAATATCTTTACCATGGTGCCTATGAGGCCCTACCTGATCAGGTCCTTAGTTTTCTTCTAGTGTCCTCTTCACTCATGCACTCTTGCCACACTGTCCTCTGTGCTCTTGGGTTATAGGTTGGGCACATTCTTATCTTAGAATCTTTGCATTTGCCATTCCTGCTGCCTGGAAAGCTTATCTCTCAAATACTGTATGACTTGCTTCCTCACTTTCTTCACCCCTCTGTTGAAATGTCTCTTGACAGAGACCGTCTTTGATCACTCTGATACAGAACTCCCTGTCATTTTCTGCTGCTTGATTTTGCCTTATTTTTCTTTGTAGCACAGACTAGTAACTGAGGGTGCGTCGTGTATAAGTATTTATCTTCTTCTGCCACTCCAAGTGTAAGCTTCATGATGGTTGGGGCTTTGCCTTGTTCATTGCTCAGTGTGTAGGACAGATTCTGGCACATGGAAAATACTCGGTAGATATCTGTTGATTAAATGGCTGACTAGATCCTACCCCAGAGGAATACTTTGAAGATGTATAAAATTTATTTGAAGACTATAAGGTGCCGAATAACCTTAGGAGGGTTCACTGCTTGGCCTTAGTAGTGTTCATGATTTTGGATTTTGAACTGTTTCTATGTAACCCTGAAACACTCAGACTTACTTATTGCATTCAGGGTGTAGTTCATAGCATCAGCAGTTCTGCCAGGTTTGTAAGGAACACACATCTGTTAGAGCATGAAGGCCCTGGAGGATGAAAGTTTGAGACAGGTTGATGTGCTTTTTTTTTTTTTTTTTTTGTCTCTTATGACTCTTTCTGAGATGTGCACCATGATAACTAGGAACTTTTTTTTTTTCTTTTTTAAGAGACAGGGTCTTGCTCAGGCACCCAGGCTGGAGTGCATTGATGCTCACTATAACCTTAAATTCCTGGGCTCAGGGAATCCTCCTGCCTCAGCTTCCTGAGTAGCTGGGACTACAGGCACGTACCACCATGCCTGGCTAATTTTAAAATTTAGAGATAGGGTTTTGCTATATTGCCCAGGCTGGGCTCAAACTCCTTGCATCATGCAATCCTCCCTCCTTGGCCTCCCAAAAGTGCTGGGTTTGCAGGCATGAGCCACCGTGTCTGGCCTGATAACTAGGAGCTTTTGAAGTGGTTTCACACTGATTTTGTAGTTTTGAAGTTGGATGCTTCTATTGGATAGTTGATGCAGTAACTAATACTGGTGCTGTCTTTCAGAACAGCTTCATGTGAAAAAGGCCTGCTTAAGCCTGTGTCTTTGGGAAGAACATCTCTGCTGCTATTACAGCAGATACAGAAATAGTAAAGAAATTCTTAAAGATGATTTAACCCATGGCAAGGAAATATATGGGACTCTTGTTTGAATGTAAACACTCACAGAATTCCAATTTCACTTATTTATGCACCTTTGAAAGAAAGGAAGAGGGGCCGGGCGCGGTGGCTCAAGCCTGTAATCCTGGCACTTTGGGAGGCCGAGACGGGTGGATCACGAGGTCGGGAGATCGAGATCATCCTGGCTAACATGGTGAAACCCCATCTCTACTAAAAAATACAAAAAACTGGCCGGGCGCGGTGGCGGGCGCCTGTAGTCCCAGCTACTCAGGAGGCTGAGGCAGGAGAATGGCATAAATCCGGGAGGCAGAGCTTGCAGTGAGCTGAGATCCGGCCACTGCACTCCAGTCTGGGGCAGAGCGAGACTCCGTCTCAAAAAAAAAAAAAAAAAAAAAGGAAGAGGATACTGTAGTAGAGTACAGTAGTCCTCCGTTATCTTAGTGGCACACATTCCAAGACCCCTGGTGAATGCCTGAAACCACAGATATCAGTAGTACCAAACCCTGCATATACTATGTTTTTTCCTATGCAGTATGTGCCTGTGATAAAGTTTAATTTCTAAATTAGTCATAGTAAGAGATTAACAATAATAACTAATAAAAAATATAACAATATATTGTAATAAAAGTTACATGAATGTGGTTACTGTACTTACTGTGGGTAACTGGAATTGTCAAAGCAAAACTGCATTTGAGTGGGGACTCCTGTAGCTGTTGGCCCTGTCTTGCCTATCCAGCTTGATTTTCCTCTGTTTCTCAGTTCACCTGCTGTGGTCCACTTACCACTTTCTTTACTCTCCTCACTGTGCGCCTAGCATACTGCTTCTTAACCTTCTTACATCTGTCTGGTCTTGCTGCCTTGGCCTCCCAAAGTGCTGGGATTACAGGCGTGAGCTGGGCTTGGCCCTCTTGCATGATTTTATTTTTGTTTTATACTTGCCATTATGCTTTAGCTTCTGTGAAAACAGGGACTGTGATTGTCTGATACTTCTCCACTGTCTGCTGTGGTGCCTGGAATAAAATAAATGGTACCCATCTTTTTTTTTTTTTGGAGATGAGTCTCACTCTGTCGCCAGGCTGGAGTGCAGTGGCGCGATCTCGCCTCACTGCAACTTCTGCCTCCCGGGTTCAAGCAGTTCTCCTGCCTCAGCCTCCCAAGTAGCTGGACGACAGGTGTGTACCACCACACCTGGCTAATTTTTGTATTTTTAGTACAAAATTTAAGAAGGATGTCCTCAATCTCGTGATCTGCCCACCTTGGCCTCCCAGAGTACTGGGATTATAGGTGTGAGTCACCATGCCTGGCCCTTTTTTTTTGTTTTGTTTTGAGATGGAGTTTCACTCTTGTCATCCAGGCTGGAGTGCAATGGCACAATCTTGGCTCACTGCCACTTCTGCCTCCGCCTCCCAAGTAGCTATGATTACAGGCGCACACCACCATGCCCAGCTAATTTTTGTGTTTTTAGTAGAGGCAGGATTTCACCATGTTGGCCAGGCTGGTCTCAAACTCCTGACCTCAGGTAATACGCCTGCCTCAGTCCCCCAAAGTGCTGGGATTACAGGCGTGAGACACCGTGTCTGCCCAGAATGGTACCCATCTTTCAAGATCTTACATAAAGCTTATCTCCCATGGGTGTAGTCTTTTCTGAGCAACTCCCTGCCATGCACAGTTACATCACTCCTCACTTAGTTATAATACTTTTTTGTTTCTTTGAGACAGAGTTTCACTCTTGTTGCTCAAACTGGAGCGCAATGGCATGATCTTGGCTCACTGCAACCTCTGCGTCCTGGGTTCAAGTGATTCTTCCAAGTAGCTATGATTACGGCCGCACACCACCACTGCGAGCTAATTTTTGTATTTTTAGTAGAGACAAGGTTTCACCAGGACAAGGTGAAACCTGGACAAGGTTGGCCAGGCTGGTCTCGAACTCCTGACCTCAGGTGATCTACCCACCTCGGCCTCCCAAAGTGCTGGGATTACAGGCATGAGCCACCATGCCCGTCCTGCAACACTTTTTAATGATGTGACCTCGGTCATATCACTTAACCTCACTGAACCTAGTTTTCCTCAGTAGAGTAAGGCTGATAATAAGAAACCCATGAGGGAAGTAGGGTGGGAGGGCATCATCCAAAATAACATACACAGAAGCACTTTATGGGGAGGCAAGAGTGGAAAAAGAAAAAAGAAAAAGCACTTTACGATCACTGGAATGCTATGCAAATGGGATGTGTTAATGATGCCAGCGTTTGATTTCCTCCTTAGAAGTCTGAATGGTTCCTTTTGTTCTTAATAGCAAATTGTAAATGTTGATAAATCATGTTGATTTAGATATTTCATATGCTGCTTGTCCTTCAAATCTAGCCCAAACCTACATCTATTTATTTATTTATTTATTTATTTTGAGACGGAGTCTCACTCTGTCACCCAGGCTGGAGTGCAGTGGCCGGATCTCAGCTCACTGCAAGCTCCGCCTCCCGGGTTCACGCCATTCTCCTGCCTCAGCCTCCCAAGTAGCTGGGACTACAGGCACCCGCCACCTCGCCCAGCTAGCTTTTTGTATTTTTTTTTTAGTAGAGACGGGGTTTCACAGTGTTAGCCAGGATGGTCTCGATCTCCTGACCTTGTGATCCGCCCGTCTTGGCCTCAAGTGCTGGAATTACAGGCTTGAGCCACCGCGCCCGGCCCCAAACCTACATCTAATCAGGCCTTGAGATCTAACTTCCTGTTTATAGCAAATACAGGAATAGAGGAATGAGTTAATGACACCAAGAGGAAACAAATCAGACAAACCTAGGATGTGAAACATTCTCTAAGACAACTGATTTTGTCAGTATAGGCCAGGTGCGGTGGCTCACGCCTGTAATCCAGCACTTTGGGAGGCTGAGGCGGGCAGATCACGAGCTCAGGAGTTCGAGACCAGCCTGGCCAACATAGTGAAACCCGATCTCTACTAAAAATACAAAAATTAGTCAGGTGTAGTGGCACGTGCCTGTAATCCCAGCTACTCGGGAGGCTGAGGTGGGAGAATTGCTTAAATCCAGGAGGTGGGGTTTGCAGTGAGCCAAGAGCATGCCGTTGCACTCCAGCCTGGAAGACAGTAAGACTCCATCTAAAAAAAAAAAAGAAAAAAAAGTCAGTATAAGGGTGGCCATGGTATTATAGGCCACACCTATAATCCCAGCACTTGGGGAGGCCTGCCAAGTCAGGAGGATTGCTTGAGCCCAAGAGCTAGAGACCAGCTTGGACAGCATGGTGAGACCTTGTCTCTACAAAAATACAAAAGTTAACCAGATGTGGTGCGTGCATATAGTCCCAGCTATTTGGGAGACTGAGGCGGGACGATTGGTTGAGCCCAGGTGGCAAGATTGCAGTGAGTGGTAATCGTGCCACTGCCCTCTAGCCTGGGGAGAGAGTGGGGCCCTGTCTCAAAAGAAAAGGTGATATCAAGGGAAAAAAGGGAGAGTGGTGCTGTTCTAGGATAGGAGATTAAGGAGACATGCAGATCAAATGTACTGCATGGGTTGGGCACGGTGGCTCACGCCTGTAATCTCAGCCTTTTGTGAGGCTGGGGCAGTAGGATCACTTGAGCTTGGGAGGTCCAAGCTGCAGTTAGCTATGATTGCACCACTGCACACCAGCCTGGGTGACAGAGTGAGACCCTGTCTCAAAAACAAAACAGAAAAACAGATATACTGCCTGAACTCCAATTCTGTACTGGATCAAAAAACAGTTATAAAATGCATTGTTGAGACAGTTGGGGAAATGTTAGTAAAGTATTGCTAATTTTTTTTTTTTTTTGACACGGAGTCTCTGTCATCCAGGCTGGAGTGCAGTGGTGCAATCTCGACTCACTGCAACCTCCTTCTCCTGGATTCAAGCGATTCTCATGCCTCGGCTTCCGAGTGGCTGGGATTACAGGCACATGCTACCATGTCCAGCTAATTTTTGTATTTTTAGTAGAGACGGTGTTTCGCCATGTTGGCCAGGCTGGTCTCAAACTCCTGACCTCAAGTGCCTCGGCCTCCCAAAGTGCTGGGATTACAGGTGTGAGCCACCATGCCTGGCTGTATTGCTAATTTTTTTTAACGTAATGATGGTACAGATATTATGTAGGAGAATTCATATTCATACATAATGCACAAAACTTACTCTGAGGTTCAGGAAAAAAACCCAGACATACACAAACAGTGGATAAAGCAAATGGAACGGAATGTTCAGTTGTTTTGTTTAGTTAGTTTGAGTTTCACTTTTATTCTTTCAGTTTTTCTGTATGTTTGAAAAAATTTATAATAAATTTAAAAAGTACCCCAAAAGCAAAACTCATTTCAAGTCTTATGTACTTTAATGTCAACTAATATTCACTCTCCCATCTCTAGATCCTTTTGTGCTGCTTGTCTACATTGTGTGACAAACATCACATTAAATGCAATCTCTCCCCCCGCCCCCCCACCTTTTTTTTTTTTTGGAGATAGGATCTCACTTGCTGTGTTGCCCAGGCTGCAGTTCAATGGTGTGATCACGGCTTACTGCAGCCTCACCTTCTGGGCTCAAGCGATCCCTCCCCAGAGCCTCTGCTCCCCAGTAGCTGGGACTATAGGCACATGCCAATATGCCCAGCTATTTTTTTTCACTCTCGCCCAGGCTGGAGTGCAATGGCACGATCTCATGTCACTGCAACCTCCACCTCCCAGGTTCAAGCAATCCTGCTGCCTCAGCCTCCTGAGTAGCTAGGACTACAGGCATGTGCCACCATGCCCAGCTAATTTTTGTATTTTTAGTGGAGATAGGTTTCACCATGTTGGCCAGGCTGGTCTCAAACTCTTGACCTTGTGATCTGCCTGCCTCAGCCTCCCAAAGTGCTGGGATTACAGGCGTGAGCCACCATGCCCAGCTATTGCCCAGCTCTTTTTGTATTTAATTTTAGATTCGGGGGTAAATGTGCAGGTTTGAGCATGATGCTGAGGTTTGGGCTTCTTGCATAAGTACTTTATTATATTACTATATAATTTTTTATTCATTAAATCTACTTTATGAATCTTTTTCTTCTTCTTAGGAAACATACTTGTTTAAACCCCTAGGTGTCCAGCATTGCTGATTCGATATATCATTATTGGTAGATTTGAGAACACCAAAATACATTTAAACAAATTAGCAAAAAAAACCTTTTCTGCTAGCTTTTCTTTTTTTTTTTTTTTTTTTTCCCTAGAGGGGTTCTTACTATGTTGTCCAGGCTGGTCTCAAACAACCTCCTGAAGTGCTGGGTTTAGAGGTGTAAGCCACTGTGCCCAACCACTTTTTCTTTTTTTCTTTTCTTTTTTTTTTTTTTTGGAGATGGAGTCTCGCTCTGTTGCCCAGGCTGGAGTGCAGTGGCCGGATCTCAGCTCACTGCAAGCTCCGCCTCCCGGGTTTACTCCATTCTCCTGCCTCAGCCTCCCGAGTAGCTGGGACTACAGGCGCCCGCCACCTCGCCTGGCTCGTTTTTTGTATTTTTTTTTAGTAGAGATGGGGTTTCACCGTGTTAGCCAGGATGGTCTCGATCTCCTGACCTCGTGATCCACCTGTCTCGGCCTCCCAAAGTGCTGGGATTACAGGCTTGAGCCACTGCGCCCGGCCTCTTTTTTTCTTAACTCCCTCTTTGGAACCTTTTTGCTAGCATTTCTCTATGTGGATATTCCACCACATCCCCCTGAAGTATGAATCAAGCAGTGGTGAATCTTTCTGACACATCAAGAAAACAAATCCAGAGAACACAGAGACTAGGGACAAAATGAGGCAAACCTGAGAAGAAAGCTCAGGGTCCCAGTTTTGTTTCTGTTGTTCACTTCCAGAAGCTGCCAATTTGGAAAAATCGTCCTGGTCTCTTACTGCAACTTGATTGTGTTTTTACTTCATGTCCTGTGCCCTTGTTGCCCAGAAGCCCAAGAGAGCTGTTTAGAGGCTTACATACCTGTTTGCTAAGTTTTCTTCTCCTCCTCCCAAGATGAATAGTGTTTTGTTTTGAAATAGCAGGTGTTTTCTGAATCCCATGAAGGGTCAAATGCTAAAAGTGCTGATCCTGACTCTGATTTCGCTGTGTAACTCTCAGGGGCATCCTGCTCTGATGTCAGGAAGGGAGTCAGGTTAAGAAGAGGTTACCTGGAGGTTGAAGAAAAAATGGACAAGGTAGAAAGACCTTGAACCCCTCCCTTTGAATAGTTGCCTGCTTAAGGACAATGCTTTAAAATTTTTGAATGTATGAATACTTTCTAAAGAAAAAACCTGTAGACATTACATTCTCCAGTTTAACTTTGTTTATTCCATTATATACGTTTTGGATAGCTGAGATCAGTTGATTTTTTCCCAATTTTTACATGTGGACATAATCCTCATTCTTGTCATTTTTATTGGCTGAAGAGGAAAGTCTGATAGGATCTGGCTAAGCAAATGACACTTTGTTGATTATTAGGTGGCCTCCAGATTTTTATTATCTAATGATAGGCTTGTAAATGTTTTTGAGTCCATTTATTTTGTTTTGCTTTTAGATGAATTCATCCACCCGATCAGAGGCAGTGGACCATGCTACCGCTGTTGTTACATATTAACAGAATATGTTCCAAAAAGAGATTGAACCAATTTACAGTGTATATTTCAACTGTTTCCTCAAGCTTCATGACTTTTTTTTTTTTTTTTTCCAGTTTAGTGGTTTTCGATAGTTTAATAGGCAGTATAAGGGCCCCTTTAAAGGTCAATTTGCTTCCCTTTAATTGTTATATTTTTGAATTGCATCAATTCAGTTTAAACTCATATTTATTGAATGCTTACTGAACGTAAATCACTATTTTGGGAGCTGCAGGTAGGTGACTCAAAGATGAATAACATTATCTCAGCCTTCAAGGATCTTAAAATCTAATATGAGAGTGTAGGGGGAGATTTTCGGAATACAAGAAGGAGGAAACAATGGCTACAGAGTAAGAAAAGTGCCACAGAAAAGCTACAAAGCAAGCACTGTTGGAGCTTGGCCTGAGGAGGGAGTGTGTGCATCCAGGAGGGGAGATGAAGAGAGCCTTCATGGAGGAGATGACATTTGAACTGGGTCTTGAAGGATGGCTAGGATTCCACGTGATGGGGGGGCGTGGCAGGAAGAGAGTGCGGGATGAGCAACTTCACACAAGTGGGAAAGCCTGGGATGTGTAGAGAAGCCAGCAAGTAGTTGAATGTGACGGGTGCATCGGTTCAGGTCGAAGGAAATGAAGCTGGAGAGGTAGGCTGAGGTGGTTTTGTGGTTCCAGGCTGAACATTTTGAAAAGTCACATGCAAATTTTTCTTCCTTTCTGATCATTTTAAGTATTTCTGAGTAGTTTTATATGCTTTGTATTTTGAAGTTTTATAAATGATGTGCTTACTACATTGTTCCATTGTGTGTAATGTATTAAGAAAAATACCTTATTTATTTATTTATTTATTTATTTATTTATTTATTTATTTGAGAAGGAGTCTCGCTGTGTCGCCCAGGCTGGAGTGCAGTGGCACGATCTCGGCTCACTGCAAGCTCCGCCTCCCGGGTTCCCGCCATTCTCCCGCCTCAGCCTCCGAGTAGCTGGGACTACAGGCGCCCGCCACCTCGCCCGGCTAGTTTTTTTTGTATTTTAGTAGAGACAGGGTTTCACCGTGTTAGCCAGGAGGGTCTCGATCTCCTGACCTCGTGATCCACCCGCCTCGGCCTCCCAAAGTGCTGGGATTACAGGCTTGAGCCACCGCGCCCGGCTGAAAAATACCATTTTAAATATTGAAAAGCGTGTTTTTTGAATGGGCATTATGTATAGCATACTTTTCTTTAGCAGTTTAACATCTGTCATCTCTCCACGACTAGCAGGAATATGTGACTTCATAGCCTTTTTCTTCCCCTTATGTGGTTAACTCTTTTTCCCATGTGGAATATGCTTGGTATGAGGTGTATGTCTAAGTTAGTTTTTCTCCACAGTGAATTCTAGTATCTTACTGGAGTTTACTAAACATGATGCATTTATCCATCTGTTGTATTTTCAGGTTTACCTTGGTCTTTTTGATATTTTTCTCTACTAAAACTTTTTAACCCACTTTTAAGTAGTTTTGAGAGTCGTATATATTTTTTAATTTGGTAGGGTTAAGGAAAACTTCAACAATTTTCATGGGGTATCTTTCCACTTATTCATGTTTCCTCTTTCTCATGTTAGGATATTGTAGTTTCTTCTCTATAATTCTCTTGCTTCCTGAGTTAATATTTCAAATACGTAACATTTTGATACTGTTGTTGTTGAACATTTTTAAGTTTGTATTTTCCATCTTGACTATGGTTTGTTTTGTATGAACTGGTTATATCCGGCAGCTTTGTTAAATCCACTTTATCTAGTAACGTTTTTTGTTTGAATATACATGCATTTGTAGATTTACTGGTGTCATCTGCAAAACAACTTTTTCGTTTCAATGTGTTAGATATTTTATAGCTGTCTTATCTTGCATTGCTCTCAGTAGCAGTTCTTGTGTCTCAGGGAACACTATTAAGTGTAATGAGGTTTCTCAAGGACCTTCTGGGCCAGGGACTTTTCTCTTCTTTCCAAGGAGCTGTGAAAAAAGGAAGCAGCTGCCCAGATTTATAGAAGCAGAGCTTATTAGGGCTGGATGGGACCTAACAGCTTCTCTAGACCTGGGCCTATCATTTGAGAGATAAGGAAACCAGGCCTAGAGAGGTGTGAATTAGCCAGAGTTCACACTGCTGAAGTGGAAGGAGGTGGTTGAGCTTTTACTCTTATTTACTTATGGTACATATTACATACAGTACATGTTTTCATTTGGGAAAGTTACTTGGTTTGACAGTTTTCCAAGTTTACCCAATATTAAATTTTGGTAACTACGCAATATCCTTAAAAAAATTATTTTCAAGTAATTATCTGAAACTCTGGAAAAGGTTACCCCTGTATATCACCACTTTCCTAGGTGGTTGAGGGAAAAGAGAATAAATAAAAGTTGTGGGGTTGGGGCTGGGACAGGGAGGAAAGGGTATTTTAGTCCTTGATCCTTAGTAGGAGGGCCTATTTTTAAGCTTCATAATGTCAGTTTTAAAAGCAGTGGTTTTCAAAATAACCGCAGACGAAAGTCCCCTTGAAATGGATGCCTTTCTGGAATTGACCTATTTTGAGTTTAGCTGTTACCAGAAGGGTTCAGAATCTCGAATGCTCTTAAATGCATTTACTTTTCAGACAAAGTGGAAATTGAGTGCATAATCCACATGGGTTCCAGATTCGGGTTAAATTTAGGAATTTGGGGAGTTGTGGAGAGAAGATAAATTAATCATTGTTTTATAGGTTTGTCTGAATCCAGGTTGTTTCCTTCTTTATTGAATTATAATGTGTATATCCAGGTTTTACAGATTAGATCAGACCCTCACCCCATTTAAGAGTCAACTCAAAGTCAGAATTATTTGTCCCCTTTGCTGCTTTCATACCACCCTTTAGTAAACAGTCCTCAAGAATGTCCTTATGTCAGGGAGGGGAGGCCTCAGAAGTTAGCAAGAATTCCAAGCTCACTGTAAACCTTTTGTTTAATGGTTTACTCAAATCCAGATAGAAATTCTACCAAAATACCAGCCTGTATTTCAGCTCCTCTTTCTTGGAGTCTTTAGGATGGTGGGAAAACAGACAGAAGAGAGCTGTTTAACATTTCAGTAATTATTAATAATAGAAAATTTATCCTGCTAATCAGGCACTCATCTGTGTCCACTGATAAAACTTGGTGATTGGAGCCAAGGAAAGGTACCATTCACTAAAGGAAAGAGCAGTAGATAGTCAGGCATGGTGGCGTGTGCCTGTAGTCCCAGCCACTCAGGGGCTGAGGCAGGAGAACCACTTGAACTTGGGAGGTGGTGGTTGCAGTGAGCGGAGATCATGCTGCTGCACTCCAGCCTGGGTAACAGAGAACAGAGTGAGACTCTGTCTCAGAAAAGAACAAAACAAACAAACAAAAAACAGTGGAACATTGGCTAAGCTCTTAACACATTATATTAATTTAGAGATTGCAACACTTTAATATTTACTGGAGTACTCCTTCTATAAAAGTCTTTTTTGTCTTGTTTTATTTTGGTACTAAATGAATGTCGGGTTAGCCGTAAAGGTAGCTTGCTGCATTTCTATTTCTTGTGTTCTAAATCATTGAATAATTAAAAAAAAAAAAAGTACTAAAGCATTTCCAATTAAAAAGGAAGGTGTAACATTTATTAGGGGAAGTCAAGGGGAGAGGTGGTGAGGAAAGTACCAGAAACCACCAACAGGTGTTTTGGTTACATTGAACAAAGAATCAGCTTGATATACAATCCCTGCGAAGAGTTTATAAATTCCTGAAGGAGGGTGAGAACCGGAGCGGACACAGTGAGCGGAAATGGTGAGCGGAAATCAGTGGTTCCTGAGGCACAGGACTTGGGTTACTGGGTTACCGGAGGCTTGCTCCCACCCGAGGACCTGGGAACAATTCCTGAACAAGTTGCTTTCTTGATAGACAAGGATGCATCTATAGGACCACCTCTGTTAATCTGTGGGGCAATAAGAATTGATCCTACTGCAGGAAGGAGACTAGGATGAAGCCAGAAGACATGGAACTTGTATCCCTAGAGGACATTGTAACTGGAAAAATAGCTACCATTTATGAAGGCCCACCTGGTCTCTTTGCATTCATTATCTTGAATTCGCACTAAAATTCTGCAAGAAAGGTCATAGTATTCTATTTTACAAATAAGGAAAATGAAGCTCAGGGAAGTTAAGTAATTTCATAAGGTTACACAATTAGTAGGTGGTGGAGCTAAGTTTAGACCCAGGTCTGTCCTACTGTGATATGCATGCTTTTTCCACATGGCCCTCTCAAGACTGTGTAAAATGCCAGAGGTCTTTCTGGAGCTTCACTTCCCAAAACTGCTACATTTAAATTAATTAAAAGTTGAAAAATCAGTTCCTAAGTTGCACTACCCACATTTCAAGGGCTCAGTGGCCATGTGTGGCTAGTGGCTACTATATTGGACAGCACGGGTTAGAATGCTTTCATCATTGCAGAAAGTTCTATTAGTGCTGGTCTAGAGGTCATTCAGTTTTGCCCCTGTATTTAATTTTTTCCCCTTTTATTCCACAAAGGAGAAAATGAGGGACAAAGAAAGGAAGTAACATTCAGCATCGGACATCTAATTAATCCAGTTTTTTGGACTGGTTGCCTGTTAGATTTTCCCATGCCCCACATTCTTCCCTTAAGAAAATGAACAGAATGGAAATGTGAGAAATGGAGTGACTCCCCTACTCTTCCAGCTTTGCCTGGCCTTTAAACTAGATTCTTTCTCCGAAAGAATCCTGCATTTTACCAAGTTCAAAGGGCATGTCCGGATTAGTTTCCCCGAAGGAAATGAAAGATGTTTGTTGGAAAGGAATTCCATTCTTAATGTATGAAATAGCACTTGGATTCCCTCTGGTTCTTTCTCTGACTTCCTACCAAGTGCTTTGTAATTGAACTTGCAGCTGCTAACCATTTGTCTTCCAAAGGAGACCAACTTCAAAACAGTTCAAATGACAGAGGGATGTATACTTTGAATGCAAGCAGCTGCCTGTTATCTGCTATTGATTCAAATGGCATTTGTGTTAGGGTCAAACAGATTTAGATTATGGCCAAAATTACAACAATAGATTTCTAACTTGTATGTTAAGAATAAGATGTATTAACAGTCGTCAAACTGATGTTTAGTGTTTAACTCATACGTACTAGGCACTGGGTTGCAAGATGAACTAAAGGGACTTTTGCTGAAATGGGAAAGGATGTCGTGTTATGGACAAGTCGAATGCATTTTAAATTTCTGTCTGAATTATATTGCTGGTATTTGCCATCCGTGTATCTTCCTATTTAGCCTTGAAATTCAGCAAAAGCCTCAGTGTGGATCATACTTCATAGCTCTGAAGTAAAGTGAGGAGTCATGTGCAAATGTCCTTTTAGTAGATGCTATTAAAAGGCATTTAAATTATACACTCCAGTGTCTAAATGACAGTCTGAAGTGTATGTGTGTTTGGAGGATGGGCAAGTGGGAGCAAAAGGAGGCATTGTGCTGGGGCGATTGATATTTTTAGGAAGCCTAAATGTAATGTTTGATTTCAGTACAACTAACAGACTCATGATTTAGAAAAGTTGTCTATCAAAAACTGAGAAATTGAGGTTTTGGTTTCTTCTCAAAGAAATGTTCAAGTCATGTGCATGAGTATGCTCAGAGAGATTAAAAATGGGGAGGAATTGGAATGGTGGCAAGATATCCAGGAAAGTGCCTGTCTTCTCTGAGAGTTGAAGGGCAGGAGTGGAAAGGACTTTAAAGATGGTGGCAACAGGCCGGGTGCGGTGGCTCACCCCTGTAATCCCAGCACTTTGGGAGGCTGAGGCAGGCGGATTACCTGAGGTCCAGAATTTGAGGCCAGCCTGACCAACATGGAGAAACCCTGTCTCTACTAAAAGTGCAAAACATTAGCCGGGCATGGTGGTCCATGCCTGTAATCTCAGCTACTTGGGAGGCTGAGGCAGGAGAATCAATTGTGCCATTGCACTCCAGCCTGGGCAACAAGAGTGAAACTCCATCTCAAAAAACAAAAAAAAAGATGGTGGCAACAGCTGGAAGGGGTCCCCAGGAGCTCTGACACCTGGCTTTTCTAACTGCCTAACATAACGGGGTTGGGGAGCAGAGCATCCAGAGGACTCCGTGTATTGTTTTGTGGTATGATGTCTAACTTCTAGAAAGTTGGGAATACGCTTCTGAGAGTTTTGGAGTCAACAGGCCCGAATGCAGGATGATCAAAAGAAGATGGCTATTCCTCTGAGTGGTGCTGGTTTTGGGGGCCAGCAGTGCAGTGAAAAGCCCAATTTCCAAATCCTATTTTGAATGTTTCTACCCCCAACAAGCATTTCATTTGACTCCAGAGACTAACCACTCTTCCAGAGGGTCTAAAAGTCTTCAGGCTTCAGAATTTTTAGGCTATAGTGCTTTGGAATAACAGTGCCTTGTGCAGAAAAGTGTGAGATCTGAGCTCTTTTCCTGTGAACCTGTTAAGTCACTGCATTACCAACTCTGTGCCTCAGATTTTTTCTCTTCAAAGTGGGGGTGATGGTAATGACTTCCTACCTTTCAGGGTTTATGTATGAGCTCCACATAGTTTCATGGGCTACGACCCAGCATACTTTCAAGCAAGTAGATAGTAAGAATATTACATTTTATTGTTGAGAGGAATCTTGGATGTCTTCTGTTGTAACCTTATCTTAAATCCAGGGCTACAAAGAAGGGTTAAGGCTAGACATGGCTCATGCCTGTAGTTCCAGCTACTTACAAGGCTGAGGCGGGAGGATTACTTGAGCCCAGAAGGTTGAGGCTGCAGCAAGCTGTGGTAGTGCCACTACACCCCAGCCTGGGCAACAGAGCAAGACCCTGTCTCTTAAAAACGAGAAAAGGAAAACCAAAGAAAGGTTAAGAGAAGTTGGCTATGTCACACAGTATATTTGGAATTCTGTGACTTTTGAGTAACATAACCTGAAGGCTGTATGGCACAGTGGAAAGGCTTTGTAGCCAGCAGACTTTGAGTTTGAATTCTGACCCTGCCTTACTATGTCTGTCTTGTGCAAGTGCTTTTATATCCTTACATCTGTAAAATGGGCATAATAACATTTATCCAACAGAAAGGATTCATAGATACTCTGTGTGTAAACTGCTTTTTGTGATTAACAAGACTAATGGTAACAGCCATGATTAGATCCCTAGCACAGGTTGCTTACTTTCTCTCAGGTGAGAAGGAGAGAAAATTCTCAGCTCCCAAAGAACTTCCAGTGACAGGGCTCTTCAGCTGCTCTTTATCCAACAGACTTAGAATAGAGGCAACACCGGGCATGCTTGCAATTTTTTAGGATGTGCAGGAAGCAGAAGAATTATTTTCAGTGAAACAGGAGTCTGCAAAAGGTGCCTTAGGAAACAACTGCCACACAGTACATCCCAATATAGACTCCTCCCAGCTTCTCTAGGACAGCCATCTGCCTGACAGGCCCCACCCAGGTAAGCCCAACTTTCTTCTCCCAAGAGTTTCAGGAGGATTTCCTGATGTTTGTGTGTGTGGGTGGTATGGGGTTGTGTTGGGGGTTGAAGAGGGGTGTTAATTTGGGATGGGTAGTCACTGGCTTTTGGTGGCATACTGGAAGGTAACACTCCTGTGGCTGAAGCCAGATGTTGGGGATCGGCGCATGGTTCATCCAGACATCTTCCTCAGTGGGTCCTGGCCTCTGCTCATACTGTGTCTTCTACTGGAGATTCCCTTCTCCACCTCCAATATACGTATGTTGAAATCTTCATCTTATGTCAAAGGTTAACTTGGAGGTCACGTCTTCTGTAAATCCATCACAGACCTCTCCTCCACTCCATCCAGGCAGTGGTCATCTGCTCCACCCTCCGGAGCACTGTACATATTCCGTCACACTTCAGTTACTTGTGTAATTGTCTAGTCAGCAGAAGATACTCCTCTCCAAAGGGCGAGGCTCTGCTAACCCCTGTGAAGCCTGGCTTTGAGTTTATGAGGGGTGATTCTTGTTAGTTTATAATTTTTTGGCACAAGAGGGTCACAGTGTTGGTGGTAACCGTAGCATCTGTCCTAGGAGGCTCTGTATGCTCTTCATTGTTCATACATCCATTTATTTCTTCACTCAGCCACATGAGGCATGTGGGATGTATGTTGTCTCTGCTTGACACATGAGGAAACTGATTCTGGTTAAAGGACTTGTACCTGCCATACAGGCAGCTAAGAGTGCCTATAGTCCTTTGTATTGCCTTTTCAGCCAACAGCCCCGTCCCAGCCCAAAGAAGGAAACATTTGGGGAACACATACTGGTGATGATGACATCTTCCCTATTCTGTGGCGTTCTCTTAGCCTTATGCCTGGCACAGAGGAAGGCTCTGGGAATGTTTGGGCCGGATGGATCTGGGAGCCTCATTTGCATGCCAAGCTGCATACTTATCCCTAGCAAATGCTGGTCTCCTTGATGGATATGTGACATGGGTGGCTGAATTTACATGGCACCTGGTGGCTTCTCACACTCCTCCGCCACGCCTCTGGGGACTAGGATAGGACAGATGGCCACAGACAGGATTCTCAGCTCTGCAAATCACATTTGGGAAAAAGTTAAGTTTGTGCAATAACACAATTTTGGTAACATGGTTTCATGCTGCTGGTAAATTCTGTAACACTCTCTGGATAAATCACACTTCAGCAGAACTCACTTGGGAACAGAGTTTAATTTCACTGTAGGTGGCTGTGATTCCCACCCACCAGTCTTCCCACCCCCATTAATATATCTAGGCTGATAAGGTGAATGCTGTGCTAAGCAGGCTATTTCTGGGCCCAGGATAGAATTACATTATGTTTTTTATTTATTTATTTTTCTGTGTATTTTTCAATTCACGGACCCTTTGAAAGAAGAATTACATTATGTTAATCATCCGTTTCCCCATCAACACCTTTAATTCCTTCTCCTCAGAGTATAGCCACTTGTCCTTAAAATGAAAAGGTCTTGACAGTTCAACTTCCTGTATGTATATATGAAGAGGTTGAGGCCCAGAGAGACTGGGCAGCCTACTCAGTTGTCAGATGGCTGGTGAAGACCTGCATCTGGATCCGTCGACTTCTCTTCTGTGCAGGGCCCTTGTCTTTTGCCCTGCCCTACTGTTTACCCTTGTCTTCTGTCTTAGAACTAGGGGAGAGTCTATAGCATGTTTGAAATGAATAAAAGTGAATACTTGTTCATTGTTAAAGGACCCCAACACAGAACTAATTTCCTGTTAACCCTTACATTTTCTCTTGACATATTTTTGGTGAGGACCTAAGGCTTGACAGATTTCTGTACAGTGACATGCAGTCCTAGGGGTTAACTCTGTGTGGGTTTGAGCAATAGGATTTAACTTTTAGGAAAAAGGGGGAAAAGAGAGAAGGTCGATAAGTGTATTTGGAGAGAGAGAAAAAATAGTTAATTTTTCTCTTAACAGTTAATCTGAAATGATAACACAATTGTGCCTTTTGGCTCTAAAATCACCATATTTTGATACATAATCCAAAGGCAGGGATCCAGACTGCTGAAGATTATTAAAATGTAACAATAGGTCCAAGTCTAGAACTTGAAAAAATTTCTCATTTGTCAAAGAAGTTCCAGTATTCTACATTATCTTGCTAATGAATTTGGGGAGGCTTGGGAGCTCAGCAACTGGTATGCCATCGACAGGTTTGCGGTCCTCTCTGGTCTGGGGTAGGTCTTAAGTGGGAACTTCTGGGAGGGACACACATACAGTCCAGTGAGACTATACATGAACTACTCAGGAGACAGATCACTTGGCAGGAATGAGGCAATCTTTGTACATATCTGTTCTGCTTTACCAGCTACATTTATAAGCTTCTACAGATGAAGAGTTCAGCCTTGATGTCCCATCTCTCGCCCAGGCCTGCCATGTACTAGATGATCAGTAAAAGTGGAATGAATGAAAGCCAGTGCTAGTTTAGAGAGCTTCTGTGGGACAGAAGTTTTGTTCAGTTGAATTTCCATCAATATCAAATGCAATGTTAATGTGCATTGAGTTTCTTGGTTACTATTCTTGAGTCCTCTTTTTTTTGGTCCTTTTTGACTGATTAAGCAAGGCTGGACTGGCTGGAGCCCCTAGATGCGACCAAGAAATGTGACTCCTGCCTGGATTGTTGTAGGTAGAGTGCTTAATATGGGGTCTGGTGTGAAGGAAGTTGGGAGTATTATCTGGTCAACTAGAGTTTAGTTACTAGGTTGTAAATGACTATGGTGGGTACGGATGTCATGAATATACTAGGGTCTGAGGGTCTGAAACAGTTAAAGCTCCTCTCAGAATAGCCCAGACAGCTCCCAGGAAGTAGCTTCTTAGGCAGGATGTGGCAAACCAGTGGGTAAATGAGAGCCCTTCTCCTCTGGAAGAAAAGGAAGTAGGTGGGGAGAAGTGAAGAGGAAGAGCTTGGTAGACAAATCTTTTTATCTGCTTCTTTTTTAAATGCCAGACAGACCCTGCAGATTTTTGACCCAAAGTGACCAAAGTCCTAAGAATGCCAGTAATACTGGTTTTGCTATTGCCTTTTCCCTGCAGCTAAGAATTCAAGTTTAAGATCCTTTAGAGTGTTTTTCAACAGATTTTGTTTTCTAACTTTGATCATTGGTGTATTCTTTAGTGTACTTTCAAGATTCACAGTGAATGTGGTGTCATCCAAAATCACATTCTTTTCTAACCAAGGATAAGTCAGAAGAAAAGATATATATCTATATCTATTAGAAAAGTATCTCTTTAATGTGTTTACCTATTTACCCATTTTAAAACACATTCCCACCCATTCTCTGTCCAGGTGCTCATAACAGTCCCTTGTGATACAGGACAACAGTGTGCTTCCATTTAAGGCAGGAGAGAAATCTTGCCCATGGTCAGATGACCAGTTACCAGCAGCATTTATAGAGGGCTCCAGACCCTCTGACTTCAAGTTCAGGGTTGCTTCCACAATTTTGGTTCTTTTTGTTAAGAATATAGTTTATACATTGGAGACAAATTATTATTTTTTTGTTTGTTTGAGATGGAGTCTCGCTCTGTCGCCCGGGCTAGAGTGCAGTGGCCGGATCTCAGCTCACTGCAAGCTCCGCCTCCCGGGTTCAGGCCATTCTCCTGCCTCAGCCTCCCGAGTAGCTGGGACTACAGGCACTCGCCACCTCGCCCGGCTAGTTTTTTTGTATTTTTTAGTAGAGACGGGGTTTCATCGTGTTAGCCAGCATGGTCTCAATCTCCTGACCTCGTGATCCGCCCGTCTCGGCCTCCCAAAGTGCTGGGATTACAGGCTTGAGCCACCGCGCCCGGCCTGGAGACAAATTATTGATGGAGGCTGCAATTTTGCAAATAAAAATAGCCTTCAAAAATCCAGTAAGTATATATGAAATGAAATAAGTGAACTGAATTTGCTGAGCTTTGGTGTTGCTGTAAAAGCAACTATCCTTTGTAAACTTATTGCATAGATAATAATGCAAACCAGTGTTTAGGAATCAGTTTCAGGACTACGGTTTGATATGTGGAAACACCTCTGCCTTTGCTATGGGCTGGTAGACGTAATGGGCTGGACTTGGCTGTACTGTGAAAGGCTTCTTTGAGCTGATTCTTTGACCAGGTAGTGAAAGCATTAAGCACCTAAAAACGAAGTCTTCAGGAGGCTTCCAAGGATCTGGAAAGCTGAACTCAGCAATTTTTAGACTTCAGTTTTCTGGACAGCTCTTCTACTCAAGGAAGCCAGTATCTCTTGCATTTGTGTAGCTCTTGACTCCATTTCTTTGAAGGTTTCAAATGATAATTTTTACATTTACCCAGGTGTCTACTCTGCCTGAGCACATAAGTGGTGATTTGGCCCAAAAGCTGCATACTTAGATTGCATCCTGGTCACACTGATACCTTACATGCATTTTAGATATTTAAATTTTAAAACAAATATTCTTATGGCAATTTGTGTTTGTTTTGAGATGGGGTCTTGCTGTATTGCCCAGACTGGAGCTCAGTGGCTATTCACAGGTGCAGTCATAGTGCACTGCAGCCTCAAACTCCTGGCTTCAAGCCATCCTTACACCTCAGTCTCCTGAGCAGCTGGGACTACAGGCACATGCCACTGTGCCTGGCCCTTGTGGCAATTTTATTTATTATTATTATTATTATTATTATTATTTTGACAGAGTCTTGCTCTGTCGCCCAGGCTGGAGTGCAATGGCGTGCACTCTGGTTGGCTCACTGCAACCTCCTCCCGGGTTTACAAGCAATTCTCGTGCCTCAGCTCTCAAGTAGCTGGGACTACAGGCATGCGCCACCACGCCCAGCTAATTTTTGTATTTTTAGTAGAGATGGTTTCACCATGTTGGCCAGGCTGGCCTTGAACTCCTGACCTCAAGTGATCCACCCGCCTTGGCCTCCCAAAGTACTGGGATTACAGGCGTGAGCCACCATGCCCAGCCCCTTGTGGAAATTTTTAGAAGCTAGGATGTCAAGCTGCTCTTTGCTCAACCCTAAATGTCCTGAAGCATTCTGGGCTGGTGTCTAGTACCATCTTGATCCTAAGGAAATAAGCTTGACTCTTCTCTTCTTGGTGCTTCAGCACTGCATTTTCCTCAGTGGGATTGGAACAAGCATTAAAGCAAAACAAAAAATTGTAAATGAGACTTAGGGCAACTAACCTGCTCTAGCCAGAATAAAAAATTTGTTGATGTTTAAAGTTCTCTGACCTCCCTGTGTCTACCTGTTTGTAATACTAAAACAAATTATGAACTTTAGTAACAAGAAAAAAGATTATGGCAGATTTCACACAGCTAAAAATATTACAGGAATTCAGCAACCTCAGAAATATTTCTCATGGCAGATTCTCATCCATTTCTGTATTGTAGGCTTTTTTGTTTGTTTGTTTATTGTATACCTCACACTGGGTTAGATTCAAGTTTGGGGGTACTTCCAGCTTAATTGAGGATATGAGCATGTAATTGCAAGGCATTGTGACACATGCTCTCACTCTGGTGTGTGATACAGCACAGGCTATGGGAACACAAAGGGTGAGTGACTTCTGCTGTTTTGAGGAGTGAAGGACTGTATCCCCAAAGCAGGCATCTGGGCCTGTCTTGGGGTTTTTGGGTCTACTCTTTTGTTATTTTTTCTTTCTTTCTTTCTTTCTTTTTTTTTTTTTTGTAACCTTATTTATGATGAAGGGACTTTTCTTTTTTTTTTTTTAATTATTTACACTTGCACTTTTGATATCCTCTGCATTCCTGGCTCTTGTCATCATCTTAGACTTGTGAACCTGCGTCAGGTCTCTGTTAGGAGTTTCTGGCCTATCTGGTCAGCCACATACTGAGTAGCTCCACCTGTAGAGCCTGCAGGGTATATCTCCAACTCACCTTGTCCAGAAAATAATCCTCTTGTCACCTGTGATGACTTCTGATGCTAACTACCCAGAGTCAGGCAGACCTCATAGGTTAAACTCACAGTCCTCTGTAAGACTGCCCTTTATAAGACTGTTACAGTCTTAGGGGTTTCCTGACCACACACACCTCTGTTGAACTGGCTACACATTGGAGGGTTTTCACTATCCTCTCATTCACTTCCATAGTTTGCTAGAGCAATTCACAGAACTCAGGAATGCACTGTATTTCTGATTACAATTTTATTATAGCAAAAGGGGTACAAATCAGGAGCAGCCAAAAGAAGAGGCATATAGGATGAGGCCTGGGAGGGTCCCAGATGTAAAGTTTCTGGTGTCCTCACCTCATGGAATCAGGGCACAGTAACTCTCCTAGTACATTGATGTGTAACAATATGCATAGAGTATTGTTAACCAGGGAAGCTCACCTGAGCTTCAGTGTCCAGAGTTTTTATTGGGGTCTCCTAACATAGGCATGGTTGGTTGAATCGTCATTGGTCGTGTGATTGAACTCAATCTCTAGCCCCTTTACTCACTGCAGGTTAGACTGTATTACATGGCTCAGAGCCCCAACCTTGTAATCACATGATTGGTCTTTCTGGTATGGCCAGACCCCATCCTGTGTCTTTTCTTTTTTTTTTTTTCCCCAGTCATCTTTTATTTGGAGGTTAATTCCCATTAGGATATGAAAGGATTCAGCAGCGATAGAGATTGTATTCCTTATGGAGGGGCTTGGGCCAAGAAGGTCATGGCGGGGAGTGTAGAGCATGCCCTCTTCTTCAGTGGTGCTTGCATAGCCACCTGTGCTTGAGCTCCTTGTAGAAAAGGCAGTAGCTGAAGAGCACGTAGCCTGCCAGCATGATGGTAACCCCTGAGATGTTTCCCTTCTTCATGTTGATGTAATACTTGTAGTACCGGTAGTAACCTCTTCAAAGTGCTCCGGTAGTGCCACCATTGCTGAAGTCCTACATCAAAATCCAGTTTGGCAGCTCCCCTAGTTTGACCTCCAGAAGTTTCTTGTCCTTCACTGGTACGACGGATGCCATCTTGGAGTCCTGGTGTCCATTGTCCCTGTGCCATCTTTTTAAGCTAACTGGGGGCCCACGTTAAGTCACTTTATTGGCGTAAACTATCAGGGCCCACTGTGAATAACAAAGACACTCCTATTACTCGAGAAATTCCAAAGATTTAGAGGTTACCTCCAGAAACCAGGGAAAAAGGCCAGCCAAATTATTTATTATACAACATCCTCCTAACCCCAAAGCTGTCTAGTCCTCATTTTGTGATGTGGTAAATGAGGTCCCCTGGATGCCCAGCCAGAAACCTGGAATCACTCTCAACTCCTCCCTCTCTCCCCCCATATCCAGATCATCACCCAGTCTTGCCAACTCTCCCTTCAGTTTCTGTCCCCGCTCTTTATTGCCTGGTTACTGTGGTGTTCTAACTCTCATCTTGTCTTGTTTTCCTTGTTGCCTTCAAGCTGACTTCCCTGGCTTGACTCTCCCATTTCTAAGTTGCCAGACTCTTGGTTCCAAAATATAAAACTGATCTTGTCAATTTCTTTAGATTTGCTGTTGCAGAACAATATGTGTATTATAATTCCATTTTCATTAAACAAAACGTACTATATTCACTGTAAATGTATTTCAAAGAAATCTAGAAGTGTATATATTCTACAGTGTTAACAGTAGTTACCTGAGGGAAGGTGGAACATAGAGTTTTACTTTATACATTTCTAGACTGGCTGGATTTTTTTGTAATTAGCACACATTAGTTTTTTTAGGCCTGATAATATTATAGAAGTCAAATTACAGAAGTCACCCTAGCTCCCCACTCACCTTCTAAACCTAATTCTTTAGCATGGTGTGCTGTGCCCTTCACGGTCTAGCTCAGTTTACCTGCAGCCCCATCTCGTCACTCACCTGGATGCATGCACTCTTTGGCCACTTGAAATGGCTTGTAGTGTTCAGTGCCATTTTGCACATGCTGATCCCTAAGCCTGGTTTGCGTTTCTCTTCCTATCTGCTCTGAACACTGATATTCTCAGGATTAAATGTGGGGATTACATTTTCTGACCTTCACTTTCCCTCCCTTATCTTAGATGTAATTAGGGAGTTTTTCTATATGTTCCCCTAGCCCCCCTTGCCTACCTTGCTTTTAGCATTTTGACCTACCCTACCCTGTAGGTTGTTGCTATACTTGTTGTATAGTTGTTGCTATACTTGTTAGTATCCTTTCCTATGTTTGGCTTACATTGCGATACACAACCCCCCACAATCCCCCCCAAACACACACACCCACCCACACACTCACCTTTCAGACTGCCTTGTGAGGGCAGGGATCTTGTCTTCATAACTTAGCCTCTAGTGTACATAGTGCTTGTCGTGGAGTAGACGCTCCATAGTAAATCTGCATTGTATTTTCACAGCTGTAGGCATAAATGGATGTAACCCAGAGAGCCACTCAAGTTCCCTATCCCATGCCCTTTTCTAGATTAGAGCACTCCCCGAGGTTTAGATTCTCATGGTCAGTTCTGCTGTGGGACTCACATTTCCCTTTCCGTGTTTTTTCTCTTCTTTTTGCTCTGTTCTTGAACTAACTTGGAATTTGGCCCCTTTTCCTTGGTTTCCACTAAACAACAGTGAGAACAAAATATACACAAAGCTATTTGTGTGCACAGCAGATTGGACTTGGAAGGTCTGGGGAGGGGAGGGTGTATTATATTACAGCAATACAGGTAACTTAAAATCTAATGGTATTAGGTGTCTTTGGTCTTAAATGACCTTTGCTACCCTGCCATGGTACCTCCTTTCCTACTCTTGCTGCTTTTAATGAGTCCCCAAACAAGCTTTTCTCATTTTATTTTGCAACATAATTCAGCTCTCCAGCTCCACCTCTACGTGCTGTTCAGGCCTGCTTCTGCCCACCCCAAGGCTCAGGAGCAGACCCTTCTAAACTATGGGCAAGCTTTCTGGTCCTCTAGTAGAGTCAGATCCCACTGTGAACAGGTATTGTTAGCCCAAAGACTTATTTCCCCACCCCACATCTTTTTTCAGAAGACAGAAGCAAGCACTATAAGCTTTGGTTTTAATTAAGTTTCTTTCTGTGATATTACTTCTAGGTAGCTTTTGACTTTACTAGGCCAACTGCTGTTAATTTGATGGTCTAACTAATAGTTTTCTACCCCTAGTTTAACATGTTGAATGTTGACCAGGTGCAGTGGCTCACGCTTGTAATCCCAGCACTTTGGGAGGGTTAGGTGGGTGGATCGCTTGATCCCTAGAAATATAAGACCAACCTGGGCAACATAGTGAAACCCTGTTTCTACAAAAAATTACAAAAATCAGCCAGGCATGGTGGTGCATGCCTGTAGTCCAGTTACTTGAGAAACTGAAGTGGGAGGGAGGATCTCCTGTGCCCAGGAGATCGAGGCTGCAGTGAGCCATGATTGCACCACTGCACTCCAGTCTGCGCAACAAAGTGAGACCCTGTCTCAAAAAAACAAAAAAACAAATGCTTCAGTGAGCACCTGTATTGACTTCCAGTCCTGATCCTGAAATCAGGATTCCCTGAAGGTTGTTGGAAAGTGATCTGGGGGTAGGGTTTTTCCCAGAGGTGATGTGTGCTCAGTGATGAGATTTGCTGACCCTCCTGTGTGTATTTGGGCAGAGAGAAGAGTCCAGCTGTAACAAACAGCTGTTCTTGTATATAAGGGGGAAGCAAGTCTGGAGAATTGACGATTTCTCCTGTGGACTAGAATTGGAGACATATTTTGAGTACTGTATTTCATCTGACTGTGTCTTCCTGCCCTTAGGTGTGCTTCTGGGCACTGGCTACTGAGCTTTTGCCTTGGGGACTCGACCATCCTTATGGTTCTGTTAAAGGTGGAGGGTGCCCAGGTTCATGGCGTCTTGAACAAAGAGTTGGACAAAATGCACAAAGCAAGGAAAGGATGAAGGGATTTATTGAAAATGAAAGTACCCTCCACAATGTGGGAGCAGTCCCAAGCCTAGGAGCTCAAAAGGCCCTGGTGCAGAGTTTTTGGGAATTTAAATACCCCCTAGAGGATTCCATTTGTTACTTTGGGTACACTGTATGTAAATGGAGAGGTTGAAGTAAAGTTACAAAGTCATTTGCGGCTAATGACCTATGGAGAGGATATTTCCTGTTATAGCTGAAGTGTGAATTGGCCTTATGTTCCCTACCTCCAGACCCTATTTTCCTGCCTCAGCTCTGAGTTATGAGGTTTAACTGATTGGGTCACACTGGATCCTGACCTTCTCCCTCATTGAAGAGCAAACTGCATTCCTGATTAATATACCAGCATGGGCAATTATTATACAGGAAGTTTTGAAAAAGGTCTTTTTCTTTTTTTAAATTTATTTAAACTATTTTTTCCTCGTTATGACTGGAAGGATAAAAGATATTTTTCTATATCAGCTTCTCAAGAACAGGGAATGGATAATGTCTAATACGTCATCTTTCTAAGGCCATAGCCAGCTTGTCCTTTCAGTAACAGCCAGCCCCACTGTTTAGTGGCCACCACCAGACCCAGGGCTCCCTTTGTCTTTCTGATGCTGACTACATCATTTTTTTTTTTTTTTGAGACGGAGTCTTGCTCTGTCGCACAGCCTGGAGTGCAGTGGTGCGATCTCGGCTCACTGCAAGCTCTGCCTCCTGGGTTCACGTCTTTCTCCTGCCTCAGCCTCCCGAGTATCTGGGATTACAGGTGCCCGCCACCACACCCGACTAATTTTTTGTGTTTTAGTAGAGACGGGGTTTCACCGTGTTAGCCAGGATGGTCTCAATCTGCTGACCTGGTGATCTGCCCGCGTTGGCCTCCCAAAGTGCTGGAATTACAGGCGTGAGCCACTGTGCCCAGCTGATGCTGACCACATATTTTTTGGATTTTCTACCTGGGTTGTTCTTAGTGCTTTCTTNCCAGCCCCACTGTTTAGTGGCCACCACCAGACCCAGGGCTCCCTTTGTCTTTCTGATGCTGACTACATCATTTTTTTTTTTTTTTTGAGACGGAGTCTTGCTCTGTCGCACAGCCTGGAGTGCAGTGGTGCGATCTCGGCTCACTGCAAGCTCTGCCTCCTGGGTTCACGTCTTTCTCCTGCCTCAGCCTCCCGAGTATCTGGGATTACAGGTGCCCGCCACCACACCCGACTAATTTTTTGTGTTTTTAGTAGAGACGGGGTTTCACCGTGTTAGCCAGGATGGTCTCAATCTGCTGACCTGGTGATCTGCCCGCGTTGGCCTCCCAAAGTGCTGGAATTACAGGCGTGAGCCACTGTGCCCAGCTGATGCTGACCACATATTTTTTGGATTTTCTTCCTTGGTTGTTTTTTGTTGTTTTTTTTTTTTTTTTTTTTTTTTTTTTTTTGAGGCGGAGTCTCACTCTGTCGCCCGGACTGGAGTGCAGTGGCCGGATCTCAGCTCACTGCAAACCCCGCCTTCCCGGGTTTGCGCCATTCTCCCGCCTCAGCCTCCCGAGTAGCTGGGACTACAGGCTCCCGCCACCTCGCCCGGCTAGTTTTGTGTTTTAGTAGAGACGGGGTTTCACTGTGTTAGCCAGGATGGTCTCGATCTCCTGACCTCGTGATCCGCCCATCTCGGCCTCCCAAAGTGCTGGGATTACAGGCTTGAGCCACCGCGCCCGGCCTGCTTTCTTCTTTTCAACATTCCCTGTCCCCTCCTCTCCACCCTTCCCACCACAGTAGTACCCCAGCTCTTTTATGGCAACCAGAATTTTTACACTTACTTCTGCCTGGCCAGTGTCCCTTCTCCAGTCAAAATATATCGGTTTTGGGCTGGGCATGGTGGCTCACGCCTGTAATCCGAGCACTTTGGAAGGCCAAGGTGGGCAGATCACTTGAGGCCGGGAGTACAAGACCAGTCTGGCTAACATGGCAAAACCCCATCTCTACTAAGAAATACAAACATTAGCCAGAAGTGGTGGTGCACATCTGTATCCCAGCTATTTGGGAGGCCGAGGCACAAGATTTGCTTTGGGAGGCGGAAGTTGCATGGAGATTGCGCCACTGCACTCCAGCCTGGGTGCGAGACTCTGTCTCAGGAAAAAAAAGTGTCTCAGCCTTGGATGTTTCTGTGAAAGGCGTCCCTCTTTGGGTAGATTTAATTTATTGTCCTTCCTGGAACCTTTATGTGTTAGGAGGACACAGTTTCTTTACCTTAAGGAGTAAATCACACTTCTGGGGGAATTCCTGGTGTTGGGGATGAGTTGGTGGGTGATTTTGATTGAAGGACAGGAACTCTTCAGCATGATGTGGAGAAAAGATCAAAATTTGGAGTTCCAACCCTAGCCTTGGGTAAGTTACTTAACAGCTCCTGACCTCTATTTCTGTATCTGCAAAGTGGGAACAGCAGACTTATTTTTCTTTTTTAAATGTTGTGAGAATGAAATGAGTTTATAGCTATACCGTGCCTGGCATTTAGGAAGCTCATCTCTTCAACTGCATTTTTCATTCTTTATCAGACTGTTATGTCCCTCCTTTGTCCCTGTCAAGTAAAGGTGATGTTCTTTTTGTTTGTTTACAAAATGTATTAATAGCAATTTAGCAGTGTTGCTGACTAAAACTTTATTCCTTTAACAATTTGTAGAATTTATAGTAATTTAATTTTTATCAATGCATCCAAATATTCCATTTATTTTTAAACTTTTAGTTTAGGTTCAGGAGTATATGTGCAGGTTTGTTGCATAGGTACACTTGTGTCACTGGGGTTTGTTGTATACATTATATCATCCAGGTATTGAGCCAAGTGCTCAATAGTTACTTTTTCTGAACTTGTCCCTCTTCCTACCCTCCATCCTCAAATGGGCCTCAGTGTCTGTTGTTCCCCTTTTTGTTTCTATATTTAGCTCCCATGTGTAAGGGAGAACATGTAGTATTTGGTTTTCTAAGGGTGTTATTCTGTTATTTTTTTTTTTTGAGACAAAGTCTCACTCTGTTGCACAGGCTGAAGTGCAGTGGTGCTATCTCGGCTCACTACAACCTTCTTCCCCTGGGCTCGAGTGATTCTCTTGCCTCAGTCTCCTGATTAGCTGGGATTACAGGCATCTGCCATGGCACTGGGCTAATTTTTGTATTTTTAGTAGAGACTTGGTTTCACCATCTTGGCCAGG
>NW_016814470.1:5211763-5216397 GCF_001698545.2 Rhinopithecus bieti | reverse complement strand
TTTTTTTTTTTTTTTTTTTTTTTGAGATGGAGTCTCAGACGGAGTCTCGCCCTGTCACCCAGGCTGGAGTGCAGTGGCACGATCTTGGCTCACTGCAAGCTCCGCCTCCCAGCTTCACACCATTCTCCTGCCTCAGCCTCCCAAGTAGCTGGGACTATAGGCACCCGCCACCACGCCTGGCCAATTTTTTGTATTTTTAATAGAGAAGGGGTTTTACTGTGTTAGCCAGGATGATCTCGATCTCCTGACCTCGTGATCCACCTGCCTTGGCCTCCCAAAGTGCTGGGATTACAGGTGTGAGCCACCGCGCCCGGCCCTTTTTTTTTTCTTTTTTCCTTTTTTTTTTTTTGGAGACAGAGTTTCACTTTGTTGCCCAGGCTAGAGTGCAAAGGTGCAATCTTGGCTCACTGCAGCCTCTGCCTCCTGGGTTCAAGTGATTTTCCTGCCTCATCCTCGCGAGTATCTGGGATTACAGGCATACACCACCATGCCTGGCTTCTTTTTTGTCTTCTAACTTTTGATTTTTTTTCCCCCTCTCCCTCCAAACTCCGTCACTTTTCCTTTTGTACTTCTACAGAAGACTGATCCTTTGAAAATCATCCGGCCGGGCGCGGTGAGTCACACCTGTAATTCTAGCAGTTTGGGAGGCCGAGGCGGATGGATCACCTGAGGTCAGGAATTCGAGACCAGCCTGGCCAACATGGCAAAACCCCGTCTCTACTAAAAATACAAAAATTAGTTGGGCGTGGTGGCGCATGCCTGTAATGCCAGCTACTTGGGAGGCTGAGGAAGGAGAATTGCTTGAACCTGGGAAGTGGAGGTTGCCGTGAGCTGAGATCGTGCCACTGCACTCCAGCCTGTGTGATGGGAGTGAGACTCCATCTCAAAACAAAAAGAAATATTTCATATGTGGCTAATATGAAACACATTTTATACACCAGGGCAGAAGGAACCATAGGCTGTCACTTGTTTTAAGCAACAATATGACACCCCCTGTCTGATTCAGAATGTTGTTCAATATTTGAGGAGAGTCTATGTGAGTGGGTGGTCCTCATGACTCCAGAGGCTCCTCTCTGTGTGTGTATGTGTGTATTTTTCAACATGACTACAGAAACATGCTGTGGGAAGGGAATTTATGTGAGTTCAGAAGACTGATTCCCAGGGGTGTTTTGTTTGTTTGTTTCTTTTAAAGGATAGGAATGTGTGATTCTTACTCTACCTGGGATTCTTTTAATCAAACCTGTTTTCATGACATTAAAAAAAAATGTTGGCTTGGAAACTACCTGATTTACAGTGCAATTAAAAATAAATGCCTTGGCCAGGTGTGGTGGCTCATACCTGTAATCCCAGCACTTTGGGAGGTGAGGCGGGTGGGTCACCTGAGGTCAGGAGTTCAAGACCACCTTGGCCAATGTGGTGAAATCCTGTGTGTACTAAAAATACAGAAATTAGCCGGGCATGGTGGTGGGCACCTGTAATCCCAGCTACTTGGGAGGCTGAGGAATAAGAATTGCTTGAACCCAGGAGGTGGAGGTTGCAGTGAGCCAAGATCGCACCACTGCACTCCAGCCTGGTCAACAGAGCAAGACTCTGTCAAATAGATGAATGAATGAATGAATGAATGAATGCCTTTCAGCTGTGCACAGTGGCTCACACCTGTAATCCAAGTTCTTTGGGAGGCCAAGGTGAGTGGACCACTTGAGCCCAGGAGTTTGAGACCAGTCTGGGCAACATGGCAAAACCCAGTCTCTACAAAAAGTACAAAAATTAGCCAGGCATGGTGGCCCAGCTACCCTGAACACTGAGGTGGGAGGATCACCTGAGCCTGGGAGATCAAGGCTGCAATGAGCTGTGACTGCACTGCTGCACTCCGGCCTGGGTGACAGAGTAACAACACCCTGTCTCAAAAATAAAATATCTTTTAACCTGGGAAAGCCGATTGAAAAGGTAAATAAACACCTGTCCTTTCATTTTCTTTTTTTATTTTAAGCTTTATTCCCCTAATACTTACTCTTGGCATATATGTGTATATATGTATACACACATGCGCGCATATATATACACATATATAATTTTTATATGTACACACACACACACACACACACACACATAATTTTTTTTTTTTTCTGAAACAGGGTCTCACTTTATCACCTAGGCTGGAGTGCAGTAGTGTGATCTTGGCTCACTGCAACCTCAACCTCCCGGGTTCAAGTGATCCTTCTGCCTTGGCCCCCCAAGTAGTTGAGACTACAGGTGCATGCCACCACACCTGGTGAATTTTTGCATTTTTTGTAGAGATGGGGTTTCGCCATGCTGCCCAGGCTGGTGTCAAACTTCTGAACTCAAGCAATCCACTTTGGCCTTCCAAAGTGCCAGGGTTACAGGTGTGAGCCACCTTGCCTGGCCTGGCTTATAATCTTTTTTTTTCTTAAGTGCAAACTGGCTTATAATATTCTTTTCTTTTTTTTTTTTTTTTTTGAGATGGAGTTTTGCTGTGTCACTCAGGCCTAAAGTACAGTGGCATGATCTCGGCTCACTGCAAGCTCCACCTCTCGGGTTCACGCCATTCTCCTGCCTCAGCCTCCTGAGTAGCTGGGACTACAGGCGCCCGTCACCAAGCGCAGCTAATTTTTTGTATTTTTTTGGTACAGATGGGGTTTCACCGTTGTTAGCCAAGATGGTCTCGATCGGCTGACCTTGTGATCCGCCCACCTCGGCCTCACAATAACTGGCTTATAATATTCTTAATCCTAATTCTATACCATTGTCGCCGAGCGCAGTGGTTCATGCCTGTAATCTCAGCACTTTGGGAGGCCAAGGTGGGTGGATCACTTGAGGTCAGGAATTGGAGACGAGCCTAGCCAACATGGTGAAACCCTGTCTTTACTAAAAAAATACAGAAATTAGCCGGGTGTAGTGGGGCCTGTAATCCCAGCTACTTGGGAGGCTGAGGTGGGAGGAACATTTGAACCAGGAGGCGGAGGCGGAGGCTGCAGTGAGCTGAGATCGTACCACTGCACTTCAACTTGGATGACAGAGTAACTCCATCTCAAAAAAAAAAAACAAAAAACAAAAAGCAAAACAACAAAAAACAGCAACAAACCAATTCTGTACAGTTGTTCACAGAGTAACCCCACTAGAATGCCCTTTCACTCTTTTTTTTTTTTTGCTATCTCATTATTTTATATCATTCTAGACCAGTTTGAGCCTCATATCCCCACAAAACTTACTCTAGCACATCCTCAACTACACACCCGCCTGTGTTCTAGGCCCTTTGTGAGAATTAGGGGAACTGTGGGACAGTCATTGCCCCAGAAGCTCTTTGGAAGTTGGTGGTGAAACCATAAAAGCAATAAAGGTAATTAACTACATTGTGCATTTTCCCCGGATTATTTATTGCATGAACAACATGAAAACGCAGGGATTAAATCACCTTCTACCCTGCCACAGCAACTGATTTCATTTATCTGTGTTTCCTTGCAGAGCTTGTTTATACACATTCATTTTTTTCCCCTCATAGGTAATACACTATAATTCATTTAACCTAAGAGTGTTTGATTGTCAAAATTTCTGATCCCTGTAAGTGTGTGTGACTTTGGGTAAGTCACTTCTCCTGAGACCCAGTTTCTCCGTCTAAACCAGGGTTTTAGACTGCACGTCCTGTAAGGCAATAATCGTGAAAATATATTCTGTTTGTGGAGTATGTCACAGTTGCTTGAACATTTGTATTGGTATTCTTTACCGTAACTACATGGGATTGAGTGGAATGTGATATTCCTTTTTTACAGATTGGGAAACTGAGACTAAAGTAGCCAAAGAAAATACTCTTAGGTGAACACGAATTATATTGTATTACCTGTGAGGGAAAAAAATGAATATATATGAATAAGCACTGGAAGGAAACACAGATAAATGACTTCAAGGTTGACTTTTATCTCTGGTTTTAGCAGTTTGACTATGATGTGTCTAGGTGTGGGATTTTTCTTTTTTTAAGTATTGCTTAGGGTGCCCTGTGCTTTTTTGATCTGGGTGTTTTTTTTTGTTAATTTTGGGAAATTCTTGGCCTTTATCTCTTCAAGTATTTCTTCTGTCCTGTTCCCTCTTGTTCATCCAAGACCCCAATTACATATATGTTAGACGATTTGATCTTGTCCTACAACTCTTGGATGCTCTGTTCTGATTTCTTTTATTCTCTTTTTGTGCTTTAGTTTGGCTAATTTCTTTTTTTTCTTTTTGTTTTCTTGAGACAAGCTGGTCCCAAACTCTGGGCCTTAGGTGGTCAAGCTGGTCTCAAACTCTGGGCCTCAAGTGGTCCTCCTGCCTTGGCCTCCCAAAGTATTGGTATTACAAGCATGAACCACTGTGCCCAGCCTCCATTTAAAAATTTCTATTGACCTGTCTTCAGGGTCACTGATGGTTCCCTCAGCTCTGTGTAATCGGCTAATGAGCCTGTTAACCTCTGATGCCATGTTTTAAAAATTTCTAGGCCAGGCGCGGTGGCTCAAGCCTGTAATCCCAGCGCTTTGGGAGGCCGAGACGGGCGGATCACGAGGTCAGAAGATCGAGACCATCCTGGCTAACACGGTGAAACCCCGTCTCTACTAAAAAATACAAAAAACTAGCCGGGTGAGGTG
>NW_016814470.1:5172909-5208801 GCF_001698545.2 Rhinopithecus bieti | reverse complement strand
TTTTTGAGATGGAGTTTCGTTCTTGTTGCCCAGGCTGGAGTGCAATGGCACAATCTCAGCTCACTGCAACCTCCGCCTCCCAGGTTCAAGTGTTTCTCCTGCCTCAGCCTCCTGAGTAGCTGGGATTACAGGCATGCACCACCACGCTTGGCTAATTTTGTGTTTTTAGTAGAGATGAGGTTTCACCATGTTAACCAGCCTGGTCTGGAACTCCTGACTTCAGGTGATCTGCCTGCTTTGGCCTCCCAAAGTCCTGAGATTACAAATGTGAGCCACCTCACCCAGCCATATCTTGTACATTTTTTTTTTTTTTTTTGAGACAGAGTTTTTCTTTTGTTGCCCAGGCTGGATGGTATGGATGGTACTATCTTGGCTCACTGCAACCTCGGCGTCCTGGGTTCAAGTGACTCTCCTGTCTCAACCTCCTAAGTAGCTGAGATTACAGGCATGTTTTTATATTTTTATACTTTCAGTAGAGGTGGGATTTCGCCATGTTGGCCAGGCTGATCTCGAACTCCTGACCTCAAGTGATCTGCCTGCCTCGGCCTCCCAAAGTGCTGGGATTACAAGCATGAGCCACCATGTCCAGCCTGTGTCTTGTAATTTTTGATTGAATATTGGATATTATGTAGTGGAACAGAGAATTAGGTAAATTGTCTTTATCCTCAGAAATGGGCATGCTTTTGTTTCATGCTGTTAGTTTGTGTTAGGCTGTTAGCCAGAGTTGAGCTGGGTTTGGGCTTTCTTTTTTTTTTTTTTTTTGAGGCGGAGTCTTGCTCTGTCGCCCAGGCTGGAGTGCAGTGGCGCGATCTCCGCTCACTGCAAGCTCCGCCTCCCGGGTTCACGCCATTCTCCTGCCTCAGCCTCCCAAGTAGCTGGGACTACAGGCGCCCGCCACCTCGCCCGGCTAGTTTTTTTTGTATTTTAATAGAGACGGGGTTTCACTGTGTTCGCCAGGATGGTCTTGATCTCCTGACCTCGTGATCCGCCCGTCTCGGCCTCCCAAAGTGCTGGGATTACAGGCTTGAGCCACCGCGCCCGGCCTGGGCTTTCTTTTTGATATTGTTAACTTAAATGCACCATATGCTTCAAATTTCTCCAGTAATGGGTTTTTGTCTTGTGCTTAGCGGGGAGCCTGAGTTGTATAGGTTTATTTTTTTCTCAGTCTTCCTACTGCTTCTTCAGCTCTGAACTATCCCTTAATCCTTTGCTACAAAGGGACTTTTTCTCTACACTCTTGCCTGTCTCCTAGGGGTAAGCTGCAATTGCTTTTCAGTGGTTCTTAGCTTGAAGTCAAGGTAGGGAGGTTCTCATTGTCTTGATCCAGTCTCAATCTTTTTTTTTTTTTTTTTTGAGACGGAATTTCGCTCTTGTTGCTGAGGCTGGAGTACAGTGGTGCAATCTCGGCTCACTACAACCTCTGCCTCCTGGGTTCAAGCGATTCTCTCTCCTCAGCCTCCTGAGTAGCTGGGATTACAGAATGTGCCACCAAGCCCGGCTAATTTTGTATTTTTAGTGGAAATGGGGTTTCTCCATGTTGGTCAGTCTGTTCTCAAACTCCAACCTTAGGTGATCTGCCCGCCTTGGCCTCCCAAAGTGCTGGGATTACAGGTGTGAGCCACTGTGCCCAGCCTCCAGTCTCCATCTTTAGCAGACCCTGTGAGTACAGACCTTGGGTTTGGGGTTTTCCCAGCATTCTTCCCCTTCCTCTGTATGGCAGCCAGACTTTGTGTATCTGTGGCAGGTCTTGGGCAGGAGAAAGTTTTCTGTACCTCCTTCAGTAGTAGTAGACTTTTGCTTTTTGTTGGTGTTGAGCCCAGCTTTAGCCTTATATTATTCATCAACTAGGGGAAGCTGTGCTTCAATACAGTCATTCTTTTGCATGGTTCCTAATGTGCTTCACTCAATTTAGCAGAATTTTTTTTTTTTTTAACCTTTTCCTTGATGCTAGCTGCTTGTGCATATCACATCTTGGCCGCCTACTCTTCTTCGCTTGCTGACAGATGTGTAGGTGAGAAAAGTCTCATAGTCATTGTTCCTGAAAGAAGTTTCCAGACCCACTTCCAGGGCCAGTGACATATGCAGGAAATCAGCTGCTGCTGGGCCAGGACAGAGCTGGTCTTTTTTTTTTGTGGGGGATGGCGGGTGACAGGGCTGGGGACGTTCAGAATTTATTTTCCGACAGACAGATAGTTATCAGCAGGTACAACTACAAGGGTATTTCCATAGATCATACATTCACAAGGCATTAGTTCGACAGTGAGACAGCCACTGGTGTGTTTTCTGAGATAGTATCCCACTTCACAGTGGAAACAGGTACTATTATTGTGTTCACTTACAATACCAGAAAGAAAGGCACACCTTGCCAGGGGGAAGAAAAGAGGGGAATCCCAAAGTAAGGTACAACAACTAAGAGACAACACTTTGGCTACCAGTCTTGGATCCACATTTCAGTCAGGGCCTTCCACATAGAGGGGAAAGACTTCTCTCTCAGAAGTTAGGGTCTTTCTTCCTCCTTTCTTGTTAAACCGAGAGCAGTGTTTTGTTTGCTCAGTATTAACATGTACAAAAGGAGATTAGAAAAAAAGGCACCACAAAACCATCTTGAATGTTCAGCTCTTCTTGCCAATACATCAACTCTTAGGTTTTAGACGGGACCTGGGAATACTTCAGTTTTTTTTTTGGTTGGTTGGTTGATTGTTTGTTTTAAGTGAAAGCAAGTTTATTAAGAAAGCAGAGGGATAAAAGAGTGGCTACTCCATAGGCAGAGCAGCCCAGTGATCTTAAAGTAGGAAAATAGACACTGCGGCTACAAAAAATAAAAAATAAATGAGGTAGAAAAAGCTCTTACACCCAGGACTTTCCTCTTCCGACTTCATAGCCTTCATGAAATATTCATCAAGAAGACAAAAAAAAAAAAAAATCTTTATAATTACTTGGCATAAGTCGCACCAAGAAAATTTAACAAAAAAAAATTAGCATGTGTACCTGTGATAGGAAACACACCCTTCCATGAGTTTCTTCTCAAGAACGAAAACCCAGTTCTTCAGTAGAGTAGGCACTAGCAAACTAAGTCACCTGAGATTTCTTGCTCAGGTGCCCTTCTCTTCTGGGGTTCAGGAAGAGGAAGGCATCTAAGAAGTGTGGGAAAGGACATTGGCACGCTCCAGGCAGAGCTGGTCTTTTACATTGTGGTGAAACTACTAGAAAGAAGAAAAACATGCTTGTGGCTACTCTGTGCCTGCCAAATAGGTGTGAAGCCATTAGGAGTCAGAAGACCTGGGTTCAACTCTAATAGTCACTTACTCTGTGAACTTGTGCAAGTCACTTCTCTGTAGTTTTTCTTACAGTTGAAATAGGGCAGTTAAAATAGATGGTCTTTAAAGTTTTGTCCAGTGCTAAAATTCTCTAATCCTAACATATCCTTCTGTAGTGTCACAAGGATAGAACTCTACAGCTAAATACCAGGACTGTGCTTTTCTGCAAGCATAGTGGTTAGCTTCCCATGTTATATGGTTTGAAGCCCTTGGTCGTTACTTCTTGTCTGCATATAAACCCCACTGATGATTATCTCATCTTGTTTTTCCTTTGAGAATAAATTGTTTGTTTTGTCTTCCCAGGTCTTTGAGAATGCATAAGTTCCAGCACTAGAAGGCCCTCAGTGAAGTAACGAAAGGAGTATATACAGCTAAGGGCAATTTAAGTCAAAATGTGATAATAAGTAAAAAGTGGTTGTAGAAATTAAAGTGAAATTTTTTTTAAAAGTTGGAATCATCTAAATGCTAAATGCATATTTCATATTGTTTTGCTGTTGTAATCTAATTGGTTAAAAAGAATAACATTTGGGCCGGGCGCAGTGGCTCACACCTGTAATCCCAGCACTTTGGGAGGCCGAGGCGGGCGGATCATGAGATCAGAAGATCGAGGCCATCCTGGCCAACACAGTGAAACCTCATCTTTACTAAAAATACAAAAAATTAGCCAGGCGTGGTGGCGGGCATCTGTGGTCCCCGCTACTCGGGAGGCTGAGGCAGGAGAATGGCATGAACCCGGGAGGCGGACCTTGCAGTGGAGCCGAGATCATGCACTGCACTCCAGCCTGGGTGACAGAGCAAGGACTCCATCTCCAAAAAAAAAAAAAAAAAAAAAAAAAAAGAATAACACTTGATAGTATTCATTGAGCACCTACTGTGAGCTAGATGAGTGTGGGTGAGCTCCTTTAGTCTCCTGACAACCCCATGATGTGTTTACTGTTAGCCCCATTTAACTGATGAAAAACCTGAAGCTTAAGGCTTTTAAGAAACCTCTCTGGCCAGGTGTTGGTGGCTTACCCCTGTAATCTCAGCACTTTGGGAGGCTGAGGCTGGCACATCACAAAGTCAGGAGTTCGAAACCAGCCTGGCCAACATGGTGAAATCCTGTCTCTACTAAAAATACAAAAGTTAACCAGGCATGGTGGCAGGTGCCCATAAACCCAGCTACTTGGGAGGCTGAGGCAGGAGAATCGTTTGAACTCGGGAAGTGAATGCTGCAGTGAACCAAGATTGCACCATTGCACTTCAGCCTGGGCAACGAGGCAAGACTCTGTCTCAAAAAAAAAAAAAGAAACCTCTCCAACTTGACATGGCTATTCAGTGGCCAAATAGGGATTCATACCCAGATAGCCTGACTCCCAGGTTCAGGTCAAGGTACATTTTTATGTATCATAAATGCGTAGTTGATGAATTCTCAGAAACCAAACATACCACATAACCAGCCTTCAGATCAAGAACAGGGCATTACTAGCACCCAGGAATTCCCCTCCTTCCCTGTATTAGGGTTCACCAGAGAAACAGAACCAACAGCAGTTGTGTGTGTGTGTGTGTGTGTGTGTGTGTGTGTGTGTGAGAGAGAGAGAGAGGGTTATCGAGGTTTATTTTAGGGAATTGGCTTATGTGATTGTAGAGGTCTGGTAAGCCTAAAATCTGCAGGGGTAAGCCAGCAAACTGGAGACCCAGGGTAGGGTTGCATGTAGTTCAAGTCCAGAGACAGGCTACCAGCAGAATTCCTTCTTTTGGGCAGGTCAGTCTTTGTTCTCTTAAGGTTTTCAACTGATTGGCTGAGGCCCATTCACATTATGGAGGGTAATTCACTTTAATCCAAGTTTACCAGTTTAAATGTTAATCTCATCCAAAACCCCACAAAACCAAAACATTTTCACAGAAACACCATGGCCCAGCCAAGTTGACACATAAAATTAACCATTGCACACCCCTCTTAGTTACTTCCCCGAAGGGTAATCACTTTCCTAATTTATAATTGCAAAGATTACTGTTGCCCTTTTTTGAATTTTCTTTTTTCTTTTTTTTCTTTTCTTTTCTTTTTTTTTGAGATAGCGTCTCACTGTCACCCAGGCTGGAGTACAAGTGACATGATCTTGGCTTACTGTGACCTCCACCTCCCAGGCTCTGGCAGTTCTCTTACCTCAGCCTCCCAAGTAGCTGTGATTACAAGCACATGCCACCATGCCTGGCTAATTTTTGTATTTTTGGTAGAGATGGGGTTTCACCATGTTGGCCAGGCTGGTCTCAAACGACTGGGCTTAAGTGATCCTCCTGCTTCAGCCTTCCGAAGTGCTAGGATTACAGGTGTGAGCCAGCATGCCTGGCTTCGAATTTTCTATAGATGGAATGACATAGTGTATTAGTCTGTTTTCACACTGGTTTATAAAGAACTGCCCAAGTCTGGGTAACTTATAAAGGAAAGAGGTTTAATTGAATCACAGTTCTGTATGACTGGGGAGGCCTCAGTAAATGTACAGTCATGGCATAAGGCAAAGGGGAAGCAAGGACCTTCTTCACATGGTGGCAAGAGAGAGAAGTGCCAGTAGGGGAAACGCCAGACACTTAAAAAACCATCAGCTCTCATGAGAACTCACTCACTATCACGACAACAATGTGGGGGAAACTGCCCCCATGACTCAATCACCTCCCTGTCTCAACACATGGGGATTACAATTTGAAATGAGATTTGGGTGGGGACATAGAGCCAAACCAGATCACATAGTACATACTCTTTTTGTGCCTGGCTTCTTTCACGGAGCACATATACACAATCCTAGAATTTGATTTCCCAGGTAGTTGAAGAGCCTCTCCTAGAGTAACCTGCAGGATTGAGGTATGGGAGGATATAGAACGCCTTCCCCAAGATGTCTGGGGCTATCCCTTGCCAGTGCATCTGCACTGCCCAACACAGATGGGCTAGCCTGTCATGGAATCTGGAAGTTGGTAAGCTGTGCTTTTGGCACCCTCTGCCTTCCTCTTTCAGGTCCATTCTCCTTTCCTGTCTCACTACTCCTTAGACGCCTAACCCTCAATCCTCAGCCATCCATGGTTTGACCTTACAGAGACCTATGGTGCCAGTTCTCTTTGTTCTCACATTGGCCCTATCCATTGAAGCTCCTCAGCCCCTCAACTGGAACATGCCCCCATTCTTATTCTGTACCTCCTCAGATTACTGTCACATTGACAGACTTGGACCTCAGAGGTAGACAACTTCTCCCTAACCTCCTCTCCTCCTTCCTATATACTTTTCTTATGTGTACGGAACTGAGGACCAGAAAGGAAGGTAACTTACCCAAGATCTCACAGATGGGTAAGTAGGAGTAGAAGGCATGGATCAAGGGATTGTATGCAGCCTTTATCTCTAGGTGCTGGTCTCTCTTATCTTGGGTCTGTCTCTTCTGCCTCTCCTTCCCTCTTTCCCTGCTACGTGACTTGTTTCCTGCCCTAGTAGCATTCCTGCTTGCCAGATGCCACAGGGGAAGGAGAACTTTACAACTCCCTGGGCTCTCTGGTGAGAACACCCACCTGCACGGGGACCCTTCCTCTCCTTCCTACAGTGATTGGTTGTCATCTTCTTTCCTTCCTTCAATGTACCCTCCTGGCAGAGGCCAGGCCTGCCGTTGAGGCTAGAGCAAGGCTCAGGTTGGGAGGCCTGCGATTGTGGCCTGTTTCTGTTTGGTGTGTGGCAGTTTGGAGATCCCATTTCTTTTTCTGGACATCACCCCCCTACCTCCTTCCATCATTCCTTAGGCCAGCCTCTAAATTCAGTGACTGTCAGGGTTGAAAAGGGCAGTGTGGGGCCTTGAAAGGAGCTCTCTCCTAGGAGTTAGGAGACCGGCCACCAGTGAACTATTTGAACTTGTCCCTTTGGGCCTCAGTTTTCTCATCTGTAAAATGAGGGTTGGATAAGGTGGTCTTCAAGGTCCCTCCCTGGGATACATTTTATGCTGCTGCTTGATTTAAACCACTGAGCCACAAATGAAAGGTTTCAGTTGCAACAGTGTAATTAGACTTAGCAGATGGGTGAGATGAGAGGAAGGACATGTTCTTGCCCGTAGGATATCCTTTCCCACCCATTTCATTGCGCCTCCCTGGTGTTTTCAGAAAGCAAATGACAACCTTTGTTTTTCTCTGCATTCCCATTCAAACCTATAATCTTCTTTTATCTTGATGAACTTGTATTTACCGTTAGACAGCCATGATGCAGAATTCACGTTACAGTGTGTGGTTTTATCTCTGCCATGGTGAATGTGATGGAGGGTGGAGCCGATCACAGCTGGTCCCTGGAGAAAGGGCTGTGTGTGTCAGATTTATTGTGCTGGAGCTCCAGTTTTGTTTTGTTTTGTTTTTAAATCCCCAGTGTGAGTTTTGCTGATTTCAGTTAAAACTAAAGATTGTGAAGGGAGACAGAGACAGGTTCATGCCCTCTGAGTTTTAGAGATTGGTGATACAGTTGTTGGGTGAGGGCCCTCGCTCTTATATCCTTTGCTTAAAACATTTCACCTTGAAAAGGCAGAAATTAGCCTTGTTGAATATCTCCCTCTGTAAGAGGAAGAAATACTGAATACTGTTACATTATTGATTGATATCTTTTAATGAGTACGAAATCTTCATTTCACCTTCAGATAAAATGTTTCGTTTTCATTCTCTTAAAACAAAAACAAAACCCTAAGTATTTTAAGAATAATTAAAGGAAAGGCACATAGTTTCTGGATCCTGCCGTTGCTGCCTTGGCCTGTCCTCCCCTTTCTCCACTTTCCCTCCCCTCCCCTCTATGTTAGTGTATAAATGTGTCAAAAATTTTATGCTTCTTCCATTAGTTTCTATTTTGACCCACCCCAGTGAATGAAATAAGCATGGAATTGTTACTCCTATTTTACAGAAGAGAAATCCTTATTTTTTTTTTTTTGTTTTTATTTTTAAGTTCAGGGGCACATGTGCAGGATGTGCAGATTTATGAACATAGGTAGACCTGTGCCATGGTAGTTTTCTGCATAGATCATCCCATCACCTAGGTATTAAGCCCAGCATCTATTAGCTGTTCTTCCTGGTGCTCGCTCTCTTCTCCAACCGACAGGCCCCAGTGTGTGTTGTTCCCTCCCATGTGTCCATGTGTTCTCATCATTCAGTTCCCACTTACAAGTGAGAACATGCAGTATTTGGTTTTCTGTTTCTGCGTTAGTTTGCTGAGAATAATGACCTCCAGCTCCATCCGTGTTCCTGCAAAGGACATAATCTCGTTCCTTTTTATGGCTGCATAGTATTCCATGATGTATAGAAGAGAAATCTGAAATGTGGCATGGTTAAGTGATTTGTCCATGGTCACAGAGCTAGTTGATGAACAATTTGGGATAAGAATCCAGGACGCTTGAATACTAGTGATTTGTTATTTTGTCAACACTATTCCATCTCCAGTCCTCACCCATATACACCTGCCATTAGGAAAGTCTTTGCCACCCCAGCCTACAGTCTTTGTCATTTCTCTCCCTGGCCACCTTCTGAAAGTACAGGTCAGAAGCCAGTTCCTTAGCTGGTGGGGTGGGTGGTTAAATGGCAAGACATAGGAGGTAGAGGAGGGAGAAAGGTAGCACAAACCCCAGACTTAGTTTTTCCTCCAGAAGGTGTAAGAATTACTTATTTCAGAGAGCCAGGAAAGTGAACAGAGTCAGCAATCCCTTTTCCTTTGCAAATTGATTGAATTTCTATGGCAAGTATTAGCTGCAAGGCAGTGTTAATCTGCTCCAATCTGCTCCAGTACATCCATCATCAGATTGATGTGCAAGGGAGACAGGATTGTCTCTGGTGCAAAGGCTTCTTTGTGTAGGGCACACCACCTTTATGTATGATTGAGCCCTGGTGTATTAAATGCCTCACACTGGGATCTTACCCATGGTTGTCAGTTGCCTCCCTGGAAAGTATTGAGCTTTTTGAAGATAATATAGCATCATAGTTAAGGTGAGACATTTGTTCTCTCTGCCTGATTTTGAAACCTGGCTGTGCCACTTAGCAGCTATTTGACCTTTGACATCTTAGTTCACCTGTTTGTGCTTGAGTTTGCTCATCTGTTCCAATCGGGTTGTGGGTTAAATGACTTAATAAATGTAAAGCACTGAGGAGAGTTACAGTGTTGTGAGGAAAGCAGTTTTTCTTCCATGCAGCCGTCCTTCCCTTCTCCCATCATGCACTCTGTGTATGTGTGTTTTGACAGCTTCTGGAATCTGCATCTCTAGCTGGCCTGCTGAGCCCGTCAGGCAGCTGTAGCCTCCTTCAGGTTTTAGCCATGGGGTCCATCTACATTTGACATGTGTTTCTAAATGTGGTCCTCAGTAAGCTCCTTTGTGGGGAGACCTGGGAGAAAGGAAACCAGAGAGTGTGCACTGTGCACCCCCAGCCACACATATTCTGGGTTCCCACACCCTAGGGACTGGGGACACTGCAAGATATAGCTGAACCTTGCATGAAAATATTGAGTAGCTGTCTCAGTTTGCTTGGACTGCTGTTATAAAATATCATAGACCATGTAGCTTAAACAACAATAGTTTGTTTCCCTACTGTTCTGGAGGTTGAAAGTCTAAGGGCAGGGTGCCAGCATGGTTGGGTTCTGTCAAGAGCCTTCTTCCTGGCCTGCAGACAGCCGCCTTCCTACTGTGTGCTTGCATGGCCTTTCTTTGATGTGTGCAGCGGGTGGGGTGGGGGGAAAATCAGTGAGGAAAATCAGCAGCCTCGGCCTTGCATCTTCTTTGGTCCCATGCGTGATGTTATTTGTAAGGCAGTGTCAGATCTCCTCATACGTGGAGAGGTAAGTCTTCGTTTCCCTGTCTTCTAGAGGTTTGGGATAGAGGGTGTGAAGGAAGAGCAGATTATGCTTACTCTTTCTTTCAAGCTCAGAACTGGGGTGTGTGTGTTGACAGGAACACCAACATGATGATGTATAGCGAAGGCCTATCTTGTCAGCTGTGTCACTCCAGCCACCCCACACGATTATCACTGACACGCTTCACCTCCCAGGACTTCAATTTGAAACCCAATGAAATCCGGTGAAACACAGTGGAAACTCTTACCACCTTCCTGTTAACCAGCTCACAGGAGTGATGAACACTTTTCAGTTCCCTGGATGAAACACTCTGAGCAATGCCCACAGCATGCACTGCAGGAGGCTGCTCTCTGCCATACCCACTCGCTTCAGCCCCCACTGGCTGAATTATGTGCTTACCAAGAGCCAGCTTGTTCCCAAACCCATTTGTTCAGCTGTAGCTGGTATTGTAGTTAAGTAATGTATTTAGGTATCAGATAAACTGATGAAATATAACTGCAAATGAAGTGATTCCCCCCCCCATGAACACTAGTTAAAAGCTGTGGAAAGACTCATAAGTCCAAGTTACTGAAACACGTTACTGTCAAACGAGATGAACATTAAGATTGTGGGAAATCATAAAACTCTAAAATTTTAACGTTAACCAGCTTTAATGAATCAGGAATAGGAAATTGTCAACAATGTATTATGTTCTGGTCCGTGTGAGAGGATGATGTGGACCTCTTAACCAGTGGGTCCTCTTTGGACCCTTATTCAGAGTCTTGCCCTTTGTTAAAGAATGGGCGAATGAATGCATATTTATATACGTTATGCAAAAATAATAACTTTAGATATATACTTTTTATGATTTTTTGCTGTGATTTTTTTGATTAACCTGGTCCAATGTAATCTGGACCTGATTACATTGAAAATGAGGATTTCTACTGTTGTGATTCAGTTTAAAGTTGATTTGATTTCATTTTAGTGAATTTAGGGAATTTTATTTTGTGTATGGTAAAAACAATAAAACCAACAGTAGTGGGGCTTTTTAAACTGGAGTTTTAAAGCGAATTAAGGTGGCTCATTCTGAATTTTAGTAGGTTCTTTGGTTCCTTTCATTGACTTACAACATAGTGAGAAAGACCTAATTTTTTCATTTTATAAATAAGGACATTGAAGCCCTGAGAGGTAAAGCATGTTGGTGATAGTCATCTGGGGTGGCTGGAGTGAAGTGGGCAGAGCCACAGTGGGAGGGGGCCTCTTCTCTAGCCTCACTCTTTGATTCTCTGTCTGGCCCCAGAGCTGGAGCTTTCCATGATAGGAGTACTTCTTTGGGTTGACTTCTCTGGTGACAATATTGACTTGTGCTCCCTGCTTTGGAACAGGACCAACTTGGAGGCCTTGCAGAAGAAGCTGGAGGAGCTAGAGCTTGATGAGCAGCAGCGAAAGCGCCTTGAGGCCTTTCTCACCCAGAAGCAGAAGGTGGGAGAACTGAAGGATGACGACTTTGAGAAGATCAGTGAGCTGGGGGCCGGCAATGGCGGTGTGGTGTTCAAGGTCTCCCACAAGCCTTCTGGCCTGGTCATGGCCAGAAAGGTGAGTTTGCCTTGATTAACAGGTAATTGGATTATCTCTCAGGGTACCTAGAAGCCTGGGGACCAGGGTAGAAGGAAGACTGACTTTACTCAATGCCTTTTTGTGCTGTTTGAATTTTTTTTTTTTTTTTTAGATGGAGTTTCGCTCTTGTTGCCCAGGCTGGTATGCAACCTCCACCTCCTGGGTTCAAACGATTCTCCTGCCTCAGCCTCCCGAGTAGCTGGGATTACAGGCATGCGCCACCATGCCTGGCTAATTTTTTGTGTTTTTAGTAGAGACAGGGTTTCTCCATGTTGGTCAGGCTGGTCTTGAACTCCTGACCTCAGGTGATCCGCTCGCCTCAGCCCCACAAAGTGCTGTGATTACAGGCATGAGCCACCGTGCCTGGCTGTGCTGTTTGAATTTTGAATGCATGTTATTTATCAGATTATGGATAAACACACCAATGACTGTGTTAGTGTATTAATCCCCATCCCATCTGGAAAATAATGACTCTTCTTTAACCTTCTGTGTGCTGTGGAAGGAATGCCAAGGTACCTGTTTATTGCTTATCAGGTGCTGGAGAAGCTACTTTCATTCACCCAGCCACAGTGATGCACAAAACAAGGATTTCAAGTTGTTTCCCACTTGTGCTCCAGCCCTGCCAGTGAATCCCCTTTATCTTCCTGCATTACAGCATCTGAACTCGCCATCATAGGATGTACTTGTAGAGCTGGACTTCCCTTTCCTGTCTACCCTTGGTCCTCTTTTGGAATATAGCCCCTTGGCTCCAGAGAGGTTGGGCTCTTCGATGTTTTTTTGCACATTGTGTTCACTCCCGTGCCCATAATTTTTTTGTGTGTGCTGTTCCTTCTGTCTTTTCAAACAATACCCATCTTCTAGGTCCACCTCTTGTCTAGCTTATACCACGTGCCCCAGCCCACACTGGTAACCACTGCGTCCATGTTCTCTGACACTCGCTGTCTGTGGGATTTTTTAGAAGTTCAACCTTACTGCGTAGCTATTTAATGTGACTGTCACTTGTCTCCCCAGCTGGAACAAGGGAAAATGTTAGGGTGACATAAGGTAGCACCTTAGACTTTGGCTCAGTCTCAACCACATCAGGCTCCTGAGGTCAAGGAAGAATCTCTTGGGCAGCCTAGGTTAGCATACCTGAGTCCCTCATACCCTTCTGCTTTCACAGCTCTTGAGTGTGAACCAAATCCTCAAGGTCAATTTCTCTTCTTATCTGAGCTCCAAAGCCTCTCTCGGAGTAAGCCTTCCCTTAACTTTGTTCCTGTCTAGGCTCCCAGGAGCCGAGGCACAGCTGGGACAGCCCCCAGTGCCAGTGCCTGCCTTAGTACAGTGACACTCAGTTCTTGGTTGAGCAAAAACTTGTTTGTTACAACTTAACCTGTTTCTCCTGTCTCTACCTTTAAGAGCTTAAACATTTAACAAGACTACATCTTTCGTCCCTTCCTCCCTCTTTCTTTCATAAAACTTCTCTTTCTTCTACTTTTCTCCAGCTAATTCATCTGGAGATCAAACCCGCAATCCGGAACCAGATCATAAGGGAGCTGCAGGTTCTGCATGAGTGCAACTCTCCATACATCGTGGGCTTCTATGGTGCATTCTACAGTGATGGCGAGATCAGTATCTGCATGGAGCACATGGTATGTGACACCCTCTCAGCCTCTGGAGCAATGGCCTTAAGAGTTGGGTGGCTCTGGCCTAATCTTTGGTCTGGGATGTGACCAGCTGCCTCCCTGCTGCTCCTGGGATCCATATCACTATGTGAGGCATCTGGGAAGTCTGACTGTAGAGCTTGGGATATTCACAAGATGTCAGACCTCCTTTCTAGGTCCTTGCCTCTCTTCAGAAAAGTGGCAGTATTCCTGGTGGATGTACCTAGAGCACCTCTCGTAGTTTTTTTTTTTTTGATTCAGATGACCCTAAGATGTGATGTAAGTAAAATCTGGTAAATAACAGTTTAAATCCATTTCTTGTGTACAATGCTGTATGCTAGGTGTGAGGCTCTGGGATTATGAAGATGATATAATCTACTGTAAGGGCAGCCTCTAGGGTTTCTCTGGGTTTCTGCATGATGCACATTAGTGGAAGGAGAGGGCAGTGGAGAGAGAGGGCATTCATAGGCTAATTAATTACATGCGTGTTAGCTGCCAGTCATTTTACCACTACGTGCTTGGAATCCCTCCTTGTCTTCAGATATAAGTCTTCCAACACATTGTGCAACTTAGGGAATTCTTCAAGTGTTGATCTTTGCTTTATTCTCCCTGGGCTGATGGCTTAGAGATGAGGGCTGACGTGAGTCTGCACACTTGGTGGCTGTCATGCTTTCAGTCCAGTATTGTGTCTCTCAGCTCCTACCCCATTTTCTTCCTGATACTTTAGACCTGTCCTGACCTCTAGAATAGGGGTCCTGGTATGCAGCCTTAGTGAGCTTTAGAATAACCCTCCTGGGAGGATTCTCTACTTGTGTCTCCATTATTTTGAACCTCTCTTCATTGTAATGATCACGAAGTGCTGCATCCACTGTTATAGGCATCTGCCAACATTTGTGGGTGCCATATGGAACCTAAATCCTAAAAACATCTTCTGCACATCTAAAGGTTAGAGAAAGTGCTTGTTCTCTCTTTCCTTAATGAGAGCAAAGCATTCTCTGTGGGAAGCATATGAACATTTCTGGCTTGGTCCTAGTCCTTGGCCTGGGCTGCTGATTATTTTCTACTTGAGTCCTGGCTTTCCCTCAGGGAGCTGTTTCTTATCCCTTGGGTTTCTTGTGTTCTTTTTTTTTTTTTTTTTTTTTATTTTATTTTTTAGGGCGATGAAGGGTCCCTGTCCCCCTTTTTTTGAGACTGAGTCTCGGTCCTGTCGCCCAGGCTGGAGTGCAGTGGCACGATGTCGGCTCACTGCAATTTCCGCCTCCCAGGTTCAAGAGATTCTCCTGCCTCAGCCTCCAGAGTAGCTGGGATTACAGGTGTGCACCACCACTCCCCACTAATTTTTTTTTTTTTGAGACGGAGTCTCGCTCTGTCGCCCAGGCTGGAGTGCAGTGGCGCGATCTCCACTCACTGCAAGCTCTGCCACCTGGGTTCACACCATTCTCCTGCCTCAGCCTCCTGAGTAGCTGGGACTACAGGTGCCCACCACCACGCCCGGCTAATTTTTGTATTTTTAGTAGAGACGGGGTTTAACCATGTTAGCCAGGATGGTCTCGATCAGACCTCATGATCTGCCCGCCTTGGCCTCCCAAAGTGCTGGGATTACAGGATTGAGCCACCGTGCCTGGCCTGAATTTTTTTTTTATCGTTAGTGGAGACGGGATTTCACCATGTTGGCCAGGCTGGTCTCGAACTCCTGACCTCATGATCTGCCCACCTCAGCCTCCCAAAGTGCTGGGATTACAGGCGTGAGCCACCGTGCTAAGCCAATCTTTTTATTTTTCTTTCTTTTTTTTTTTCTGAGACGGAGTCTCGCTCTGTCGCCCAGGCTGGAGTGCAGTGGCTGGATCTCAGTTCACTGCAAGCTCCACCTCCCGGGTTTACGCCATTCTCCTGCCTCAGCCTCCCGTGTAGCTGGGACTACGGGCACCCGCCACCTCGCCAGTTTTTATATTTTTTAGTAGAGACGGGGTTTCATGAGGTCAGGATGGTCTCAATCTCCTGACCTCGTGATCCGCCCGTCTCGGCCTCCCAAAGTGCTGGGATTACAGGCTTGAGCCACTGCGCCCAGCCGCCAATCTTTTTATTTTTCTTACATTGACCTCTTGAGATACTAGGAGGCTTCTTCCTTTACACTGACCTTTTTTGAGATGCTAGATGGCGTCCTTATTCTGGAATTCTTTATTCACTTTGAACTTATAGATGTTGATCACATCTCTTGTGCCCTTGCCATGTCCTCCTCTTCCTTCAAGCCTTCCTTCTCCTTCAGGAGAAGATGACACTGGGAATGACTGGGGTTGGTTTCCCATTCTCTTGGCCCATTTCCAGTGACTGCAGGTCAGTTTTTTCCCCCCATGGATTTGGCTCTCTGGAAATAGTGAGATATTCCTGCACAAGTCTCTAAATCAGAAAATATCTCTGGAGTTACCGTGGGGAGCCTGAGACTGGGAGGGGAAAATGTTTCAAGGGCCAAGCACAGTGTCTGGCACCCGTTGGTTGGTATGTGTTGAGTTACTGAATGAGGGTGGCCAGGATGGGGAAGACCTGGTCAGGCTTGGGGCTTGGTGGGGGAGGGTTAGGCCTTGGAGCTTGCCATAGGACCTTTTGGCCCTGAGTATACATAGACCCAGAGGGCAGCTAGAACAGTCAGTCAGTAGCAGTGGAGAGGCTCAGGTGATGCCGGAGCATCTAGATGGACCATGTAGGAAGCAGCTGTGGCCTGAAGACCAGAAGACCAGGCAGCCATGAGAGCCAGAGTGGCTTTCTGCTTCAGCTCTGGGCACTCTCAGCCCTTCCTTGTTCCTGAGCAGGTCCTCTAGCAGGAAAGGCCCTGCCCTGGCTTCCTCTGGATGGAAAATTCTGACTGTGGGCTCTTGCTTCCCTCGGACCTTCTGCTTTGCCTCAGCTCCAGCATTTCAAAGGTGTTGTCAGGTAGAGAGAACTCTGTTTGATAGCCACATCCCAGCTTCTGCAGGTCTTTGGTCCTCTCTGTCACAGTCTTTGCATGAGTTTTGTGTCATGAATATTATTTTCCCAACACTTTATTATTAAAATTTTCACAGGCCGGGCGTGGTGGCTCACGCCTGTAATCCCAGCACTTTGGGAGGCTGAGGTGGGCGAATCACCTGAGTTCAGGAGTTCAAGACCAGCCTGGCCAATATGGTGAAACCCCGTCTCTATTAAAAAACTACAAAAATGGCCAGGCGCGGTGGCTCACGCCTGTAATCACAGTACTTTAGGAGGCTGAGACGGACAGATCACCTGAGGTCAGGAGTTCGAGACCAGCCTGACCAACATGGAGAAACCCCATCTTGACTAAAAATACAAAATTAGCCAGGTGTGGTGGCACATGCCTGTAATCCCAGTTACTTGGGAGGCTGAGGCAGGAGAATCACTTGAAGAACCTGGGAGGTGGAGGTTGTGGTGAGCCAAGATTGTGTCATTGCACTCCTGCCTGGTTGACAAGAGTGAAACTCTGTCTCAAAAAAAACAAACAAACAAAAAAATTTAAGCGTGCAGGAAAACTGGAAGGAAGTGTACAGTCGTAAACCCACCACCTAGATTCCACAACTTATATTTTGATATATTTGGTTTACCACATATCCATTGCTCTGATCAATTTTAGGGGATGTATGGGGTTTTGTTTTTGGTTTTTGTTTGCTTGTTTGTTTGTTTTTGAGACAGGGTCTTCCGCTGTCGCCCATGCTGGAGTACAGTGGCGTGATCTTGGCTCACTGTAACCTCTGCCTCCTGGGCCCAAGCGATCTAACCCCCTCAGCCTCCTGAGTAGCTGGGACTATAGGCACGTGCCACCATGCCCGGCTTATTTTTGTATTTTTAGTAGGAATGGGGTTTCACCGTGTTGCCCATGCTGGTCTTGAACTCTTGGGCTCAAGCAATCTGCCTGTCTTGGCCTCTCAGAGTGCTGGGATTAGAGATGTGAGCCACCACGCCTGGCCCTGGGAATGCGTTTTGCAGTAAATTTGTGTCATCAGCATTGGTTGAGCCCTGTCTTCTAAAGCACTCAGCCGGGGGCTGATCTTCCCTAGAAATGAGCCCTGTGTGTACTGCCCAGTCTGAATGTTGAGACCCAAGGAGGGAAATGAATGCTCCCTGATCAGAACAGGAATGCTTTTGTCTTTGGGGAAGGAGATTCCTGCTCAGGTGGTAGCTGAGCAAGCGGAGAACTAGGGACCCAGAGTTGATGGTTCTTGTGCAGGAATAAAAGCTTTTGAACTGTTATTTTCATAAAGCATTTGTCTCTTCCATAGAAAACCTTCACAAAAGCACCATTGACTTACTTAATAATTGGCTTCTAAAAATAAGCACAATTTCAGCAGCTTAAGGCAAGGACTTGGCAACAGTGAATTAGAATTAGAAAGTTGTATGGTTAGTTGCAGGCAACCCTGGAGAAGCCTGACTGGCTTATGCCCCTTACATTTGGTAATTTCATTGTTCACATTATACTCTGCTTGTAGCTTTGTGGAGTTTGTTAAAGGGAAGAGAGCCAATGTTTCCTTTTTGTTTTAAAATTAACTAATTAATTAATTTTAGAGATAGGGTCTTGCTCTGTTGCCCAGGCTGGAGTGTAGTGGCATAATCATAGGTCACTATAACTTTGAGCTCCTAGGCTCAAGCAATCCTCCTGCCTGAGCCTCCCAAGTAGCAGCTAGGACAATGATGTGCATCACCATGCCAAGCTAATTTTTATTTTTTGTAGAGATGGAGTTTCACTACTATGTGGCCCAGGCTGGTCTTGAACTCCTGGCCTCAAGCAATCCTCCTGCCTCGGCCTCCCAAAGATTTGGGATTACAGGCATGAGCCACTGCACCTGGTCTGTTTTTCCCTTTTTGATAGAGATATTTCTCCTACCATCTCCCAGGAGAAGTGTAAACCAAGACAGTTACCTGGGCTGCCCCCTGTCCTAGGCTGCATTTGGGGTCAGTTGAGAGGTAGTGCTGGCTGGGCACAGTGACTCACACCTGTAATCCCAGCACTTTGGGAGGCTGAGGCAGGAGAATTGCTTGAGCCCATGAGTTCGAAACAAGCCTGGGCAACAAAGTGAGACTCCCCATCTACAAAAATAAAAAAATAAAAAATACCTGGGTGGGGTGGCACGTACCTGTGGTCTCAACTACACGGGAGGCTGAGGCAGGAGGATCACTTCCTCCTCTGAGCACCAGTAGCATTGTCTGTTCTCTTCATTCAACTGTTTGTTCCGTGCCTTGTTTCAGAGGAGGATTTAAAGTGCCTTACCTCTTACGAATATATTCTGTCTCCCTAAGCAGAGAGTGTGTTCTATCTTTATCTTATAGTTTTTTTTTTTTTTTAAAGTAGTTCTTACATTTACAGAGGCATTTGATAAATGATAGAGGATGATGATAACTGCTCAATATAGATGGGATATTTTAGAAAATTTGTTTGAGTTTTCAGGAACTAGGTCTACCTCTGAGGGTAATTTTTTTTTTTTTTTGAGACGGAATCTTGCTCTGTTGCCCAGGCTGGAGTGCAGTGGCACGATCTATGCTCACTGCAAGCTCCGCCTCCCAGGTTCATGCTGTTCTCCTGCCTGAGTCTCCTGAGTAGCTGGGACTACAGGCGCCCGCCACCACGCCCAGCTAATTTTTTGTATTTTTAGTAGAGATGGGGTTTCACTGTGTTAGTCAGGATGGTCTTGATCTCCTGATCTCATGATCCGCCTGCCTCAGCCTCCCAAAGTGCTGGGATTACAGGCGTGAGCCACGGCGCCCGGCCTCTGAGGGTAATTTTAAGTTGCAAGTGGTAACTGGCTACACCTGAAGCCACAGGGGACCTTAACCTTTTTCTGCTTTGATATATCAGGATCCCCTTAGCCAGGCATTTCTTCAAGATGGTAGGTTAAAATGTAGAACCCTTAATGGGAGCCCCTGGTGTGTGAGCCCTGCAGAGCCTGGCTTCATACCATACTTGTATCCTCTCTAGTACTCTTTTTCCATTGCCTCTGTCTGGCACCCCATTCATGTCATCTCATCTCCTTACCAGTCTCTCTGCCTCCAGAGTCTTGTCTGTCTCCCTGAGCTGCTGTGATTCTTATCTTTAAACACTCAGGTTGGATTCCTTTACTTCTGCCTCCATAAAGTCAAGTCCCAGTTCCTAGGTGGGGTTCTGGTCACAGCTGGCCATTTCCAGCTTGATCTGTCACTGCATCTCTTCATGCACCAACAGTGAAATGACCACATCATCCCAGAAGTACTCAGCAATGTAATGCGTCTCTGCTTTGATCTTACTGCAGTACTCTGTTCTTCTCTCCCTTTTCTCTTCCCCTTTTCCAGGTATAGAAATCATGCTCATCCTTTGAGTAATATTCAGCTCAAATGCCATCTTTTAAGAGAAGTCAGAATTACTTCTCCCTTCTTCTGCATATCTGTATCACTTTCTTATGCCATTATGGTTTCATTGTTAATATTGGGAAAAACTCCCAGACCGTGTTTTTTCCTTTACTGTCACACCACAACAATCAACACAGAAGACTTCTGTGACCAAAAGTGTGGAGGGATTTTCTCTACACTCTTAAGCAGCGGACGCCAGCTGGGTGTCTTCCTGTTTAATTCCGACACTGTCTACCAGAAGATCATGTCAGATCCCATGGATTCAGGGCTCAGTCCCCAAGACTCCGCCACCACCAGTTGCAAGTCTGGGCCTCCAAAACGTCCAACTGACTGGCTTTAAGTTGGGACTCCCATGATCCTATCTATCTTTGGGTTCGATTAATTTGCTGGATGGGCACACAGAACTCAGGGAAACACTTAGTTTTACTGGTTCATTATAAAGGACATTGCAAAGGATACAGATGAGGAGACACACAGGACAAGGTATGGGAGTGGGGTGCGAAGCCTCCATGCCTTCCCTGGGCTCACCACCCTCCAGGAACCTCCATTTGTTCACTTTTCCTGAACCTAGCCTTCTGGTTGTTTTTTTTTTTGTTTTTTTTGTTTTTTTTCTTTTTTTGAGACAGAGTCTCGCTCTGTCACCCAGGCTGGAGTGCAGTGGCCTAGGCTGGAGTGCAGTGGTGCGATCTCTGCTCACTGCAAACTCTGCCTCCTGGGTTCACGCCATTCTCTTGCCTCAGCCTCCTGAGCAGCTGGGACTACAGGTGCCTGCCACCACGCCTGGCTAATTTTTTGTATTTTTAGTAGAGACAGGGTTTTACCATTTTAGCCAGGATGGTCTTGATCTCCTGACTTTGTGATCCGACTGCCTCAGCCTCCCAAAGTGCTAGGATTACGGGCGTGAGCCACCACGCCCTGCCGCGTTCTGGGTTTTTATGGCAGCTTCCTGAGGTCAGCATTCCTTCCCCCAGCATATAGGGCAGGACCCTCTCAGGGGAAGGCGTTGAGATCCACAGTTGTCTATGGCCATACCACCCTGAACGCGCCCGATCTCGTCTGATCTCGGAGATCCACAGTTAAAAAGGTGGGGGGTATATTAGAGTCCTGCTTTGGGGCAGGTAAAAAGAGGGCAGAAGAGATTCTGAGGCCTATTCCTGAGGCCTTACACGCCCAAAGTTACAACAAAAGACTAAGGCATGCCTGTAATCCCAGCACTTTGGGAGGCTGAGGTGGGAGGATCACTTGAGCCTAGGATTTCAAAACCAGCCTGGGCAACATAGGGAGACCTCATCTCTATTAAAAAAAAAAAAAGAAAAGAAAAGGAAAAGATTTGAAAAATGAAAAATAAGACTGTAACAAGGGCACATGGGAGTTATAAACCGAGAACCATAGATGAAAACTTTTATATATATATATATAAAATAATACCACAGTTATATTTTATTGAAAGTGGCATATTTCCCCTATTAGTAAATGTATTAAGGGCAGAAACCAGCTGTTTTTCATATATCTGACCCCCATAGAAGCTAACACAGTCTGTGGTACTTTGTAGGATTTGTGGAGTGAATTATTGCTTTCTATGACATTTTTCTTTGGATTGATAATTATGATTTGTTAGCACAATACCAAATGTACCTTGTGACATACGTGATAGTGATAAAATGGCCAGCATTTGTTGAGTACTTATTATGTGCCATATGTTGTTCTAAGTGCTTTATATCTATTAGCTGGTTTAATCCTTATATAGCCCTGTGATTATTATAATAGCCTAGTGATTATTATCCTCATTTTGCAGGTTGAGTTACTTAGTCAAGTTCCCCAGATAGTAAGCAATAGAGTTGGAATTCATATTTATAGTTTGCTTCTAGAGCCTGCGCCCCAAACCACTATATTATATTGTTATTTCAGTGCAAATCAGGCCTTTTTGTGACTACTGAATTAGTAATTGAATGATATTCGTGGGATTAGAGTTGTTACTTGACACCTCCCACAGTGGTTTGCATTCATACCATATTTGATGTCAGCAATAAACCAATGCGTGCTTACTCTTAACCTTTTAGGAGGATTTGCCTGAGATTCACTTTCCTCATGAGGTTTAAAGATTCATTTTCTTCCCGAAAGTTATCCCTTGAAAGAATAGTTAAGAAACATTGTCACTAACTGGTCTGGTATTCTCATTCTTAGGATGGAGGTTCTCTGGATCAAGTCCTGAAGAAAGCTGGAAGAATTCCTGAACAAATTTTAGGAAAAGTTAGCATTGCTGTGAGTATGTTATGAAGGTTTTCTTCTAAGTTCCTCATTGATAAGTTAATGAGTTGGTAGGAAATGGACAAGAGAAGAAGATGGGAAGTCAATGAGGGGAAAGTTTATTAAAAATAGTGGTATTTTGTCAGTAGACTCTTCCCTGTCTGGAGTCTATAGACACTGTTGTCTCTCTTGCATTAGAATGAGAAATGTGACTTTCTTTATATTAAAATCTGTGTGTCTTGAAAACCAGGGGCCAGGCACAGTGGCTTGCACCTGTAATCCCAGCACTTTGTGAGGCCGAAGTGGGAGGATTGCTTGAGCCCAGGAGTTCAACTCCAGCCTGGGCAACATGATGAGACCTCACTTCTACAAAAAAATAAATAGCTGGGCGTGGTGGTGCACACGTGTAGTCCCAGCTACTTGCAAAGCTGAGGTGGGAGGATCACTTGAGACTCGGCTGCAGTGAGCCATAATCCATAATTGTGCCATTGCACTTCAGTCTGGGTGACAGAGCGAGACCCTGTCTCAAAACAAAACAATTCTATGTAAAAAGATGGTTGCTTGAAAAGGCAGGTTAAGAAAATGAAACAAAAGAATAAAAAATAAGGGGCTGGGTGCAGTGGCTCGTGCCTGTAATCCCAGGACTTTGGGAAGTGGAGGCGGGCAGATTATCTGAGGTCGGGAGTTCGAGAACAGCCTGACCAACATGGAGAAACCCCATCTCTACTAAAAATACAAAATTAGCCAGGCATGGTGGTGCATGCCTGTAATTCCAGCTACTCAGGAGGCTGAGGCAAGAGAATTGCTTGAACCCAGGAGGGGGTGGTTGTGGTGAGCCAAGATTGCACCATTGCACTCCAGCCTGGGCAACAAGAGTGAAACTCTGTCTCCAAAAAAAAAAAAAAAAGAGGGCAGATTTGTGATGATGATAAATGAAATATTTTCCTAGGGTAAAATAGATTATTTTTCTAATCACCAGTATTTTGTCTTCTTTTACATTCCCGTTCCTCTAGGTAATAAAAGGCCTGACATATCTGAGGGAGAAGCACAAGATCATGCACAGAGGTAAGAAGCTATTTGCTAGTTGTTGTGCTTTGAATTTTAGATATAATCCAAAGGTTGTTGCTTCCTCTTTTTTGTACGTTTTGTTTTCGTGTAAAAGCCTTTTAATAACATGTTAAATCTTTTATTAAAAATCATTGTTTAGTTTGGTGGCTGGGGCAGCAGTTCCCACCCTCTTTCTGGTCTTGCTACACCTATTGCGTATAGCTGTGATGGACATAGTCATAGTCACCCTGGAAGTCTAGCTAAGAGCCTCAGCCAGAACTTAGTTATCCAGTCTCTGGTGTCACTTTTCACTGGACTAGATTGTGCATATGCCCAAAGTCAGGACTGGCCCGCTGCATATGAGTTTTGCTATAAAAGAAACTGATTTATTGCTTGGTGCAGTGGCTCACGCCTGTAATCCCAGCACTTTGGGAGGCCCAGGCAGGCAGGTGGATCACGAGGTCAGGAGTTCGAAACCAGCCTGACCAACATGGTGAAACCCGTCTCTACTAAAAATACAAAAATTAGCCACCAGCCATGGTGGCGAGCTCCTGTAATCCCAGCTACTTGGGAGGCTGATGCAGGAGAATCGCTTGAACCCAGGAGGTGGAGGTTGTGGTGAGCCGAGATTGCACTGCTGCACTCCAGCCTGGGCGACAGAGCAAGATGCCGTCTCAAAACAACAACAGGAACAACAACAACAAAACACATTAAAAAAAATAAACTGATTTATTTTAATAAAGGTACACATAGACTTACCATGTGAGCATACCATCTTAGGCATTTGTCCAAGATGAAAGATAACATATATCCATACAAATATTTAAAGAAGCTGTATTTCTTGTAGAAACAACTGAAATATCCTCAGCAGGCAAAGAGAGAAACAAATTGTTGTATTTCTATACAATAGAATACTCTTCAGCAATAAAAATGAACAGACTACTGATACACGTAACTTTGAATTTCAGAAACATTTATGCTGAGTGAAAGAAGCCAGACACAAAACAGCCCAAACTATTTCCATTTATATGAAATTACAGAGAGAATAACAACAAATCCATAGTGGCAGAAAGTAGATCAGTGGTTGCCTGAGGGGTCTAGGGAGAGATTAAAGGGGCATGAAGGAACTTTTTGGGGTGACACAAATGTTACATCTTTTTTTCCCCAAGAGCACAAATCCACTTGTATTTATTGACTTCTCATTAGTTTAAATCCTTGAAGGGGGCTGGGCGTGGTGGCTCATGCCTGTAATCCCAGCATTTTGGGAGGTCGAGGCGGGCGGATCACCTGAGGTCAGGAGTTCGAGACTAGCCTGGCCAACATGGCGAAACCTCGTCTCTACTAAAAGTACAGAAAATTAGCCGGGCGTGGTGGCAGGTGCTTGTAATCCCGGCTACTCAGGAGGCTGAGGAAGGAGAGGCTTGAACCCAGGAGGCGGAGGTTGCAGTGAGCCGAGATCGCACCACTGTTCTCCAGCCTGGGTGACAAGAGCGAGACTCTGTCTTAAAAAAAAAAAAAAAAAAAAAAAAAAAAATTCTCGACGGGGTACAACACCACTTGGATTCCTTAGCAGGAAGAGAACTTCAGAATTTGGCACAAACTATGCCGCTGGTTCTGTGGGCCCAAGTTACCTGTCTCCAGATTACTCCGGTGTTGTTTGGTTTGCCGCCAGGAGTTACTATATTGTTCTTTGCTTTGTGTACGTAAGCACATCTCTTGCCCAAATAGAATTGTGTTTCATCTCGGGCATAAACACTTTCAACTTTAGGAAGAACTGTCTTCTCCCTTTGGTTCTGGATACCCTGCTTATAGCCAGCAAAAATGGCCTTGCACCACAGCCTTCCACATATTTCCTTTTAGAGTCCTATTCCCAGCAGACCTCCATAGGATCCAAGATGGCGGGAAGGGCAAATGTTACATCTTGACGATGGTGATGGATACATGGGTATATACATTCGTTGAAAGTCAACTGTCCACTAATGTGACTGCATTTTATAGTATATAAATTATACCTTGGTGTAGTTGCTTTTTAAAAAGATGAAGCCAGAGAACAGGAAATTGGTAAACATAGTGCTGTCGGCCATGTCCCTTCTGCCGCAGCACTGTCAACAGTGACTGGTGTAGGGAGGAGAGCTGAAGAGGAGATGAGTGGACTAGGGTGGGCTGGTGGAACTGAATGGACAGCTTATAAACCCCATAGCGTAGGTGATACATCACAGGTGAGCAAGCTGAGCACTGAGTGGAACCACCTTTGACATGGCTGACTCCTGGATGCATTTTTTTTTTTTTTGACGTCCCCCTTCTCTCCCCTAGTGTTCTTTTTGTTAGTCTTACTTCTTCCAGATACTGAGCTTTCAGGTCTTCAGGTAGAGATCACTTCATTATGACAGTGTTTGCAAGTGTTGGAGGGTGTTCTGATTCAGTAGGTCTGGGGTAGAGCACAGGGACCTGAAAATTTAAAAATAGGCAATTAGCAGGGCGTAGTGGCTCATGCATGTAATCCCAGCACTTTGGGAGGCCGAGACAGGTGGATCACTTGAGGTCAGGAGTTTGAAACCAGCCTGGCTAACATGGTGAAACCCTGTCTCTACTACAAATACAAAAATTAGCTGGGCGTGGTGGCACATGCCTGTAATCCTGGCTACTCAGGAAGCTTAGGCAAGAGAATTGTTTGAACCTGAGGGGCAGAGGTTGCAGTAAGCTGAGATCATGCTATTGCACTCTAGCCTGGGCAACAGAGACTCTGTTTCCAAAAAAAAAAATTAAAAGTTTAATTGTAAAGAAATATATACATAAAGTTTACCATTTTCTCAAGTTTTCAGTGTATAGTTCAGAGGCATTAAGTATATTCACATTGTTGTGCAGCCATCACCACCATCCATCTCCAGAACTTTTTTCATCTTGCAGACGTCAAGCTCTGTATCTATTTAACAACTCTCACCAGATGTGGTGACTGACGCCTGTAATCCCAGCACTTTGGGAGGCCGAGGTGGGCAGATCATTCGAGGTCAGGAGTTCGAGACTAGCCAACATGGCGAAACCCCCGTCTTTACTAAAAATACAAAATTTAGCTAGGCATGGTGGCACACACCTGTAATCCCAGGTACTTGGGAGGCCAGGCATGAGAATCCCTTGAACCTGGGAGGCAGAGGTTGCAGTGAGCTGAGATTGTGCCACTGCACTCCAGCCTGGGCGGCAGAGCAAGACTCCATCTCAAAAAAAACAAAAAAAAACCCCACTATTTCCCCCTTTCCCCATCTGTTGGAAACCACCGATCTATCTTCTGTCTCTATGAGTTTGACTACTCTAGGTACCTCATTTGAGTGGAATTATGCAGTTTTTGTCCTTTAGGGACTAGCTTGTTTTAGTTAGAATAATGTCTTCATGGTTCATCCATGTTATATGATGTGCTAGACACTGGTTCTTAAGTAAGCGCTGGTTCTAATGGTGTGGTCCATAGCCACACTTTGGGAAACAGTGCATTGGGGGTAGAGTGAGTAGCTACGTGGGCTGTCTAGAAAGAGGAGTAATGGCAGCTTGTCCCTAGTGAGATTTGTGGGGAGAAAATAAATAGAAAATGAAGCGCAAAGAAGAATGTTGTACAAGTGTTCCCTCTCATTCCAGGGAAACTTTCTCAAAATATTGAAAAATTTCTGTCCGTGATAGACTTGTAGTTGGAATTTGCATGACCAGCTTACAGCTTGTACATATGGTTCAGTTTTGTGCATCTATTAATTTCAACCTGGGGCCGTCAAACTGCATTGTTAAGAACTACAGACTATTGGCTGGGCGCGGTGGCTCACACCTGTAATCCCAGTATTTTGGGAGGCCGAGGCGGGTGGATCACCTGAGTTTGGGAGTTGTAGACCAACGTGACCAACATGGAGAAACCCCATCTCTACTAAAAATACAAAAAATTAGCCGGGTGTGTTGGTGCATGCCTGCAATCCCAGCTATTTGGGAAGCTGAGACAGGAAAATTGATTGAACCTGGGAGGCAGAGGTTGCAGTGAGCCAAGATTGCGCCATTGCACTCCAGCCTGGGCAATAAGAGCAAAACTCTGTCTAAAAAAAAAAACAAAACTAGCCACTATTCTGACAAGAGCCGAGGAAACTCAGAGCTAACTTTTAAAAAGAAAACTAGACTGAAATTATTAGGAGTTACTGGTGAAGGACTTGCCTTCTCACCATAAACAGCTATAAAACTGGAAAACATACATGTGAAACAGTTGTAATCAGACTCTGAACAACAGATAAGGTAGGACTGTGATCAGTGAGAGATAAGAAACAGAAGCAGTAATCCCTATGATTGCTTCAGCTTTTTGTCTGGAAGTACTTTTTTTTGTTTGTTTGTTTGTTTTTGTTTTTTTTTTGTTTTTTTTTTTGAGAAGGAGTCTCGCTCTGCCACCCAGGCTGGAGTGCTGTGGCCAGATCTCAGCTCACTGCAAGCTCCGCCTCCCGGGTTCACGCCATTCTCCTGCCTCAGCCTCCCGAGTAGCTGGGACTACAGGCGCCCGCCACCTCGCCCGGCTAATTTTTTTGTATTTTTTAGTAGAGACGGGGTTTCACCGTGTTAGCCAGGATGGTCTCGATCTCCTGACCTCGTGATCCGCCCGTCTTGGCCTCCCAAAGTGCTGGGATTACAGGCTTGAGCCACCGCGCCCGGCCTGGAAGTACTTTTAAATCCCACCCCATCCCCTTTTTTTGAGACAGGAACTTGCTCTGTTACTTTGGCTGGAGTACAGTGGCTCGATCTCAGCTCATTGCAGCCTTGAACTCGCAGGCTCAAGCAATCCTGCCACCTCAGCCTCCCAAGTAGCTGGAACTACAGATGTGCATCACCACGTCTGGATAATTTTTAGATTTTTTTGTGGAGTAGGGATCTGGCTCTGTTGCCCAGGCTGGTCTCAAATTCCTGGACTCAGGTAGTCCTCCTGCCTCAGCCTCCCGAAGTGCTGGGATTACAGGTATAAGCCACTGCATCTGGCGTGTAAATCCCCTGGAGTCTGTTGGTGAATACTGATCTGCACATGTGCAGGGTGAAAGTCCATCAGACCAGACAGAAAATTACGAAGGAGCTATATGTTGAACAATTCCCAGAGTTTACGCAGGGCTGTGAGAAGTTCAAATTCCAACCATTCAGAATGGAAAGCCATAATTGAACATAAATGAAACGCAATAGAGACCCCAGAAAAGTCACCTTAGTTACCAGGTTAAACTAGCTCCAGGGAAAAGTTTTTAAAAGCTGTCCAATAAAACAAGTCTCTGAAAGGTCAGTCTGACCTACAGGTTACTTAACAACATGGCAAAACAAAGTTTAACACTCGAAGACAACAGAATCTAAACACCAAATTCAGTGTCCAGCATCTAATAAAAACAATTACCAGACTGGCAAAGAGGCAGGAAAAGCCAGGCCATACCAAAAGAAAACCCAATCAGTAGGAAGAGATCCAGAAATGAAAGAGATAATGGAATTAGCAGAAAATGACTTTAAGAGATATGAGGCCAGGTGTGGTGGACCAGCCTGGGCAGCATAGTGAAACCCTATCTGTACTTAAAAAAAGAAGAAAAAAAACAGAAGAGATGTTATAAATATATGCGCGAGTACTTAAAGGGAAAGATGAGTATATAGGCAGAGAAATGGAAGATAAAAAGAACCGTGAAATTTCTTTCTTTCTTTTTTTTTTTTTTTTTTGAGACGGAGTCTCGCTCTGTCGCCCAGGCTGGAGTGCAGTGGCATGATCTCAGCTCACTGAAAGCTCCGCCTCCCAGGTTCAGGCCATTCTCCAGCCTCAGCTTCCCGTGTAGCTGGTCCTACAGGCACCCGCCACCTCGCCTGGCTAATTTTTTTGTATTTTTATTTTTAGTAGAGAGGGGGGTTTCACCGTGTTAGCCAGGATGGTCTCGATCTCCTGACCTCGTGATCCACCCGCCTTGGCCTCCCAAAGTGCTGGGATTACAGGCGTGAGCTACCGCGCCTGGCCAGAACCGTGAAATTTCTGTGGATGAAAATTTCAGTATCTGAAGTGAAAAATTGATTTTCTTGTGCAGATTAGTCCCTACATAAGAAAGGAACAGTTAACCTGAAGATGCTCTAGTAGAGCTATAGAAACTGAAGCACAAAGAGGAAAAGACTAGAAAGAGATAAAGAGCAGAACCTCAGAGACCTGTGAGACAAGATTCAAGTAGTCTAAGTTACATGTAATTGGAGTCTGGGGGAAAGGGCAAGAAAAGAATGAGACCTATGGGCCAATTTCAGAGGCAGGTAAGACAATGTCATGCCGATGAACATAGAAGTAATTGGAGTCTTAGGAAAGGAGGGGCTGTGCTGGCAGTAAACAACTGGGAATTGATGTGAGAAAAAAACACTATTTACCATAATATCAAAAAATAGGAAATACTGAGGGACACATTTGACAAAAGATATCAAAACCTTAATACCAGAAACCATAAAACATTCCTAAGAAGATTTAAAGAAGACCTAAATAAATTAAAGAAGGCCTAAATAAATGGAGAATTTAAAGAAGACATGAATAAATATGTTATTGATGAGAAGACTCGTGTTGTTAAGGTAACAGTTTTGCTTTAAGTGCTAACCCTATGATTGCTATGTAGGCAATTGATATATTAATTGATCTGTAGATTTAAGGCCACCATATTGAAAATCCCAGCAGCCTTTTTTGTCAAATTAACAAATTACATCTAAAATTTACATGAAAATGCAAAGGACCTGGAAAAGCTAAGACAACATTGAGAAAAGAAAACGCTGGGGACTTAGACTACCTGATTTTAAGATTTATTATATCTAGGCGTGGTGGTGCACACCTGCAGTCACAGCTCCTTGGGAGGTTGAGGCAGTAGGATCACTTGAGCCCAGGAGTTCTGGGCTGTAGTGTGTTAATGCCAGTTGGGTGTTTGCATTAAGTTCAGCATCAATGTGGTGACCTCCCATGAGCAGAAGACTAACAGGTTACCTAGGGAAGGGTGAACTGACCCAGGTTAGAAGTGGAACAGGTCAAAACTCCAGTGCTGATTAGTAGTGGAATCACACCTATGAATAGCCACTGCTCTCTAGTCTGGGCAGCATAAGGAGACCCTGTCTCTTTAAAAAAAAAAGAAAAAAGAAAAAAAATTATTATTAAGCTGTAGTTATAGAGTGTTGTATTGGTGTAAAGACAAACATAATAAGTCAATAGAACAGAATGAAGAGTCCAGAATTAGACACATACCTATATAGTCAATTGATTTTTGGCAGATGAAATTCCAAGGTAGTTCAATAGGGGAAGGATAATCTTTTTAACACATGATGCTGGAACAATTAGGTATGCATATGCACAAAGATGATCCTTGACCATTACCTATTACCACATACCATATTCAAAAGTTAACTCACTGTAGATCATAGGTCTAACTGTAAGAGTTAAAGCTATAAAATCTTGTAGTGGAAAGCATTGGAGACTATCTTAGTGACCCATGTTTTGGCAGTTTTTAAATGGGAGACAGAAGGCATGCACTAGGTAGAAAAATCGATCAATTGAGAATTTTATCTAAACCTAAAATATCTGATTCTCAAAAGATACTGACAGGGCTGGTGTGTGGTGGCTCATACCTGTAGTCCCAGCACTTTGGAAGGCTAAGGCAGGAGGGTTGCTTGGTCTATATAACAAGACATCATCTCTACTAAAAAAAAAAATTAGCTGGGCCTGTTGATGTGTGCCTATGGTCACAGCTGCTTGGGAGGCTGAGGCAGGAGGATTGCGTGAGCCCAGGAGTTTGAGGCTGCAGTGAGCCATAATCTTTCACTCCAGCCTGGAGGACAAAGCAAGACCTTGTCTGGTGGGAGTGGGGAGTGGTGGAAAGACACTGACAGAAATGGAAAGACGAGCCACAGACCAAGAGATGATATTGGCAAAACATACATCTGACAAAGGACTTTATCTAGAATATTGATGAAGACCTCTTATAACTTAGTAAAAAGAAACAACTGAATACAAACAGGTAAAAGATTTGAACAGACACTTTACTAGAGAACTTTAATAAAGACACTTTACACTGCTGGTAGGAATGTAAAATGGTATAATCATGTTGGAAAACAGTTTATCAGTTTCATAAGATGTTAAGCATATAGTGAATATACATTTAGCTATTTCACTTCTAGAATTTGCCACAAAGAAATGAAGGAATATGCCCATTCAGATACTTGTACATACACATACATAGTAGTTTTATTTGTAATAGCCAAAAGCTAGAGATACCCCAGATACTCATTAACAATTGAATGGATAAACAAATTATGGTATTTCCATACTATGGCATACTACTTAGCAGTAGAAGAAACCACTGATACATGCAACAAGACCTGGATGAATCTAAAGAGAATTATGCTGAATGAGAAAAGTAAGACAAAAAGGGATACACATGATTCCATTTATGTAAAATTCTAGAAACTACAAACTTTAGGGACAAAATGCAAATCGGTGGTTGCCCAGGTACTGAGGGCAGGAGAGAAAGGAAACAATTACAAAGGAGCAAGAGGAAGCTTTTGGGTGTGATAGACATGTTTATTATCTTGATTGTGGTGATGGTTTTACACACACACACATTAAATGGTACACTTTAAGTGTATGTAGTTTACTATATGAAAGTTACATATCAGTAAAGCTGTAAAATAAGTTGCTCAACACCAGTGATAAATTCTTAAAAACATTCAGAGAGAGGACAACCATTAAATTTTCTTTTAAAAGAAAATTAAATTAAAATTTCTTTTAAAATTAAGTCACACCACCATCAGCCGCACTCCTTGGCATTTACCTAAGATAAATGAAAACATTAACTCGTGCAAGGACTTGTTAAACAAATGTTCATAGCAGCTTTGTTTATAATTGCCCCAAATTAGAAGCAACAAAAATATTTATTACCAGATGAGTGGGTATATACTGATATATTCAAACAATGGAGTACAACTCAGCAATAAAAACAAACTATGGATACATTTAACTTTGATGAATCTCAAAAATATGCTAAGGGAAAGAGGCCCTGTACAGAAGAGTACATACTGTGAGAGCCTGCTAATACGAAATTTTAGAACAGACAATCCACAGTAACATACAGCAGATCAGTGGCTGCCTGAGGGTCTAGAGGTGGGGATAGTTTAACATCAAAGTGCGTAAGGGAACTTTTCTGGAGTAATAGAAATACTAAATCTTGTTTGTGGTAATAGGTTCACAGGTGTAAACATTTTTGAAAATGCATGCAAGTATAGACTTAAAATGCTAACTGTAGGCTGGGTACAGCGGTTCACGCCTGTAATCCCAGCACTTTAGGAGGCCAAGATAGGTGGATTACCTGAGGTCATGAGTTCGAGACCAGCCTGGCCAACATGGTGAAACCCCGTCTACTAAAATACAAAATTAAGCCAGGCGTGGTGGTGGGCGCCTATAATCCCAGCTACTTGGGAGGCTGAGTCAGGAGAATTGCTTGAACCTGGGAGGCAGAGGTTGCAGTGAGCCGAGATCGCGCCGTGTCCGGCCTGGGCAACAAGAGCGAAACTCTGTCTCCAAAAAAAAAAAAAGAGTGCTAAATATAGAAAGCCACCTGCTTTCTAAGTGTACTGGCTGCCATCTTGTCCTCTTTCTACTGACAAGAAAGCATCAATAAGAGGTAGTGATTGGTTTGAGGGGAAACAGTTTTCCAGCAGTTTAGTCCTTAATCTGTGGCTTTTTAAGACTTCTGAGTTCCATGTTAGAATATTTTAATGTATCAGTATCTTTTTTTTTCTTTTTCTTTTTTTTTTTTTCTGAGATGGAGTTTTTGCTCTGTCGCCCAGGCTGGAGTGCAGTGGCACGATCTTGGCTCACTGCAAGCTCCACTTCCCATGTTCACGCCATTCTCCTGCCTCAGCCTCCCAAGTAGCTGGGACTACAGGCGCCCGCCACCACGCCCAGGTAATTTTTTGTAATTTTTTTAGTAGAGGCGGGGTTTCACCATGTTAGCCAGGATGGTCTCAATCTCCTGACCTCATGATCCGCCCACTTCGGCCTCCCAAAGTGCTGGGATTACAGGCGTGAGCCACGGCGCCCAGCCTAATGTATTAGTTTCTAGGAAATAGGATTAGCCGAAAGGAAAGGAGGAATGAACATTTCTTAAGCACAGAGTTGTATTCTAGGCTGCGATTGACATATGCAGTCTACCACTGTGGAAGGATGAGTGAGGTCAGTGTTGTAGGAGCATCTGGTGGAGTAAAGGCATCCCATCCTCTGTGAAATGGAGTCTGCATGCCTACTCAGAGGTTGCTGTGAGGATTAAGAAATTACATATGGAAAGCAACTGGCAAAGTGTTTTGCATATAGAAAGCTCTAACAATGCTAATTACCTTCCCTGTTTCTTTATATGATTTATCAGGAAACTAAAAGAGTGATTAAAACCTGAGCTTTGGTTTCTATATGTGTAAAATAGGAAGTTCATGTATTTGTCTCTCATTAACCTGTAAGTTTCTTCAAATCTGGGAACATGTCTAATTGCTGTGTATGTATCTTCAGTCCTGAAGATGATAGTAGAAAACAGTTGTACTTTGAAGGTTTGTTACATGGTTGGATGTATGATTAACTTGTTCCAGAACACACAGGAGTCAACTTGTGAAACTGGGCGAAGGACCCATGTCTCTTGCTCTTAATACAGTGTTTCTTTCTAGTCCTGTGTTTTTCTCTACTATGTACCTACTATGGACCGTGCCCTGTGTTTTTCAATGAAGAGTTTTAACTTTATTTCTGTTCCAAGGAGAGGGAGGTTTCAGCACATTCCTGGAACAACTAGCTTTCTTTTCCCTTCCGCCTAGTGCTGCCCCCACCGTCTTAGGGCTTTCTTTTCTGACTTCACCAATTGTTGCTCTTTGGCATGAAGAGCTGCTTTGTGAGCCAGATGGGTCTCTGAACAGATGTCTTCAGTGGAGAGTTTACCACTTGCACAGCCAAGAAAGGGAAGTCACTAGAAGGACTTCTGTGTGGGCTGGCCTGGCTGCTCAGCATTTCAGACTCCTGTTGTTTACAAGTCTTCTGCAGAAGAATTAACTGTAAGGCCTGGACTGTGGAATGGTACTTGTGCACAAGCAATTCCCGAGCAAGCAGCACAGTGAGTAAATGATTCCTGGAAACCTGAGTTCAGGTGAAAATGAGAGAGAGCAGTCTCCTTGTCCCTGCGTATGGGCTTCCTCATGGCCAGTTCTACCTCTGGTCTAAATATATTCTTCCCTGGTGAAATTTCAACTTCATTTCTTCTTCTGTCCTTTAGGAAAAATAGGGAAGAGTAAAGAGGTCTTTTCTCTGCCTCAAATTTTTATTTGTTCTTATTTATTGATATTTATTTGCTGGAGATAGCTTAGTGTTTTTTTCTTTTTCTTTTTGAGACAGGGTCTCACTGTGGTGCCCAGACTTGGAGTGCAATGGTGTAATCATGGCTCACTGCAGCCTTGGCCTCCTAGGCTAAAGCGATTCTCCTGCCTCAGCCTCCCGAAGTGCTGAGACTATAGGCATGAGCTGCTAGGCTAGAGTTGATTATTTCAATTACTATTTGCTATGTAACGAGCCTCCAAAACTTAGTAGTTTAAAATAACAATTTATTACTTCACACAATTTATTACTTTTTCTTTGGGTTGGCAGGTCCTCTTTCCCCATCCTCTGTGAGGCTATAGCCCTGGTTTCTTCCAGTAGCAAGTGGCGGTAAACCCTAGTACTCAAGTACCCTTTAAGCCTCTGCTTATGTCACGTTTGTTCATGTCCTGTTGGCTAAAGCAAGTCGTGTGTTTCAAGCCAAGATTTAAAAAGTAGAGTGAAGTCTCCATCTCTTGTTGGGAGGAGCTATGAAATACGGTAGCCCTTTTTTTTCCACTCTGTCACAATGATAAAGTTGAAGGTTCAAATCGTGACTGTGCTACTTATTGTGTAACCTTGGATGACTCATTTAACTTCTCCAAACCTCAGGAAAATAGAGAAAACAGAACCTACCTAAAGGGTTGTGTGCAGATTAATTAACAGATACAAAGCACTTAGAATAGTGCTTGACACGTAGTAGGCACTTAATACATTTTACCTGTTACTTAGATAAATTGGTAGAGGTTTTTATGATTACCAGCAACAGAAACCAGCCTGACTTGGTTTAAGCTTCTTAAAATTTATTCATTAGAAGGATCCAAGGGAAGTTCAGAGAGTCCTTTGAAAAGCTGATCCTACAAACCACGGTAGGGTAGGAACCAAGGCTACTCTGGTTAGGAGGTTGGCTCACACAGGCAGAAAAATAGCTCCCTGGCACACAACTGTAACAGTGCTATTGCTGCTGGGCCAACTGTCCTCTCCTAGCCTTGTTTAGAGGGTAGGCATGGGCTCAGTGACCTCCCAGATGGGTCCAGAGTCAGTGCCTCTGAAGCATCCACTCTCACCACAGTCATGCAGATACCAAGGGACACCATCCTCCCCTGCTCAGTGTTGGGGGCTAGTTGGTGGTCCCATTACCTAGTCCAGGTTGAAAGTGATTTCTGGGTGTGCCCTGCTCTAATTAAAACTAATGTACAAGGCCGGGCACGGTGGCTCAAGCCTTTAATCCCAGCACTTTGGAAGGCCGAGACGGGTGGATCACGAGGTCAGGAGGTCGAGACCATCCTGGCTAACACGGTGAAACCCCGTCTCTACTAAAAAATACAAAAAGCTAGCCGGGCGAGGTGGTGGGCACCTGTAGTCCCAGCTACTCGGGAGGCTGAGGCAGGAGAATGGCGTGAACCCGGGAGGCGGAGGCGGAGGTTGCAGTGAGCTGAGATCCGGCCACTGCACTCCAGCCTGGGTGACAGAGCGAGACTCCGTCTCAAAAAA
>NW_016814470.1:5155155-5172871 GCF_001698545.2 Rhinopithecus bieti | reverse complement strand
AAAAAAAAAAAAAAAAAAAAAACTAATGTACAAAAATAGTTGATGACAAAGGTGCTCTGGGGCCAATGTTTTGCTCTTTCAAAGCATTCACTGTAGGCAGGATTCTTCAAATATAAGTTTTCATAGAATCTTGAAAAAGGCAAGCAAATTACATCAATTTGATTCATACATTTCTTCTTAGGAATATGTCAGTGATTTAAAGGTAGGTATTCCCGTGCTTACAAAGTTTTAAGTGAGAAGTGCCTCATGGTATTTTGAGGAAGGTTAGGTGTTTTCAGGTACCGTTTAGTTACTGTTTTTCCACCGAGGTAGTAGCCTTTTGAACATTTTTCATTTATCTTTCTTCAACTGGGTGAGTATGTCCTGGTCCTAGTTTGGTACATTGCCTTGGTTGTACACATGGTAGCTTTCCTACATTTCTAATGTGTCTGCAGCAGGTGGGGACACAAAGGCAAGCACGTTCTCACCCTCATTCCTGAAGTGATTTGTCTCTGCCATAATGGAGCAGGACTTCTTGGGCAGAATAAGTTCAGCTTGGCTAGCTCAGCTGGTCCACTGTGATTTGTTCTGGTTTTTTTTTTTTTTTTTTTGAGACGGAGTCTCGCTCTATCGCCCAGGCTGGAGTGCCGTGGCCGGATCTCAGCTCACTGCAAGCTCCGCCTCTCAGGTTTACGCCATTCTCCTGCCTCAGCCTCCCGAGTAGCTGGGACTACAGGCGCCTGCCACCTCGCCCGGCTAGTTTTTTGTATTTTTTAGTAGAGACGGGGTTTCACGGTGTTAGCCAGGATGGTCTCGATCTCCTGACCTCGTGATCCACCCGTCTCGGCCTCCCAAAGTGCTGGGATTACAGGCTTGAGCCACTGCGCCTAGCCTGTTCTGGTATTACACAGAACATTGCATTCTATTTCCCCGGGTGTTCAAAGGGAGAAGCAATCTGTGCAGTTTAGCCTGGTGTATGTGATTTGTGAGCTGTTGATCGGGGTGGGTATAGAGCTGTCACCTCTTTGGGGAGTAAGTTTCTCTGAAATCTCTGGGTGACATTTTGACAGTCATAGGTAGGTACAGGTATATGCTCCTCCGTGTCTATTCGCCTACCTCCTCACAGTCTTTTCCTCCATCAAAGAGAAGTAATTCATTTTGTAAAATATTTATAGAATACCTGCCAAGTGCAAGGTACTAGGTGAATTACTCGTTAGGCATAGAATGGGCTCATAAATGAATTGTGCCCTCCAGGAGCTGAGGCTAATGGGAAAGAGACATATCTGTAAATGACTCTTGTATATTGTGGAACACAGCCAGTATCATTGTTTTGTGCATGAATCACTACCGTGCCAACTTTCAAACAGAATCCGATGTGACATAGTGACATAGTTTATTAGTCAGAATTCTTTGGTGTGGCAGAAACCCAACTCAAGATTACTTAATCAGAAGAGGGGATGTATGGTTTGGGTCACCAAGAGGTCGGAAGGCAGGGATGAATATGAGGTTGAAATGATGGCCTCAGGTCACCTCTCAGCTTTGCTCATTCTTGTGTAGGCATCCTTTTCAGTCAGATTCTCTTCACTGGAGGCAGGATGGACCTCACTAGCCCCAGATACATCTAGTCCTTAGTACTGCCTATCCCAGAGAAAGTAATCCACCCACTCTTCCCCGCATCCGGATCAGCGCTTGAACCACTGATTGGCAAATTGCCTCTGCTTGGAGTGCTTGCCCATGCCTGGATCATTCACTGTGTCCAGGGGACTAGTGTTGCCTGGTGGGCCACCCTGGGTTATACACTCACCACTGTGGTACAACAGATGGCGCCTCTTGGTGAACACCCTGGCAGAAACACTTGATGCTGGGGAGGAGCGTATCCCAAATGAAAAGGAGGGGCTTCGTTACCAGGAGATAGGGAGGATGAATGGGTGCTGAAAGCAAGCAAAATTTTAAAAAGTTTTCCCCCTACAAACTCTGTTAAACATTGGGTCAGAAAGACAAAGCACTAACATAGGATGAAAACAACAAGCAGTTAACAAAGGTGTGAGCAAACTGGTTCATGGGCCAAATTTGGCCTGTTTTTGTATGGCCTGCAGGCTAAGAATAGTTTTCAAAATTTTGTGACATGTAACAGTTATACAAAATTCAGTTTATTATTATTTTTATTTTTTTGAGACCGAGTCTCTGTCACCCAGGCCAGAGTGCAGTGGCATAATCTCCGCTCCCTGCAACCTCTGCCCCTCAGGTTCAAGATAGTCTCGTGTCCCAGCCTCCTGAGTAGCGGGGATTACAAGCATGTGCCACCACGCCTGCTAATTTTTTTGTATTTTTAGTGGAGACAGGGTTTTGCTATGTTGCCCAGCCTGATCTCAAACTCCTGGGCTCAAGTGATCCACCCACCTTGGCTTCCCAAAGTGCTGGGATTACAGGCATGTGCCAGTGTGCCCAGCCGGAAATTCAGATTATTGTGTCCATAAATAAATTTTATTGGATCACAGCCATGCTTGTGTAAATGTTGTCTATGGCTGCTTTTGTGCTGTAATGGTAAATTTGAGTAGTTACTTGTGAAAGAGATGACTGTGTGGCCCTCAAAACCAAAAATATTTACTCTCTGGTCCTTTACAGAAAAAGCTTCCTAACCAAAAGGGGAAGGAGAATACCTTGACAGAGGAAGCTTTAGAATTTAAGCACAAAATTGGGCTTTTAAGCACAAAACTATGGTGGGTGTAGCCTGTAATCCCAGCACTTTGGGAGACCAAGGTGGGTGGATCACCTCATGTCAGGGGTTCGAGACCAGCCTGGCCAATGTGGTGAAACTGTCTCTACTAAAAATGCAAAAAATAAGCCGGGCCTGGTGGCAGACGCCTGTAATCCCAGCTACTCAGGATCCTGAGGCAGGAGAATCGCTTGAACCCAGGAGGCAGAGGTTGCAGTGAGCCGAGATTGTGTCACTGTACTCCAGCCTGGGTAACAAGAGCAAGACTCCATCTCAGAAAAAAAAAAAAAGAATTTAAACACAAAACTAAACTTGTAAATGCGTCAGTTTTAAGTTCTCAAGGAAAACATGATAGGTGACATGGGTAGGAGAGAGGATTATTTTTCCTGATGCCGGAGCTCTGAAAAGAATTAGCTGCCAAAATTTATATTGAGTCTTTTAATCTGAAGCTGAACCAAGTAGGTAGTTGTGCTGTGAGTTAAAAAGGGTTGGAGGTGGAGAGGGTGCTAGGATACTGCTCTCTTTCATGCTATTTAAAGCAATAATTTGCATTGCCACCCTGCCATTCTTAACCTGCTCTAATTATCAAGGCCTTATTTTGACTAAGACACTGAAAAAGCATTGCATGATTTAGATCAATACACAGTTCATCCAACTTCAGCCTGTGAATTATTTCTGCCTTGAAGTTGTTAGCTGATAAAGATCAATAAATGCTAAGAACAGTTTTAAATTATACCTCAACTTGTTTTTCTTTTCCTTCTATCTGATGAAACCATGTGTAAGCTAGATTTTTAAATTTTATGTATTTATGTATGACATGTATGTATGTATGTATAAATGAATGAATGACAGGTCTTGCTGTGTCGCCCAGGCTGGAATGTGGTGGTGCGATCATGGCTCACTGCATCCTCAACCTCCCCGGCTTAAGCGATCCTCTCACCTCAGCCTTCTGAGTAGCTAGGACTACAGATGTGTGCCATCATGCTTGGCTAATTTAAAAAATTTTCTTTTGTAGAGATGGGGTCTCTCTCTGTTGCCCAGGTTGGTCTTGAACTCCTGGGCTCAAGTAATCCACCTGTCTGGGCCTTCCTAAGTGTGGGATTACAGGTGTGATCCACTGTGTTCAGCCGCCAGCTTAGATTTTTGAGGGGTACATAGCCCACTGTAATTGGATGTCTCTCTTCAGAGCCAGAGTAGCTTATTATACCTTGGGGCCATCCTGCTTGGAGTGTGCCTCAAAAGTGTTCCTTTATTCCCTAGGTTAGAGAGTTATGTAAAAACAGGGCTCTCACGTCAGAATGAGATTTAAGGCTTCTGCAGACCTATATGAAAGTGTTTTTGGGCCGGGCGCAGTGGCTCACACCTGTAATCCCAGCACTTTGGGATTACAAGGTGGGTGGATCATGAGGTCAGGAGATAGAGACCATCCTGGCCAACACAGTGAAACCCTGTCTCTACTAAAAATTAGCCGGGCATGGTGGCGTGTGCCTATAATCCCAGCTACTCGGGAGGCTAAGGCAGGAGAATCACTTGAACCTGGGAGTCAGAGGTTGCAAAGAGCCAAGATTGTCACTGCACTCCAGCCTGGCAACAGAACGAGACTAGTTTCAAACAAAAAAAAAAAAAAAAAAAAAAAAAAAGTGTTTTGGGGCTGGGCACAGTGGCTCACGTCTGTAATTCCAGCACTTTGGGAGGCCAAGATGGGCGGACCACTTGAGGTCAGGAGTTCGAAAACAGCCTGACCAACATGGTGAAACCCTGTCTCTACTAAAAATACAAAAAAATTAGCCAGGCATGGTGGCAGGCACCTGTAATCCCAGTTACTTGGGAGACTGAGGCAGGAGAATCGCTTGAACCTGGGAGGCGGAGGTTGCAGGGAGCCAAGATCACGCCACTGCACTCCAGTCTGGATGACAGAGCAAGACACCATCTCAAAAAAAACAAAACAAAACAGTTTTTGTATCCTTTTCTTGGGGAGAGCTAGGAGTCTCCAAAGCATCTTACGGTGTCCCAGTGACAGCCTCCAGCAAATGGGGTCTTCAGCAATGGTCAGTATTGCAACCTCTAAATTCTTCCTCTCCATTCAGACTTGTTGGCACTGATAGCAAGATCTGAAGTGGCTTGTTTGGTTTTGTTTTGTTGTTTTATAAGCTGTTTGTAGCAGACTCACATGTAATGATTTGAGTAGTTTCTTCTGCAATTTCTTCTGACAGGCATCCCTGAGCAGAAGTCAGAGTGGCCCCTGCTTCCACTATCCTGAGGCTACACACAGGGTTCTGTTCTGAGCACGGTTCCTATCTGTGTATGACAAAGGACTGTTGTCTGATCCTTGAAACATAGAAGGTTGCCTGTGGTATTCACAAGGTGTTCCTGGCTACATCTCTCTTCCTTTGCCCATCACACCCATCCCATAGCTGTGTGGCTGACACAGGAAGGGATTCCTTTTGACCATGTCTAGACTGCCCTGCCTTAAAGATGGAGGAAGACAGAGTGGCCCATTAGTAGTGGAGAACTCAGTATGCTGGTCTCTTGGTTAGAAATGTGAGTCTCGTTTTATTTAGAGCTATTTCATCTGCTAGATTCACAGTGATGGATTATAGCTCTAGGTAAGTTTGTCTCTTCGCTCCTCAAGAGAGGCTTAGATCTCTTTAGGGAAGCATGGAGGAGGTGGTATTTGAGCTGAGCTTTGAAGCATAGGTAGAAGTTATATATGTGGCAGGGTCAGGGAAAGGAATTCCAGGTAGAGGGAAGCTTAAATCATGGCATAGAGGCAGGAAAAGACAGACGTGTTTTTACAGGAAATAGCAAGTGGTTCAAGTTATCTAGAACAAAGGGTTCCTGATGGCAAGGGGTGAGAATTAAAGTAAGAAATTAGTTGAAGCAGTGAGGAGGGTCTTCACTGCCATGTTCAGGAAATGGATTTTATCATGGGCAATGAAAAGCAGTGGAATGATCCTGCACAGAGAAGTGAGATGTGCTGTGCTTTAAGGAAGAGGACTCTACTGTCATGGCTAAGGTGAGCTGGAGAGGGGAGAGGTTAATTAGGAGACCGTTTTGCTATGGGCCAGTGAGAGATAAAGGGGGTCTGAGTTAGGATAGTAGCAGAGTGAAGGGACAGGAGGGAGACAGATGGGAGAGAGGTGGTACAAAGGGCACGGACTGGTGTGGGAAGATGGGTAGGGGAGTAGCAGGGAGACTTGGCCATGGCCCTTCCTGGGGTGGCTGTGGTGGGAAGGAGCCTGAGGCCCATGACCGTTCCCCAGGGCTGTACCTGGAGAGCTGTGTCCTCCTCCTCCTCCTCCTCAGATCACAAAGCCTCATTTCTAATGGAAACCTGAGGCTGGGGCTGCCCTTTCCTAAGTTACAGATTACTTCCTGAGGAGGATCCCAGCCCCAAGAGAGCTGGTTTGATTTGGAAATCTGGACACATAGGGATGAAACTCAGAGTGAATTTTATTAACCACTACCCAAAGCAAGACAGAACTTAGCTCATGATGCCCGACACCATAGAGCAACGAGAGTAGGCCGGGCACAGTGGCTCACGCCTGTAATCTCAGCACTTTGGGAGGCCGAGGGAGGTGGATCATGGGAGGGCAGGAGTTTGAAACCAGCCTGGCCAGCATGGTGAAACCCCATCTCAACTAAAAATACAAAAATTAGCCGAGTGTGGTGGTGGGCGCCTGTAATCCCAGCAGGCTTAGGCACAACACTTGTTTGAACCCGGGAGGTGGAGGTTGCAGTGAGTCAAGATTGCGCCACTGCACTCCAGCCTAAGTGACACAGCGAGACTCTGTCTATAAATATATAAATAATAAAATAATAGAGTCTAGTGATATAGCTCAGTTTGAGGGTGGGAACCAGCATAAGGCTTGATAAGACCAAACTAATTAGAAACAAACACAATGGAATTTTCTTTTTTCATTTGAAAAAACATTTCAAAGTTTACTGTTGGAGGTAAGTGCTTACCACCCTCTGAAGTGTGTGCAGGGCTGTCATTAGGTGGTGGTAACAGGCACCAAATCCCTAAGAAGCTGCTACCCACCAAGTGACCTCAGAGCCACTGTGTCCTCTCCCTTTACCTTTCTGTCTGTGCATAGAATCTTAGGGAAGTTTCCCTCTAGCCTGGCTATTGACTTCCTGGGTGATCCTGGCATAGTTGTTTCTTCTGAATCTTACCTTCTTTTAGAGGTAATCTCAATTCCTTTTCCGCCTCCTGGAACTGTCCTCAGGATCAGATGAAACTCTGAGTAAGTGCTGTGTAATAGCATTGAAGTTATGGCATTTAAAAGCACATTGCGCATACAATGCTGGGCTCCAAAGAGGCAGAAGAGGTAGTTCCTATCCTCTTAGAGCTGTGAGTCCTAGTTGGAAAAGCAAGACTGTATTTTAAAAGTGAGATGAAAGGTTTATGGGTGAATTAACACATGAGGTCTGGGATTTGCCTTAAGACATTCCACTCCTTCCCACTCTGCAAAGAAAGAGCTGGGGGTTATAATGAAATAAGATTGGGGCCGGGCACAGTGACTCACACCTGTAATCCCAGCACTTTGGGAGCCGAGGTGGGTGGATCACCTGAGGTCAGGAGTTCGAGAATAGCTTGGCCAACATGGTGAAACCCCATCTCTACTAAAAATACAAAAATTAGCTGGGCGTGGTGGCACATGCCTGTAGTCCTAGCTACTCGGGAGGCTGAGACAGAATTGCTTGAACCCGGGAGGTGGAGGTTGCAGCGAGCCAAAATTGCACCAGTGCACTCCACCCTGGGCAACAGAGCAAGACTCTGTCTCAAAAAAGAAAAAAAAAAAAGATTGGTAAAAAAATGGATTATTGTTGAATATGGGTGATGGGTACATGGTTATTGTCTCTACTTTTGTGAATATTTAGATTTTTCAGAAAAAAAATTGGCTAAAAAAATAGCATATGTACTGACATAACAAGTGACATACATGATAAAAAAAACCTCAAGGATTCCAAGGAGAGGGACTCTTGTGGGTGGACAGCTGTCAGGCAAGGCTTCACACAGGAGCTCAGAGCTGGGCTTTGTTTCAGTGAGGATTCTTGGTTACACGTAACAGAAACCAACTTGAGCCGGTGTAAACAGAACAGGTGACTTCCTTACAGGGATCCAGGGGGCCCTTAGGGAACATGAGGGCCAGATGTAGTCAGTGCTCAGGAAGGGATGGGACAAGAACAGGGACCAGAAAGCCATTGGAATTCTAGGCAGCCTTCCTGCTTATTCTGCGTGCTCTGCACTTGTTTCTTTGCTTTGTCCAGAGGGCAGGAGGAAGACACCACCCCTCAGCAACCACTGTGTAGCAGGTCCATCCCAGACACAGCCCAGATTCAACCTGACCCTCTTAGCACAATTCCCAAGTCTGAGTAATCCACCAAAACTTATATAGTGTACATTGTTGGTGGGGCTCCTTCCTGTAATGAAGGGAGGTAATTAGGGGGATACATCTCAGTTTTGTATCCTTTTCTTGGGGAGAGCTAGGAGTCTCCAAAGCATCTTACGGTGTCCCAGTGACAGCCTCCAGCAAATGGGGTCTTCAGCAATGGTCAGTATTGCAACCTCTAAATTCTTCCTCTCCATTCAGACTTGTTGGCACTGATAGCAAGATCTGAAGTGGCTTGTTTGGTTTTGTTTTGTTGTTTTATAAGCTGTTTGTAGCAGACTCACATGTAATGATTTGAGTAGTTTCTTCTGCAATTTCTTCTGACAGGCATCCCTGAGCAGAAGTCAGAGTGGCCCCTGCTTCCACTATCCTGAGGCTACACACAGGGTTCTGTTCTGAGCACGGTTCCTATCTGTGTATGACAAAGGACTGTTGTCTGATCCTTGAAACATAGAAGGTTGCCTGTGGTATTCACAAGGTGTTCCTGGCTACATCTCTCTTCCTTTGCCCATCACACCCATCCCATAGCTGTGTGGCTGACACAGGAAGGGATTCCTTTTGACCATGTCTAGACTGCCCTGCCTTAAAGATGGAGGAAGACAGAGTGGCCCATTAGTAGTGGAGAACTCAGTATGCTGGTCTCTTGGTTAGAAATGTGAGTCTCGTTTTATTTAGAGCTATTTCATCTGCTAGATTCACAGTGATGGATTATAGCTCTAGGTAAGTTTGTCTCTTCGCTCCTCAAGAGAGGCTTAGATCTCTTTAGGGAAGCATGGAGGAGGTGGTATTTGAGCTGAGCTTTGAAGCATAGGTAGAAGTTATATATGTGGCAGGGTCAGGGAAAGGAATTCCAGGTAGAGGGAAGCTTAAATCATGGCATAGAGGCAGGAAAAGACAGACGTGTTTTACAGGAAATAGCAAGTGGTTCAAGTTATCTAGAACAAAGGGTTCCTGATGGCAAGGGGTGAGAATTAAAGTAAGAAATTAGTTGAAGCAGTGAGGAGGGTCTTCACTGCCATGTTCAGGAAATGGATTTTATCATGGGCAATGAAAAGCAGTGGAATGATCCTGCACAGAGAAGTGAGATGTGCTGTGCTTTAAGGAAGAGGACTCTACTGTCATGGCTAAGGTGAGCTGGAGAGGGGAGAGGTTAATTAGGAGACCGTTTTGCTATGGGCCAGTGAGAGATAAAGGGGTCTGAGTTAGGATAGTAGCAGAGTGAAGGGACAGGAGGGAGACAGATGGGAGAGAGGTGGTACAAAGGGCACGGACTGGTGTGGGAAGATGGGTAGGGGAGTAGCAGGGAGACTTGGCCATGGCCCTTCCTGGGGTGGCTGTGGTGGGAAGGAGCCTGAGGCCCATGACCGTTCCCCAGGGCTGTACCTGGAGAGCTGTGTCCTCCTCCTCCTCCTCCTCAGATCACAAAGCCTCATTTCTAATGGAAACCTGAGGCTGGGGCTGCCCTTTCCTAAGTTACAGATTACTTCCTGAGGAGGATCCCAGCCCCAAGAGAGCTGGTTTGATTTGGAAATCTGGACACATAGGGATGAAACTCAGAGTGAATTTTATTAACCACTACCCAAAGCAAGACAGAACTTAGCTCATGATGCCCGACACCATAGAGCAACGAGAGTAGGCCGGGCACAGTGGCTCACGCCTGTAATCTCAGCACTTTGGGAGGCCGAGGGAGGTGGATCATGGGAGGGCAGGAGTTTGAAACCAGCCTGGCCAGCATGGTGAAACCCCATCTCAACTAAAATACAAAATTAGCCGAGTGTGGTGGTGGGCGCCTGTAATCCCAGCAGGCTTAGGCACAACACTTGTTTGAACCCGGGAGGTGGAGGTTGCAGTGAGTCAAGATTGCGCCACTGCACTCCAGCCTAAGTGACACAGCGAGACTCTGTCTATAAATATATAAATAATAAAATAATAGAGTCTAGTGATATAGCTCAGTTTGAGGGTGGGAACCAGCATAAGGCTTGATAAGACCAAACTAATTAGAAACAAACACAATGGAATTTTCTTTTTTCATTTGAAAAAACATTTCAAAGTTTACTGTTGGAGGTAAGTGCTTACCACCCTCTGAAGTGTGTGCAGGGCTGTCATTAGGTGGTGGTAACAGGCACCAAATCCCTAAGAAGCTGCTACCCACCAAGTGACCTCAGAGCCACTGTGTCCTCTCCCTTTACCTTTCTGTCTGTGCATAGAATCTTAGGGAAGTTTCCCTCTAGCCTGGCTATTGACTTCCTGGGTGATCCTGGCATAGTTGTTTCTTCTGAATCTTACCTTCTTTTAGAGGTAATCTCAATTCCTTTTCCGCCTCCTGGAACTGTCCTCAGGATCAGATGAAACTCTGAGTAAGTGCTGTGTAATAGCATTGAAGTTATGGCATTTAAAAGCACATTGCGCATACAATGCTGGGCTCCAAAGAGGCAGAAGAGGTAGTTCCTATCCTCTTAGAGCTGTGAGTCCTAGTTGGAAAAGCAAGACTGTATTTTAAAAGTGAGATGAAAGGTTTATGGGTGAATTAACACATGAGGTCTGGGATTTGCCTTAAGACATTCCACTCCTTCCCACTCTGCAAAGAAAGAGCTGGGGTTATAATGAAATAAGATTGGGGCCGGGCACAGTGACTCACACCTGTAATCCCAGCACTTTGGGAGCCGAGGTGGGTGGATCACCTGAGGTCAGGAGTTCGAGAATAGCTTGGCCAACATGGTGAAACCCCATCTCTACTAAAATACAAAATTAGCTGGGCGTGGTGGCACATGCCTGTAGTCCTAGCTACTCGGGAGGCTGAGACAGAATTGCTTGAACCCGGGAGGTGGAGGTTGCAGCGAGCCAAAATTGCACCAGTGCACTCCACCCTGGGCAACAGAGCAAGACTCTGTCTCAAAAAAGAAAAAAAAAAAGATTGGTAAAAAAATGGATTATTGTTGAATATGGGTGATGGGTACATGGTTATTGTCTCTACTTTTGTGAATATTTAGATTTTCAGAAAAAAAATTGGCTAAAAAAATAGCATATGTACTGACATAACAAGTGACATACATGATAAAAAAAACCTCAAGGATTCCAAGGAGAGGGACTCTTGTGGGTGGACAGCTGTCAGGCAAGGCTTCACACAGGAGCTCAGAGCTGGGCTTTGTTTCAGTGAGGATTCTTGGTTACACGTAACAGAAACCAACTTGAGCCGGTGTAAACAGAACAGGTGACTTCCTTACAGGGATCCAGGGGCCCTTAGGGAACATGAGGGCCAGATGTAGTCAGTGCTCAGGAAGGGATGGGACAAGAACAGGGACCAGAAAGCCATTGGAATTCTAGGCAGCCTTCCTGCTTATTCTGCGTGCTCTGCACTTGTTTCTTTGCTTTGTCCAGAGGGCAGGAGGAAGACACCACCCCTCAGCAACCACTGTGTAGCAGGTCCATCCCAGACACAGCCCAGATTCAACCTGACCCTCTTAGCACAATTCCCAAGTCTGAGTAATCCACCAAAACTTATATAGTGTACATTGTTGGTGGGGCTCCTTCCTGTAATGAAGGGAGGTAATTAGGGGGATACATCTGAATTAGGCAGCCTTCCCTTCTCCCTCATTTGTCTGAATCAGACTGGAAGGACAGTAGGATATACGTGAAGAGAAGATATCTTGATTGAACAGTAAGTGCTTCAGAGTCAAACATGAAGGGAATATTTATGGAACAGTATAGAGTCTCCTGGCACTGAGGGGGTGTGAACTCCAAATATCTGAGACTGGTCTCAGTTAATTTAGAAAGTTTGTTTTGCCTAGGTGGAGGATGCATGCCCGTGACACAGCCTCAGGAGGTCCTGACGACATGTGCCCAAGGTGGTCAGGGAAGGGGTTTTTAAATTAATTTTTTAAATGGAGTCTTGCTCTTGTCGCCCAAGCTGGAGTGCAGTGATGCAATCCTGGCTCACTGCAACCTCCACCTCCTGGGTTCAAGCAATTCTGCGTCAGCCTCCCGAGTAGCCGGGATTACAGGCGCCTGCCACTACGCCTGGCTAATTTCTTGTATTTTTAGTAGAAACGGGGTTTCACCATGTTAGCCAGGCTGGCCTCAAACTCCTGACCTCTGGTGATCCGCCTGCTTCGGCCTCCCAAAGTGGTTAGATTACAGGTGTGAGCCACTGCGCCTGGCCAGAGGTTGGTTTTATACATTTTAGGGAGTCACGAGACATCAATCATTATATGTAAGATGTACACTGGTTCTGTCCGGAAAGGCAGGACTGCTGAAAGCAGGGAGGGGGCTTTCAGGTCACAGGTAGCTGAGAGACAAATGGTTGTTTTCTTTTGAATTTCTGATTAGCCTCTCCAGAGGACGCAATCAGATACGCATTTATCTCAGTGACTTTGAATAGAATGGGAGGCAGGTTCGCCGGAAACAGCTCCCAGCTTTTTTCCCTTTAGCTTAGTGTTTTTTGGGGACCCCAAGATTTATTTTCTTTCACATTTCTTCCCTTTTCCTTTTAAAAAGTTTTGAGAAAGCGTTTTAGAAGAAAATGAATCTTTTATCTCAGGTTTCATCGGATCTCTCACGGCTAGGACAGTTTTTTCCTAGACAGGTAAGTCCCAAGTTACTAGGAAAGCTCATTTTTACAGGTTATGGTCTCATGTCCTGTGACAAGAAAATAGGGGGAGAAAGGGAGAAAACTACAATAAACAGAAGAATAATGCTGGAAAAGTGATATAGAGCACATTATTCTGAAGTCCATACAGGTATGAAAGTGGCTTATGTATGCTGTTATTTTCTTTTGAAGTTGTCTAGCTTCAGTTCACAGGGCTTTAAGAAAGCACAGCTTAGTTTTCAGTAATTTCACATTAGGAAAAATGGGAAAAGGAAAATAAAAAAATTGAAAACATTTTGTTTTGTTTTGTTTTGAGACGAAGTTTTGCTCTTGTTGCCCAGGCTGGAGTGCAGTGGCGCGATCTTGGCTCACCGCAACCTCTGCCTTCCGGAGTCAAGTGATTCTCCTCCTTCAGCCTTCCCAAGTAGCTGGGATTACAGGCATGCGCCAACACGCCCGGCTAATTTTGTATTTTTAGTAGAGACTGGGTTTCTCCATGTTGAGTCAGGCTGTGGTCTTGAACTCTCGACCTCAGCTGATCCACCCACCTTGGCCTCCCAAAGTGCTGGGATTACAGGCATGAGCCACCGTGCCTGGCCAAAAACATTGTTTTGCAGACTTGTAGCCAGGAAAAATTAGAATTAAGTCCAAACTGTAAAAAATGATAAAAGTTGAAAAACTAGGTAAGACTAGAATCTAGCCGGCACAGCGGCTCACACCTGTAATCCCAGCACTTTGGGAGGTAGAGGTGGGTGGATCACCTGAGGTCAGGAGTTCGAGACCAGCCTGGCCAACAGCTGGCCAACCCCATCTCTACCAAAAATCCAAAAAAATTAGCCGGGCATGGTGGCACATACCTGTAAACTCAGCTACTTGGGAGGCTGAGGCAGGAGAATTCTTGAACCTGGGAGGCGGAGGTTACAGAGAACCGAGATTGTGCCGCTGTAACAGGACAAGCTGCAGACAAAACCCCTCAGACACTGAATTAAAGAAGGAAGGGCTTTATTCGGCTGGGAGCCGATCGATTTGAGCAAGCAGCCGGTACGTGACTGGGGGTTGCATGCACCGGTAATCAGATAGGAACAGAACAGGACAGGGATTTTCACAGTGCTTTTCTATACACTGTCTGTAATCTATAGATAACATAACCGATTAGGTCAGGGGTCGATCTTTAACTTCGAGGCCCAGGGTGTGGCGCCGGGCTGCCTGCTGCTGGATTTCATTTCTGCCTTTTAGTTTTTACTTCTTCTTTCTTTGGAGGCAGAAATTGGGCATAAGACAATATGAGGGGTGGTCTCCTCCCTTACCACCACACTCCAGCCTGGGCAACAAGAGTGAAACTCCGTCTCAAGAAAAAAAAACAAACAACAACAACAAATTGTACTCTAGTTTTTGAAACGGATTTTTTCTCTCTCCACTTTCCCGTTTTTACTAAAGACAAATCATGGTAGGACCAATTTGCTTTATTATATTTGGGCATATTATTTCTATAAAGTGCAGTAAGAATAATTATTTTTCACATAGGCTTTTAAAATTGGCCTTGATGAAACTTTGCTCTGTAGAAGGACTCTCAGATAAGACTTTTTTAAAGCTAAGCCCAGCCATAGATTTGTACCATCAAATACATACGAGTTGGGTGAATTCATCTCCTCTTGATGTCCCAAGATAACTTGGGGCTCCTGGGCCTATCAGAAAGTGATATTCTTTACTTATCACAGGCCATGATCCCTGTGCAGGGACTGTGTAGACAAGGTATGAGACCAGTTTTCCCAAGGGACTTTTTATTGGCTCTATAAGTCAAGTTGGATTCCTTAAAGGAAAGCACACCATTCTAGTCAAAACCTTGGTAAAATAACCAGTTTCTCCAATCGTGTCCTGTTACAAATGAAAACAGATTTTTTTGCACTTATGCTGATAACTAGATTGCCGTAAGTTAAGAATACTCCCACATAGTTTCCAAATTCTGGAGAAATCAGGTGGAGAGAAATATCCTTCAATTTTTTTTCATGGGCGTTTGTATACTTTATTGTTAAAACCTGTCCAGGTGTGGTGGCTCATGTCTGTAATCACAGCACTTTGGGAGGCTGAGGTGGGTGGATCATTTGAGGTCAGGAGTTCAAGACCAGCCTGGCAAACATGGTGAAACCCCGTCTCTACTAAAAATACAAAAAATTGGCTGGGCGTGGTGGTGTGTGCCTGTAGTCCCAGCTACTCAGGAGTCTGAGACCGAAGAATCACTTGAACCCTGAAGGAGGAGGTTGCAATGAACTGAGATCATGCCACTGCACTCCAGCCTGGGCAACAGAGCGAGACTGCATCTCAAAAAACAAATTGTTAAAACCTGTCAATAGCTCAAAAGAAAAGTTTCCTTGACTCTGAAAAAGAACACAAAGAATCAGCATTTTAAGCAAAAAATAAAAAGATTACTTCAGTCTCCTGTAAGTTCAGTTCATGCAGCTAATTCCTGTTCTGCTTGATATTCATGAACATTTCAGCTCTCCATGAGTCATGAAAGTTTTTCCTCTGTTTTGATGTCACAGCCTTTAAAGTTATCAGAAACCTGTATTCAAGAGCACCTGTTAGAATTTTATAGTTGATTTTAAAACCACCTTTTAAAGAGAAACCGCAGGGCCGGGCATAGTGTATCACCTGAGGTCAGGAGTTCGAGACCAGCTGGCCAACGTTGTGAAAGCCCATCTCTACAAAAATACAAGAAATTAGTCTGGCATGGTGGTGAGCACCTGTAATCCCTGCTACTCGGGAGGCTGAGGTAGGAAAATTGCTTGAACCCAGGAGGCAGAGGTTGCAGTGAGCCAAGATCGTGCCATTGCACTCCAGCCTGGGCAACAAGAGCGAAACTCCATCTCAAAAAGAAAAAAAAGAGAAACTGTCATTGGAAAATTATAACTGAGACAGTGAAAAAGATCTGACCTAACTAACTCCTTCTTGCTTCTAATCTCCAAGCTGTCCTTGTCTATTCCTGGGCATAGACAGTACTAACTTTGGGAGGAACTTAGTTTATAGTTGAGCTTTGAAACAAAGACGATAACAGCCCTTTCCCCAAACAAACCCCCTTCCTGCCTGGGGACTAGGCTGCCTAAAGCCACATGATTAGAAGTTATGGTTGTTTTACTAAATACTTCAAGACTTAGCTATTTTCACTAAACCGATATTAGTGTCTTATCAATATTTACAGAAGCAAAGATTTTTTTTTTCTTTTTTTTTAAATGAAGTCTGGCTCTGTCAGGCTAGAGTGCAGTGACATGATCTCAGCTCACTGCAACCTGTGCCTCCTGGGTTCAAATGATTCTCCTCCCTCAGCTTTCTGAGTAACTGGGATTACAGGTGCCTGCCACCACGCCCAACTAATTTTTGTATTTTTAGTAGTGATAGGGTTTTACCATGTTGGTCAGGCTGGCCTTGAACTTCTGACCTCAAGTGATCTGCCTGTCTTGGCCTCCCAAAGTGCTGGGATTACAGGCATGAGCCACCGCACCTGGTGGCTCACAAGCAAAGATCATCCTGTTTTGGGCTGGATTTATAGTTTTGTAACCCCTATGCCAAATTTTGACACCTTATAGTATTTGGCAGGGATATGTATGAAATTTCTTGGTCAAAAAATGCAAACAAAAATGTACCCTGGCTATTCTTAAGGCATTTCTAATAGTAAGTACTTTACCAACAATCTTTTTTTTTTTTTTTTTGAGGCAGAGTCTCACTCTGTCGCCGGGGCTGGAGTGCAGTGGCCGGATCTCAGCTCACTGCAAGCTCCGCCTCCCGGGTTTACGCCATTCTCCTGCCTCAGCCTCCCGAGTAGCTGGGACTACAGGCGCCCGCCACTTCGCCCGGCTAGTTTTGTATTTTAGTAGAGACGCGGTTTCAGCGTGTTAGCCAGGATGGTCTCGATCTCCTGACCTCGTGATCCGCCCGTCTCGGCCTCCCAAAGTGCTGGGATTACAGGCTTGAGCCACCGCGCCCGGCCCTTTACCAACAATCTTAAAGGTAGCTTATCTATTAAAGATTTTACTTAACCCATGTAAACTTGAGAAACATTTGACTAGTCTTTCATTTTCTGATAAAGTATTTGATTTGTGCTTTATTTTTCCTTAAGCCAATTAATTAGAGCTGTTTTATATATTTTTTAGTAGTAAATCATTGTGTGCACAACACATAAATACTTGGACATATTAGCCATACCAGTAAAAGTACATCTTAAAGGTAAGACAGACCTCCTTTTTTTTTCCCCCTTCTGTCAGACTTGCAAACTCTTGATAACCTGTTTCATTATGCTTGGCAGTTGTCAGCTAAATAGCTCCTAAATCTGTGTATTGAAGGACACAACTCTAAGGTGAAAAATCAGATAGCAAAATTTACATCATAAAGTACAGAGGAAAACTCTGGTGCAGAGGAAGGTTAAAGGTGGATGCCAAATCAAACATACAATTATAGAAATCTATCATAGGATTGTATAAGGAGACCAATTTATTTAGATAGGTACTACCTATCTTAACTGGATCTCTGAGCTCTGGGTAGAGCCCACACTGAATCCTGGGTCTCCAAAAAGGAGGCTAGACCACATGATGCTTTAAAAAAAACTGTTTTTGGCCAGGTGCGGTGCCTCATGCCTGTAATCCCAGCACTTTGGGAGGCCGAGGTGGGTGGATCATGAGGTCAGGATTTCAAGACCGGCCTGGCCAACATGATGAAACCCTATCTCTACTAGAAATACAAAAATTAGATGGGCATGGTGGCGGGTGCCTGTAATCCCAGCTACTTGGGAGGCTGAGGCAGGAGAATCGCTTTAACCCAGGATGCGGAGGTTGCAGTGAGCTGAGACTGCGCCACTGGGCTCCAGCATGGGAAAAGAGCAAGACTCCGTCTAAAAAAAAAAAGAAAAAAGAAAATTTGTTTCTTGCTATCTTTTGAATTTGGACTCATTCTAGGCTATGAGTAGTTCTTTTTTTTGGTATTCAAATTTATTTTTTAGCATTAGGTCATTCTCTAATTTTCTTTTTTTTTTTTGAGATGGAGTCTCGCTGT
>NW_016814470.1:5150630-5154960 GCF_001698545.2 Rhinopithecus bieti | reverse complement strand
CGCCTGTAATCCCAACACTTTGGGAAGCTGAGGTGGGCGGATCACGAGGTTAGCAGTTCGAGACCAGCCTGGCCAACGTGGTGAAAACCCGTCTCTACTAAAAATACAACAATTAGCCAGGCATGGTGGCAGGCACCTGTAACCCCAGCTACTCCGGAGGCTGAGGCATGAGAATCGCTTGAACCCAGGAGGCGGAGGTTGCAGTGAGCCAAGACCGCACCATTGCACTCCAGCCTGGACAACCGAGCGAGACTCCGTCTCAAAAAAAAAAAAAATTTTTTTTTTTAAACAAAGACATTTCTAGTGTCTACACTCTTCCTTAAAAACCCAAGAGTAGCCTCTGTTGCAATAACTATTTTAGTCAGAAAATCAGGTAACACAATACAAAAGCAATTTAATAGCTGAGAGGAACTTGTTTGTTTACAATCTTGAGGATCCATAAGAAAAAGCAGGTTTCTCCCCCAAAGGGAGTCTGGTGCCTTCTTTGTTTGCTTTAAGGAACTCCAGGCTATTATAAATTATTTTAGGTTTCTCATGCAGCAGAGGGTGCAAGAGAAAGGAGAGAGAGCAGAAGTCAATGAAGAAAACAGAATTCTGTCAACTGAGAAGAAGAAAAATTTGTCTCCAAGACAAGGCCCTAGACAGAGAAAAAACAAACCCAAAACATAAAGTCCTTTTAAAGACACACACACACATACACACACACACATACACAGCTTTTCATTAAGCTGACTTTTAACCATTGAGCTCCTTTAAAAAAATCTGTTTAGATCTCATTGCCGTATTTCTGCTTGGACAAATTTTTGCTATTTCAGAAGTACCAAATATCAAACCTTTCAGAAAGGGCTTGATTTAGGAACCAAACCTAGGCTGTCATGAAAAAAAGAAGGCGGAACCTTAGGTATGGAACTGCAACCTGAGGCGATAGCCATTATCTTTCCTTTTTTTTTTTCTTTTGCTGGCCATTTTTCTCCCCCCACCATGCCACTTTTTTTTTGCTTGTTTTTTTGTAGGAATTTAGCCACTTCAGAGGCCTCATTCCCCATAATTTGGAACTTTCCTTCAAATTTGATCAGGTTGCATGGAGTTGGTCAAACCCAATGGGAAAAGACCAAAACAACAACAAAACAGAAACAACAAAAAGAAACAGTAAAGTAAAACAAATGATCACACAACCTATACAAGTACTGAGAGCTCTCATGATAAGGAGAAAATAAGACCAGCTGGTTGTTAATCTTAACTGTAGCCAAGACAAACCCTAATTCAGTTACTTAGGGCTGGGTTTCATGCTGAAGACTGCCCTCTACCATCCTAAAAGTAGAAAGAGACTCACACTTGCCCTCCCTGTTGGAAGCAAGCTCAGAACTCCATAAAGGAGTTACTTGCTTGTGTTGGAAGTAAGTAAAACTACAAAAAAAAAAAAAAAAAAAAAAAAAAAAAGAATTGTACAGCAAAAAAAAAACTTTAGACCACTCCCGGATTTTGGGAGATCAGGGATTCTCTGGAGGAGGTGCTTCCAGGCCTCAGCAAATTGTCCAGTTGGTTTGAGCCATAAAGATAGCTCAAGCTGGTACCAGGCACCAATGGGAGATTTGTCAAAGATCAGGGGCACCTCCACTCAGAATCCCCTTGTGGTTACCAAAACGTGAACCCTGAATAACTGAGACAGGTCTCAGTTAATTTAGAAGGTTTATTTTGCCAAAGTTGAGGACCCTGTGACACAGCCCCAGGAGGTCCTGATGACATGTGCCCAAGGTGGTCCAAGCACAGGTTGGTTTTATACGTGTTAGGGAGACATGAGACATCAGTATATGTAAGATGTTCCTTGGTTCTGTTGGGAATGGCAGGACAACTGGAAGCAGGGAGGGGGCTTCGAGGTCACAGGTAGGTGAGAGACAAACAGTTGGATTCTTTTGAGTTTCTGGTTAGCCTTTGCAAAGGAGGCAATCAGATATGCATTTATCTCAGCAGAGGGATGACTTTGAATAGAATGAGAGGCAGGTTTGCCCTAAGCAGTTCCCAGCTTGACTTCCCTTTAGCTTAGTGATTTTTGGGGCCCCAAGATTTCTTTTCCTTTCACAGGTGCTGTGTTAGGTAGAAGCCAGGCTGAGAAGGAATCTGATTACTTATATTGGTTGTATTTTTTTTTTTTTCTGAAATGTTAGCTTTTATTTTCCCTCCAAGCTGCAAGAGCCATTGAACTCTAACTTCTGTGCTTCTCACATTTAAAGCCTCCTGATTTGAGTACTTAGTACCTACCAGACATTAGCAGGTAGGAGTTACTATTCCCACCTGACAGTCAAGGAAAGGCTCAGAGAGGTTCTGGAACTGGGCTGGGGCCACAGAGCTAGCAGATGATAGAGCTAGGATTCAAACCCAAATCTGCCTAATTCCAGATCTCGGTTAGTGGTGCTGTTTCCACACCACACTAAACGACCTACTTAATAATGAAATTTATGATGCCAGCTGATGGTAAGAATCACTGGGTGTTAAGATTCTTGGTTGCTAGTGAACTTGAATTAGCTCAAACAATAAAGATGATTTTTTGCTTTGTTTTTTTTTTGTATCAGCTAACCAAACTCCAGAAAGGACAGGAATACAGCTGGCCTGATGGATAATTGTATCCAGGGGCTCAAATGTCATTAGCTCTTATACTTTGATTAAAATGTACTTTAAAAAGATGCTGTTAGCTACTGGGCACGGTGGTTCACGCCTGTAATCCCAGCACTTTGGGAGGCCCAGGCGGGCAGATCACAAGGTCAAGAGATCGAGACCAGTCTGGCCAACATGGTGAAACCCCGTCTCTACTAAAAATACAAAAATTAGCTGGGCCTGGTGTCAGGCGCCTGTAGTCCCAGCTACTCAGGAGGCTGAGGCAGGAGAATCGGTTGAACCTGGGAGGCGGAGGTTGCATTGAGTCGAGAGTGTGCCATTGCAATTCAGCCTGGCAACAGAGCGAGACTCTGTCTCAAAAAAAAAAAAAAAAAAAAAGATGCTGTTAGCTAGCCTGGCCAACATGGCGAAACACCATCTTTACTAAAAAATACAAAAATTAGCTGGGCATCGTGGCAGGTGCCTGTAGTCCCAGCTATTTGGGAGGCTGAGGCAGGGAGAATTGTTTGAACCTGGGAAGCAGAGGATGTAGTGAGCTGAGATCATGCTGCTGCACTCCAGCCTGGGCGACAGAGTGAGACTTTGTCTCAAAAAAAAAAAAAAATTTCTCCCTCTCACTTGTTTCCCTTTCGATGTTGGCTTTCTTCTCTCGGGCCAGCTGTCTACCAGATGGAACCATGGTTTCCTGCTTTACAGTTTTGTTATCAGAAGAATTTTTTTCTCTTCAATTAGAAAGTTCTGAGCGAGGACTCCCGATTGGACTGTTAGGGGTCATGTGCCCAGACCTATGAGATCACCATGGCCAGGGGATAGGGAGCTATGAGTGGCCCAGCCTAGGTCAGGGGGCTGCCCTGTAGCCAGGGACAAGTTTCTCTGATCGTTAGTCTCCACCTAAAGCTGCATTTGCCCCAAAGAAGTATGTGTGATGGGGAGACAAGGAATGCCTGACATCTGTGTTTAAATTGTCAAACACATTCTTCTAAGTCTTTCCGTTAGGGGTTATCCCAAGCTAGAAATAACTGGTGAGTAGTTTCCTGACCTTTTTTCCAGACCTTTTTTGGTGAATTATGTTGTGAACCAGGCACAAATGGGCAGTCCGTACTTTGGTGGAGCAGGGTCACGTAAATATGGTGACATTACTAGAAATTCTTGCCTACTCATTGTTTAATAATGAACAGAACTCTGGCCTATCTTCTTTTGTCATTGTTTTAACACCCACCTCTCCTGCTGAACAAAATTAGCCTTCAGCAGGTCAAAACAGATTTTTAGCTAATTTCCGTTTCTTGAATAGCATATGAGAAGTACTCAAGTTAGCCAAGTTTGTTCTCCTGCCTGTAGGTGGTTGATTGGCTTTGTGATACATTGCGTATCAGCTCTTCTGAGGTAGCCCAAATAATCTGGTGGGGGGGAAATGATTTGTTTTTCTAAGACCACCAGAGCGGGTACAAAAGAACCAGCGACTAGGCAAGGGTAGGAGCAAAACTGCAAGTTTATTTTGGTCACCTAGCTTCAAGGGAAGAAAGTGGGTAGGGAGAGGTCTGTTGGCCCCCCGACAAAAAGGGCCCCCAGAGTCACCCGTACAGCTCTCGGACGGAGTTCCCGCAGTCCTAACATCCCGACAGGAGTGGAGGACTGAGGAAGGCCGCGCGTGGCGTGCCTCCGGAGCGGCTTTTCTAGGAGTGGGAGGGCAATAGGCGGGGCACGGGCGTGTCAGGGG
>NW_016814470.1:5144257-5146868 GCF_001698545.2 Rhinopithecus bieti | reverse complement strand
TTTGTTTTTCTAAGACCACCAGAGCGGGTACAAAAGAACCAGCGACTAGGCAAGGGTAGGAGCAAAACTGCAAGTTTATTTTGGTCACCTAGCTTCAAGGGAAGAAGGTGGGTAGGGAGAGGTCTGTTGGCCCCCCGACAAAAGGGGCCCCCAGAGTCACCCGTACAGCTCTCGGACGGAGTTCCCGCAGTCCTAACATCCCGACAGGAGTGGAGGACTGAGGAAGGCCGCGCGTGGCGTGCCTCCGGAGCGGCTTTTCTAGGAGTGGGCGGGCAATAGGCGGGGCACGGGCGTGTCAGGGGGCGTTCCACAGGTGCGACCAGGTAAATCTTGGTCTCTTCAGATTGACATCACCTGGCGCATGCCTAGTTGGTCTGCACCTTCCCGGGTCGCTGGCTGGATTTTCGCGCGCGCGGGAAAAGTTGGGGGGGATGAAGAACCCGGAAGTGCGCCATCTTGCCTCCGTTCATCCAAACAGGAAATATGCTGTTTTCATGTTATTTTGTGACCTTTGGCAAGAGATTTTATCCTCCAGCCGCAATTTGTACCTCTGTAAACTAGGGCTATTCTGCCAAATATTATGAAGGGTCATTGAAAACGAGAGATCAGGCCGGGCGTAGTGGCTCACAATTGTAATCCCAGCACTTTGGGAGGCTGAGGCAGTAGGCTCGCTTGGACCCAGGGGTTTGAGACCAGCCTGGGCAAAGCAGGGAGACCCTGTGTACCAAAAACAGAAACAGTTACTTGGGCATGGTGGCGTGCACTGAAGTGGGAGGATCGCTTGAGCCTAGGAGGTCGAGGCTGTAGTGAGCCATGACGTATCACTGCACTTCAGCAAAAAAAAAAAAAAGTGCTGTCAGGGAATCTGGGATTCATAAGCATTTCCCTTGACTGCTTTTCTTTCCTTTCTCCTTTTATTACACCTCTCTTCTCTCTTTAACCCCCTATACCTTTTGCTCTGGCTTTTGTTACATTCTGTATTAAAATTTTAGAAAATTTATTTTATGTTATTTTACTTTTTTGAGACAAAGTCTCACTGTCACCCAGGCTGGAGTGCAGTGGCACGATCTCAGCTCACTGCAACCTCTGCTTCCTGGGTTCAATCAGTTCTCATGCCTCAGCCTCCTGAGTAGCTGGGACTACCGGTGCACACCACCATGCCTGGATAATTTTTTTTGGTATTTTTAGTAGAGTTTTGCCATGGTGCCCAGGCTGGTCTCGAACTCCTGGCCTCTAGCAGTTCACCCACCTTACCCTCTTGAAGTGCTGGGATTACAGGCCTGAGCCGCCACACCCAGCCTAAAAATTTAAATAATTTATTGGAATGTTGTGTGCTAATGAAAAGCAAATCCTAAACTCCTGCAACATCATCCTGTGTTTAATTGTCAGGGTTTATGGGCCCTCTGGGTCAGAGGATGAGCAGTGAATTGGCAGAGAGGAGTGTAGGGAGGGTAGAGAAGGAAAGCATTTCAAAACTAATGAGGCTTGGAAGGGAAGGAAGAAAAGAAAATGCAGTTGCTGGGCTTGGTTGTAAAAATCTTGAAAGTGAGGGAGATAAACTTGAAAGTGGTTCCTGCTGCTAGCACGTTTCTTGCAGTTGGCCTTGTCAAGAAGGATAATGGGCTGGAGCTGAGAAGCATCGTGCTCACTCGCTGAACTGGAGCGGAGAATTATTCTCTCCTTACTGAATTTCAGGGATTTCAGCCTGTCCCAAGTCAAATCCTTGTTCCCAGAAGTAAAGCTCATTACATCTATAATGTGAGTGATTCCTTCCCCAGCCACAGCTCAATAAGGGCTCTTCTGAAACTTTGGAGTACAGCTTCTTATGGGTTGCCTTTAGTCCTGTTGTCTGGGCCCTGATTTTCTAGATCCTGGAGAGAATGCTCCCTCAGGGGTCTGAGTTCTAACCCTAGGCCCTATCGTTAGCTACCTGTGCCACCCTAACAGGTGACGCCTCCCTACTCTGGGCCTCAGTGTTTCTTATCTGTGTGCAGTGGTTTATAATGCTTCCCTCACAGTGTTACTGTAAGGATTAAAGAAGATAGTGTGTTTGAACTGGGGAGGCAGAGGTTGCAGTGAGCCAAGATCATGCCACTGCACTCTAGCCTGGGTGACAGAGTAAGACTTTGTCTGAAAAAAAAAAAAAAACACCCCCAAAGAAACAAAAACAGAGGCTAGTATGTTTAAAAGGCCTGCCATAGCAGGTGTTCCATAAACCAGAGCTGCTGTAGGATCTTCGTAGGCCTGCTAGGCTCACCTGCACCTCATTCTCCCACCTAATCTCCCAGCTGCATCCTGGCTTATTTTTCAGCGCTCCTGGGGAAGGAAATTTGGGTGGGGGAAAAGAGGTTACGGGTAATGGCTAATTGAAGAGTTGGGGATTTTCTCTGAATTTAATTATTGCTGCTACTTAACTAGCTCCCCCAGGCCATGGATGGCTGGAGGGGCTCTGTAGAGGGTGCAATTTGACTCATCCAGTCAGCTCCCTTTCTGTTTCTTCATCTTCAGTGGGGAGAGTTATTAAGGCTCTGCCAAGGATACTAAGAAGAGGTCGTTTGAAGCCTAACGTCGCCTTTTAAAAACATCATTTGCCTTTGTTTTTTTTTTTGAG
>NW_016814470.1:5123361-5143773 GCF_001698545.2 Rhinopithecus bieti | reverse complement strand
TTTTTTGAGAGGGAGTCTTGCTCTGTCACCCAGGCTGGAGTGCAGTTGCATGATCTCAGCTCACTGCAAGCTCCGCCTCCCAGGTTCAGGCCATTCTCCTGCCTCGGCCTCCCAAGTAGCTGGGACTACAGGCACCTGCAGCCACGGCCGGCTAATTTTTTATATTTTTAGTAGAGATAGGGTTTCACCATGTTAGCCAGGACAGTCTCGATCTCCTGACCTCGTGATCCACCTGCCTCGGCCTCCCAAAGTGCTGGGATTACAGGTGTGAGCCACTGTGCCCAGCCCCACCTCTTCTCTTTCTTTTGGGCTCCCCACTTCCACCCCTCCTCTGCCTTTCTCTTCCTCCAGGCCCCATCGTCTTCCATCTTGCCTTAGGGAATTAAGCTGCTTTTAATATTAGCCTAAACTAAACAAAATGAAGGTATTAGGATATAGTGGAAACACATAGAAGGCTGAGATTCACCTTGATTCATCTGCCTGCCAGGGCGTTGTCAGCTACTCAGGCTATCATCCAATGGGTGGCACCCATCCCACCTAGTTGGAAGAATTTAGAACTAGTCCACGGGGCCTTGATCACATCTTCATCTTTGCCTTTACACGTGCACGTGTTCTTGTCATTTGTTGGATTCTGTCTCCCCTGATGGTGACAATCCCTGTGTCCTTTTTACTCATAGTTCAGTGCAGATACTCTGTGTTTCTAGAATAAACAAATGACTCCCTAAATTGTTTTATCCAAACACCTTATTTTAGAGGGGTAGAAAATACTTAATAAACTTCAAAATATGTGCTCTTGAGGGAAAAGTCAGGAGGCTTTGAATAGTGTTATTTTGGGACAGAAAATACCAGAGAAGAACATCCTTTCTGAGTTTTTCATAAAACCTCCTTGTTCATTTTTGAGGAAGGAGGGGTTACCCATACTCACTGTCACAGAAGCTGAGCAGAATTGGGGTTAGTAGATCTCAGCCTCCTGTGGGATTCCTAGGGAAGCTTGTGAACCTGGGAGTCTACCGGGTGCTTGATGCTTCCTCCAGAATGCAGCCTGGCCCACCAGCTGCTGGGGGCCCTCTCAGCATCACCTTTCAGTTAACAAAGGATCAGAAAGAGAACCCAAGGCCCAGAGGTGGCCTCATTAAGTAGAGAAGGACTGGGCCTGTGATTTGTGTGAGGGCTCTGCTAGGAGAATGTGAGAGGAAGCCCAGTTAATCCTCCCAGGACTCCAGGAGCAGGGCATTATCCCAAGTTGAGAAGGGGATTCAGAAGAACTAGGCACCTAGGAGTAGAGGTGACAGGGTGATTTGAAAGGACTACTTGTTAGATGCAAGGACCAGCACAAGAGAAGGCAAGACTCTTACACAGGGGCAGTTAGAGAGGCAGACCAGCCCCAATCAGGAGAAAGTGGATGTGGAGATGTGTTATGCTGTGAAGTTGGAGAGGAAAGGAAGAAACAGTGAAGGGCATGGAAACCTGGGCACAGGGTCTTGGGACTGTGCTCTGAGGCAGAGGGGAGCCATGGCAGGCTCTGTGCAGGGGCTGTCCTGCTGGAGGAGTGCCGGTTTCTGTGTAGGCAGGTGGAGGGAGAAGATGCTGGAGACAGGAACAGTGTGTGAAGGGCCTGGCTATTGTGGGAAGCAAGTGTGGGGTGCTGAGGGAGGTCAAGAAATGAACTCTCTCTGGACTTGTCTGCCATCATGTACCTCTCTTCTGTCCCCAGAGAAGAGCTAGACTTGGGTGTGGCGGGCACAGGGACAAGAGGGATGTCCTAGCCTGGCGGCTCCAGCAGCGTGCTCTGGGGTTCAGTGATCTCATGTGCCCAGATTTCCAGGTGGCTTCTTGTGAGGCCCTCTGGGATCTGGCTCCCAGGACCAATGTGGTCCAGCAGTGAAAAGCCCCTTAGAATTTCCCTTCTCTTCCTCTCCAACCCCTTGCATCTCTGCTGCCTCCTAGGCAGTATTGTTTCCTGGAACCGGTGGGAGAAGCTGGAGCTCACAGCCAGGGATGGCGGCAAGCTGTGTTATGTAAGTTTGAAAAAGGGAGGCTTGCTTGCCATGTGATAGAGATCGGATACAAGGACAGCTAGATGCAGCACAGTCACGCCTGAGCAGTAGCTGCAGCCTGAAGAGAGGTGTCTGAGCCAGCAGAGGAAGAAGCTGCTGGCCTGGGTGGAGGAGACTGTGTTCTTGTGGGGAAGGAGAGGTGTCTGGTTCTGTGAACCGCTGATCTTGGAGGGCAGCCTGTGAAGCAGTCATTCTCTATTCCTATAACATGGTGTGCTGCTCATATGGCACGCCTTATTACATTGATCCTGGTCTGTGATGGTATGAGAGCCGCCATTGTGACTGCTTCATTCATGGCAAACCATGGCCCAGAAAAGTCAAGTGACTTGCTCGGGGCTACGTGGAGAGTGAGTGGCAGGGTCAGGATTTGACACAGGGCTTCTGTCTCACTAGCCAGTGCTACTCTTTTACTCTAAAACAGGCCTAGCAGGTCATGCCTAAACAGCCCATGGGGAGAGTGTGGGCTGGGTGAGGGAGCCTGGTGCCGTGTGGCCTGGCATGGATGAGACGCGATGGCACTGGGTGGGAGGTGTGGAAGAGGGCTTGTGTCGGAGCGCCTTGGTGTGCCTCCCCAGCAGGCACTGTCACACCCCTTACCCTTCTCAGTCTCGTTCCATTCTCAGCATCATTTTCCAAATCCTGAGCTCCTGACCTCCAGAGGCCAGGCACCCGACGCCTGTCCTCTGAGGGGCCATGGGCATAGTGGGATGAGGGAAGTACAACTCCAACAAGCAACTGCTAGACTCATGCCTCTGCTGAAGTGTTTGTGGGCCCTGTCCTAACACTAGGCCCAGGGAAAGAACAGAGCTCGCCCCTCTCCTCCCGAAGTTCAGAATCTCCCCGTGGTTCTCTGAGAGGCTGCGTGGCTCGCTCCCTCTCTCTGTTCACATAGTTGCTCAAGTGTCCTCTCCTCACAGGGCCGTTCCTTCCACCCTGTCATGGCAGTACCCCCTTACTCTCTCTGCCCTCACAGGGTTTTGTTTTGTTAATTTTTTTTGAGACGGAGTTTCACTCTATTGGTCAGGCTGGAGTGCAGTGGCATGATCTTGGCTCACTGCAACTTCCACCTCCTGGGTTCAAGCGATTCTCCTGCCTCAGCCTCCCGAGTAGCTGGGATTACAGGCTTGTGCTACCACACCCAGCCAATTTTTGTATTTTTAGTAAAGACAGGGTTTCACCATGCTGACCTCAAATGATGCGCTTACCTCAGCCTCCCAAAATGCTGGGATTACAGGTGTAAGCCACCATGCCCGGCTGGGTTTTATATTTTTCTTTGTGCCACTTAAGACCACCTGATGTTACACATTTGTTCACTGATTGATTTATTGTCTGTCTCCTCATACTAAAATTGAAGCTTCATGACAGTGGGGGACTTGGTCAGTTTCTTGCCTGCTGTCTGCCTGGTGCCCACACAGAGCCCACAGGTAAGGTAGCAGGTGCTCAGTGTACAGTAGGTGGCAACGGTTAGACCATGGCAGCAGGGTGGGTAGAAGAGGACAGGTGTTAAGTATCAGAGGGCCTGGGATCTGCTTTCAGCTTTACCCAGTTTTTGCTGTGTGACTTTGAACAAGTTGCTGGATCTCTTGAACCTTAGCCTTTTTTTTTTTTTCTTGGAGACAGAGTCTCACTCTGTCACCCAGGCTGGGGTGTAGTAGCACAATCTTGGCTCACTGAAACCTCTGCTTCCTGGGTTTAAATGATTCTCCTGCCTCAGCTTCTTGAATAGCTAGGGGTTACAGGCGTGCGCCACCACACCCGGCTAATTTTTGTGTCTTTATTAAAGACAAGGTTTTACCATGTTGGCCAGGCTGGTCTTGAACTCCTGACCTCGGGTGATCCTCCTGTCTCAGCCTCCCAAAGTGCTGGGATTATAGGCATGCGGCATCGCCGGCTTTTGTTTTTCAATTTGCACTTGGAAAGATACTTAAATAGACCTGTTTAAATCTGTTTAAGAATAAATAGCCGGCCATGTTGACTCGCACCTATCCTCCCAGCTACTGGGGGGCTGAGGCGGGAGTATTGCTTGAGCCCAGGAGTTCAAGCCCAGCCTGGGCAATTTAGTGAGACTCTGTGTCTAAAAAATAATAATAAATGCATTCATATAACACAGTGTTGAAGGGAAACATAATGAAACGTTAGTAGTGACTCTGCTGGGTTGTATTATAGGAGGTTTGGATTTTTTCTGTGATTTTCTAGATGTCCTATGTGGTGTCTATATTACGACTATTAAGGATTTCCCTAGACGTGGTCTGCCCTCAAAGTGAGTCTCATTGTTTGCTGATGTCTGCTCCACAAAGCCCTGCTCCAGGGGCCTTCACCAAGTCCCAGCCTTGGTTTTCTCCCTTACAAATAAGGATAATTGGCCCTGGTCTATGCACTTTACAGGACACTTGTATGAATCAGAGGATACAGTGGGGAAAAAAAAAGTTTGGAAATTTAGGTCTCTGCAAACTAAGGGCCAGTGTACTGGTATTTGTGACAGTGACCAGATGGGTGGGATAGGGTGATAATAAGAGTGCAAGGAAGGGGGATGGGGACATTGTTTTGCCTCTGAGGAGCAGCTTTAAGCCCTCTCACGTTCCAGCGCCAGGTAGCAAGGGGTTCCCCTTGACTGGCAGGGTAGGTGTAGCTGTGTAGGCTGTTAGGTGAGTGACTCCAGTGGAATGGAATCATCACTCAGCTCCCACCCCTGCCACACATACTCATAAGAAAAAGACCCACATGCTCTGTGCCTGGTGCAGAGGTCTAGAATGGGAATTCCCACCAAACCCTGTCCCCTTCTAGCCTGTGTAGCTTCAGCAAGCAGATAGGTTTTATTGTTTTTTTTCTGCTTCCTTCATGATCCAACCATAGATAGTACGTCTTACCAGTATGGGTGGTTGAAGCAACAGACTTTGAAATCCTGACTGTTCATGATAACGGACTCCTTCCTGTGGGTCATCTGGCCAAGTCTGCGTTTTCAGAGTGGAAATCGACTGTCTTTCTATTCTGCTTCTAAAGTAGCTGCTCATTTCATCTCCTGACAGTTGCTTCTTGAACTCGGAACAAGGGGCCTTGGTGTACAGTGTTTGCAAGCCAAAGGCTGCCTGATGGTGGACGGGGGTTTTGTCCTGGGACTCAGGGTCAGGGCTGGCCTGTGTGGAATGCTGACCCTTCTCTTCCCCAATCTACCTGTGTCAATTCCTTCCTTTTCTATTTTCTCTTCCTTGCAGATGTCAAGCCCTCCAACATCCTAGTCAACTCCCGTGGGGAGATCAAGCTCTGTGACTTTGGGGTCAGCGGGCAGCTCATCGACTCCATGGCCAACTCCTTCGTGGGCACAAGGTCCTACATGTCGGTATGAACAGAAGTTTCCATTGCTTGAGCTTCTTGTACGGTCAGGGATAGGAGTCCAGTGGGTATCTTTCCTGTGGAGCCAGAGTCTTGTGCTGGGTGGGGGACAAGAAGTGAGGGAGGAGGCACAGTGGTCCTCCCTGAGGAGATGAAGTTGAATGGGAAGATGGTCTTGGTCTTTCTTAGGCCTTGGAGCATAACTGGGATATTGGGGCCTTGACTCACTGAGAGGATTGTGCAGCTCCAGAATGCAGCTTTTCATTCTGAAGGATTGTGAGCTCCAGCTCCCCTCTGGGCATCTCTACATGATCGTCTTTAGATCCACAAACCCAGGATGCTCAGATATGACCCACCCCAAACTACCTCACCTCCTCCTTTTCTCTTAGCAGTAAATAGACAGCATCATCTCCCTGGTTTCCCAAGGTAGAAACCTGAGCATTGGCTTTTAATGTGCCTTCTCAGCAGCCCATCCTTTCAGTATCTTGTAGCTCCCAACTCCTGAGAGTCTGTTCAATATTGTCCAGGCTCTTTTTTCCCTCCTCACTATGTCTGTCAGTCATGTACTCCTCCCTCTAACTGCAGCACACACCTGGACCCCTCGCCAGAGTCTCTGCTCCATTTCAGCCAACACCCTGTGTTGGGGGTCTTCCCTCCTGCTCCCAGCTCTGCTGGCTCCCACTGTCACCAGAGTGTTGTGTGGGGCTATCCTCACACTATGGCAGCACCAGCATGTTCTCTTCCCTCCTCCATACCACCAGTTCCTTGGGGACAGGGACAAGGTGTCTCTCTTGTCCCTAGTGCCTGGCGTGGGGCCTGGCATGTGGTAGGTGTTCAGGGAATGTTTGGCAAGTGGGTAGATGTTTAGTTGGCTGAGTGGGAGGGTACATGGATAGCACATTTCTGAGAATGATTCGGAAAGGTGGAAACGTGAGTCTGGGCCAGTGCTGAAGTGTGGCAGAGTAGAGAAGCGTTGGAGTGAGTAGGCAGTCTTTACAGAAGTGGCAGGGAGTGCAGGCCCGCGTGGAAGGGGGACAGGCGGAGAGGCTCAGATCTTAACTTGTACAAAGCGTTTTACGTGTTCTCTGTCAAAGCACATGTCATGTCCCTGGAAGGTCTCATTTGATCCATGTGGTTGTCCCAGGAAATAAAGATTATTGTTCCCATTTTAGAGATGAGGAAGTCTAGATTCAGGGAGGTTAAGCAACCTGCCTACTTAACCTTGCTAAGCCAGGATTGAAAGGTAGCTGCCCCCTTGCCAGGCAGATGCCCTTTGCACAGCACATCCTCATTTGCCTCTTAGGGAGGATTTGGCACCTGTGCCCACATCCCAGTGTGAACACATCCTCATTCCTTCTTGCTGGCGCCTACCACTGTGACTGCAGCCACTGTCAACATCACTCACCTGGCGCTGGCCCACATCCCTACCCTCCACTCCAGTGGCCCACTGTGGAGCTCTGTCATCTCCTTACTCACCTGGCACTGGCCCACATCCCTACCCTCCACTCCAGTGGCCCACCGTGGAGCTCTGTCATCTCCTTACTCACCTGGCACTGGCCCACATCCCTACCCTCCACTCCAGTGGCCCACCGTGGAGCTGTCATCTCCTTACTCACCTGGCACTGGCCCACATCCCTGCCCTCCACTCCAGTGGCCCACCGTGGAGCTGTCACCTCCTTATTGCTTCTTCCCTGAATGTCTGGTACTGAGCAGCTGGCATCCTGGGCCCTGTGACTGCCAGCTCTCAAGTTCAAAATCCAGTAACAGGCCCTAGGAATTACTGGTCAGGGGTTTAATGGTTTGGGTTTTTCTGGTTATATGGTCAGTTCCAAAATAGTCCAGTGTTGGAGTTAGTGAAAAATGCTACAGGAGAAGTTAATGTCTAAATGAATATACTATGGCCAGAATAAATATTTTTTTGGTAGAGTTCTTGAAATACATGTGCTATTTCAAATAATGCTCATTAAAAATAATGCTTTTACATAGCACTGTATACATTTTTTCTCTTTGGCTCTTCCCACCAATATCAACCAATATTTGTACAGCATTTTACAACATCTGACATACATTTTCATTTGATCTTCTTAGTAACCCTAAGTAGAGTTTTCTTATGTCATTGTTACTGTCATTTTCATCAGCAGCAGCTGACCACCCCCCCCACACCTTTTTTTTTCCGACACAGTGTTTTCGCTCTTCTTGCCCAGGCTGGAGTGTGGTGGCGTGATTTCGGCTCACTGCAAACTCTGCCTCCCAGGTTCAAATGATTCTCCTGCCTCAGCTTCCCAAGTAGCTGGAATTACAGGCATGCACCACCACGTCCAGCTAATTTTTGTATTTTTAGTAGAGACAGGGTTTCACTATGTTGACCAGGCTGGTCTCGAACTCTTGATCTCATGTGATCCTCCTGCCTTGGCCTCCCAAAGTGCTGGGATTACAGGCATGAGCCACTGCGCCCTGGCCCAGCAGCAGCCCCATTTTATAGATGAGGCTGATAGTCAGGATCCTTTAGCTTGTAAGTCCCAGAACGGGGATTTAAGTCTCAGGCCCACTCACCCAAGATCTTTTGCTCTATATATCCACGGCACACCTCATTCCCAACCCATGTTCCACAAGCTTCATGTTTCACATTCAGTGACAAGATGAGCCACTCATGCTGGGCTTCGGACAGGCTGCCCTGTGCGTGTAAGACTGTGGCCAAGCTAGGTAAAGCTGGAACCACAGGCTGAAGTGGCAGCCAGGGCCCAGCCGATTACACGTGGTCTGTCAGTTTAGGCTAGATTATAGGAGAGAGAGAGCAGGGATGAGGGGTCAAAGCCACAGAAGCCAGCTAGGATTTGGTAAACACAATGTTTGGGGGTAGGTGGAAGGCCAAATTCAAGAGGTTAGTGGAGCTCTTGAAACAGGATATGAACTATTGAGAAGGGACAGAAGAGAAAATGCATTAGCAGACCCAGGGGTCCATGTTAGGTCAGGTATTTGTAACTGTCTGTCTCTCCTGCAGCCAGAAAGACTCCAGGGGACTCATTACTCTGTGCAGTCAGACATCTGGAGCATGGGACTCTCTCTGGTAGAGATGGCGGTTGGGAGGTATCCCATCCCTCCTCCAGATGCCAAGGAGCTGGAGCTGATGTTTGGGTGCCAGGTGGAGGGAGATGCGGCTGAGACCCCACCCAGGCCAAGGACCCCCGGGAGGCCCCTTAGCTGTGAGTAGCCTGGTGTGTCCCCATCTTGGACTGTGTGTCGTGGGGGGTCCCTTACTTTCAGGGGTTTCTGGAGGGCTGATTCTCTGTACATTCTGCCAAGACTGATTTCTCTGTCCCTGGATGCCAGGCTAGGGCTAGGAGGAAGCAGCAAGGGTCTCCAGGTGGGTGTTGTTATTACCAACTACTTCCTACCATTTGTTGAGTACGTACTATGTTCTAGGTACTGCACTTCGGACTTTATATACATTATTTAACCTTTTGTATTATTTTTATTATTAAGGGTCTTGCTATGTTGCCCAGTGCAGTGGCTAGTCACAGTCTTCAACTCCTGGGCTCAAGCAGTCTTCCTCCCTTAGCCTCCAGAGTAGCTGGGACTACAGGCTATAATTTATCTGGGGGGTTGGGAGGGAAGGGGCTCACTCTGTCTGGAGTGCAATGGCACGATCACAGCTCACTGCAGCCTTAACCTCCTAGGTCCAAGTGATCATCCTACCTCAGCCTCCTGAGTAGCTGGGACCACAGTCACATGCCACCATGCCCAGCTAGGTTGTTTTTTATTTTGTAGAGACATCGTCTCCTTATGTTGCTCAGGTTAGTCTCTAACTTTAGGGCTCAAGCAATCCTCCTGCCTCAGCCTCCCAAAGTGCTGAGATTACAGGCATGATCCACCATGCCTGGCTTCTAATTTGTGGGGCTTTTTTGTTTTTTTTTTTGATACTGGGTCTTGCTCTGTCACTCAGGGTGGAGTGCAGTGGTGCAATCATGGCTTACTGCAGCCTTGACCTCTTGGGCTCAAGTGATCCTTCTGCCTCAGCCTCCTGAGTACCTGAGACCACAGGCGTGTGCCACCATGCCACCATGCCTGGCTAGTTTTTTGGTTTTTTTTTTTTTTTGAGATGGAGTCTCACTCTTGTTGCCCAGGCTGAAGTGCAGTGGCGTGATCTCGGCTCACTGCAACCTCCGTCTCCCGGGCTCAAGTGATTCTCCTGCCTCAGCCTCCCAAGTAGCTAGGATTACAGGTGTGTGCCACCACACCTGGCTAAGTTTTTGTATTTTTAGTAGAGATGGCATTTCTCCACGTTGGTCAGGCTGGTCTGGAACTCCCGACCCTCAGGTGATCCGCCCCCCTCAGACTCCCAAAGTGCTGGAATTACAGGCGTGAGCCACCGCTCCCGGCATGCCTGGCTAATTTTTTAAATTTTTTGTATAGATGAGGTCTCGCTATGTTGACTAGGTTGGTCTGGAACTCCTGGGCTCAAGTGATCCTTCTGCCTTGGCCTCCCAAAGTGTTGGGATTTTAGGCGTGAGCCACTGCGTTCTAATTTTTTAACATGACTTTTGGTAGTTTTTTTATTGAGATAGAATTCACATAAGACAAAATTTACATTTTAAAGTATGTAGTTCAGTGGTTTTTAGTATATTGTTCCATGTTGTACAGCCATCACCACTGTCTCATTCTGGAACATTTTCATTACCCCAGAAAGAAACCCCATCTCCCACTCCCCCTTGCCTGATCTGCTGACAACCACTAATCTACTTTGTGTCCATGGATTTGCCTAGCATTTTAGAATTTTAATAGCATTTCATTTGTGAATATGATTATAATCTCCATTTTAAAGATGAGGAAACTGAGGCACAGGGCCCTTGTCAAGGCCACATAGACTTGTAAGTGGCCAAGTCTGACTCCCAAGATGATAAACACTGTGCAGTACCACCTGCCTCTCTGCATGTGAATATTGGAAAGTAAACCTGGTACTCAGGGAATAGCCTGACCTAGCCAATTGTTTTTTATGTAGCTCCTGTCTGGCCAAGGATACCTGCCCTATACCTCCATGAGGTCCACATGAGAGAGAGCTTGTATGAAGGGGAAAGCAGAGGGGGCTAGGGGTAGCTGATGGCAGGTCATTGGAGGGGCTGGTGGCTGTGGCCTCTGAGGCTGGCCTGTGACTCTAGGAGACAAAAGGAAGAAACGCAAGTTCATGGAGAATTAAAACTAAATCCTTTAGTTATTTAGCTGCTATCTCATTTGTGCCTCTCTCACTAGAAGGAAGGGGGAAAGGACAGACATAATTATTATGTCTCTGCTTTACAAAACTCAGAACTTTGGCTCAGCAATGAACTGATTTGCCAAAGGTTATGAACTTAAGATGTGGCAGAGCCCAGATTTGTACCCTGCCTTTGCTGGTCCCCTCTGTGTTCAAGCCTTATCTGTGGATGTTTAATTTTTATTGTCCATGACCCTGTTCTGGTCCCAGGGATCCATACCCAACCCCTTGCCTCATATTAACAAGTAATCTGGTCCGGGCGCGGTGGCTCAAGCCTGTAATCCCAGCACTTTGGGAGGCCGAGACGGGCGGATCACAAGGTCAGGAGATTGAGACCATCCTGTCTAACACTGTGAAACCCCGTCTCTACTAAAAAATACAAAAAAAACGAGCTGGGCGAGGTGGCAGGCGCCTGTAGTCCCAGCTACTCGGGAGGCTGAGGCAGGAGAATGGCGTAAACCTGGGAGGCGGAGCTTGCAGTGAGCTGAGATCCGGCCACTGCACTCCAGCCTGGGCGACAGAGTGAGACTCCGTCTCAAAAGAAAAAAAAAAAAAAAAAACAAGTAATCTGTTTCTGAGAAGTATTTTTTCTTTTTATAAAATTTGTAGCATATGGAATGGACAGCCGACCTCCCATGGCAATTTTTGAGTTGTTGGATTACATAGTCAACGAGGTAAGTACTGCCTGGTTTCCTTCACCTTGGAATTTACTTGCTCATCTTAAGAAAACACCCAGATCCTGGGCACGGTGACTCACGCCTGTAATCCCAGCAGTTTGGAAGGCTGAGGCAGGTGGATCACATGAGGTAAGGAGTTTGAGACCAGCCTGGCCAACAGGGCAAAACCCCATCTGTACTAAAAATATGAAAATTAACTGGGCATGGTGGTGCACGTCTGTAGTCCCAGCTACTCGGGAGGCTGAGGCATGAGAATTGCTTGAACCTGGGAGGCAGAGGTTGGCTCTGAAAAAACAAAAACCAAAAAACATCCCTATCACAGGTTCAGTCTACTAGAGTTTAATATACCTCTCTTTACTATATGCACAGCTTTATACTAAGCACCACGGGCTGTAGAAAAGCAGTTTCAGGATCAGATCATTGCTGCTTAAGGATAATGAGGGAGGCAGAGCATGTTGCATTTGTAGGAGTCAGAAAAAAAGCCATCTATCCTCTACTGCTATGGACCTAAGCTGGGTGGTTCTGGGTGGTAGTCATATTAAGGGAAGGGATATCTGAGGTTAGATATGCCATTGCTGGTCTCCTGGCATGCACTGTTCTCTTCCAAATTTTCACATTAATTTCCCATGTGGTTCTCCCAAGCATTGCTGAGGTAGGCCAAATTGGTTCCTTTTCGAACAGGTGAGGAAATTGAGCCTCCAAGATGAAAAGTAGCCCACGTCATTCCCACCCAGTGCTCTTTCTTCCTCACAACCTCCCACCTCCCATTCTTACCTCCTAGGAGGCTTGGCTGCATGGCAGTTGATCCACTGCAGTCTCTGCTGACACACAGCCCCTCTGTTGCCTCTTTCCTGTTCAGAAGGAATGGATGCTGCCTCTGGAGGCCAAGCTGTTGGTCTTCCCTCTCCCTTGAATAGTCCCTTGATTCCTTCAGCAGCAGGGAGTCTGCAGAGTAGGGCTTGCTCTGGGTCACTGTTCTAAGAGCTGAGTTCTAGTCCCCACTTCAGATCAGACTGACATGGCCCTCAGAGGAAGAGCACTAGGTTGGGCTTTGTGGTGGTGGGCATCAGTGTCTCATTTTTAATCTCAAATTTAAAATGAGATTTGGGGCTGTACATCAGAGCAGTGACATCATGGACATTATGTCTGTGGGTCAGCACCTCCCAAAGAAGCTACACGCAGCTCCCAGCCCGGGTGTGTAAGTGGGCCCACATTTCCTGGACTGCATGGAACACCGTGCGCCCAGTGCTCCAGGGCCTTGTAGTGTATAGCGCTGCATGATTGCTATGGGGATCTGACAACAGCCTCACTGCTGCAGTGTGCAGTTAACATTCTTCCAGACCCAGCTCTGTCAGTTAATGTTTCAACTTTGCACTGCCTCTCTAGGGCTCAGAAAAGGGATTTTTAAAAACCGGTTTGCTTCTGCAGGTGCTGTCAGACCTGGGCCAGCCTGGTGGTTTGCACGTGCCCCTAGCTGTTGCTGCCAGTAAATTGCTGGTTACGTTTCCATGTCGCACTCCAAGATTTACCATTGTAGAGCTTCAGAGCTTGAAAGGGTCCCTGAGATCATTAGGCCCAACCTCTTCATGTCAGAAGAGTAAACTGAGGCTCAGAGAGGAACAGTGGTTAGTTCAAAATCACCAGACAAGTGAGTGGACTTGACTTGGTCCCAGTTCTAAGTGTGCTATTTGAGACCAGTGGTTCCAACATGGTTACCCAAAAGGCAGCATTGGCCTTCCACCTGTGCCTTTCCTTGACTGGATGAGAGTAGCACTGCCTTTGGACGGCAGAGAATGGCTGGCAGGAGGGGTGGGATGGAGAGAGGAGATGGCTGGAGCAAGGAGCCAGGCATTTTTCTTATCTCAACATGTGTTTGCAGCCTCCTCCAAAATTGCCCAGTGGAGTTTTCAGTCTGGAATTTCAAGATTTTGTGAATAAATGGTAAGTTGGCTCCTTGTTCTCTGGAAGGGTACTCTGGATTTGTCAGGCTCCCCACCCCATTTCTGGAAGCACCAGCTTTGCTTCTGCAGGCACAGCTTTGCCCTTTCCCCTCCCCTCTGATGATTCTCGGCTGCTGCCATAAGCCCTTTTTTAGAGTGCCAAGACTTATGTGACATGTCTAACTACATCATGGATGTAGTAGCTGCTCCTTTTGGTGCTTGCTCTCCGGGGATTGGCACATTGCTTTTTAATTCAGCAAGAATGTATTAACTTACTGTGGGCATGATATTGTGCTTAGAACCGGAGGATGAGTCAAGCCCAGGCAATCCTCAGCCTCTAGTGTGCAGAGAAGACAGGCATGCAAACATGTTATTTGAGCTAGAACCAGTGCCAGGCAATAGCTCTCACCTTGTCTTTCTTCCTTTAAGCTTAATAAAAAACCCCGCAGAGAGAGCAGATTTGAAGCAACTCATGGTGAGTCCATTTATTCCAGATTCTTACAGTACCTGTTTATTCATTTGTTGTTCTCTGTCAGTCACCTGTGCAGTACTTCCAGAGCCCATTCATTCCCTGCCCACTGTGGTCCAGCTGAACCTGGGGCTGCAGAATACCAAACACCAGTCTCCTCTGCCTTCCCATCAGTTTAAGGGAAAGCTGGGGTGACCCCTGCAGCCTGATTAAGCATGCCAGAGAAAGGCCTTAGGGGGCCATGGGAAAGAAAAGGCCAGCCTACCCCCTTCATGGGGATGGGGCCTTTCTCTAATACTGACTGCCTCACCTTACATTCAGCCTCCTTCCTGAGTCACTCTCCGCCTGCTGTTTCATTCGGTGGCAGTGGGATTAGCTAAGTAATACTGTAAATATGTGGAGAGCCAGACTATGCATATAGTATAATATGCACTAAGTCCATTTTCTTTGTCCCTTCTAACAAGCCTGTGAGGCATTTAAGGCAGAGTCACTGTGTCCATACTGCAAGAGTAGGCTCCAAGAGGTGACTTGCCCAAGGCCTCACAGCTGCTGTGACTGATGGAGCGGGTCTTTGGGCCTGCAGTTGGCCCCACTGCTGCTTAGGGGCAGGTGCCAGGTGCTCCTTCAAAGTGTAGCACAAGCTCTAGACCTGAAACTCTTGGGATTTTCCTTCCTGGTGGGTGTTTTTGTTGTTTCTTTTTAACACCACGTTCTCGTTTCCTTACATGCAGGTTCATGCTTTTATCAAGAGATCTGATGCTGAGGAAGTGGATTTTGCAGGTTGGCTCTGCTCCACCATCGGCCTTCACCAGCCCAGCACACCAACCCATGCTGCTGGCGTCTAAGTGCTTAGGAAGCAACAAAGAGCGAGTCCCCTGCCCAGTGGTTTGCCATGTCGCTTTCGGGCCTCCTTCCCATGCCTGTCTCTGTTCAGATGTGCATTTCATCTGTGACAAAGGATGAAGAACACAGCATGTGCCAAGATTCTACTCTTGTCATTTTTAATATTACTGTCTTTATTCTTATTACTATTATTGTTCCCCTAAGTGGATTGGCTTTGTGCTTGGGGCTATTTGTGTGTATGTTGATGATCAAAACGCGTGCCAGGCTGAATTACAGTGAAATTTTGGTGACTGTGAGTAGTCATTCTTACAATTGCACTGCTGTTCCTGCTCCATGACTGGCTGTCTGCCTGTAATTTTGGGATTCTTTGACATTTGGTGGTACTTTATTCTTGCTGGGCATACTTTCTCTCTTGAGTAGGAGGGAGCCTTGTGAGATCCTTCACAGGCAGTGCATGTGAAGCATGCTTTGCTGCTATGAAAATGAGCATCAGAAAGTGTACATCATGTTATTTTATTATTATTATTAGCTTTTCATGTAGAATTCAGCAGTTTACATCCAAATCTAGCCAGAGCCCTTCACTGCCATGATAGCTGGGGCTTCACCAGTCTGTCTACTGTGGTGATCTGTAGACTTCTGGTTGTATTTCTATATTTATTTTCAATATACTGTGTGGGATACTTAGTGGTATGTCTCTTTAAGTTTTGATTCATGTTCCTTAAATGGTGGAATTATTTTGAATGTCACAAATTGATGAAGGCATTAAAATGTCAGATTTATCTTTCCCCATATCCAAGTACCAATGCTGTTGTAAACAACGTGTATAGTGCCTAAAATTGTATGAAAATCCTTTTAACCATTTTAACCTAGATGTTTAACAAATCTAATCTCTTATTCTAATAAATATACTATGAAGTTTAAAAAAAAAAAGGATGAAAGCTACTTTTGCTTTTGTGTAAGCTTTTCAATTTCTTTAGTACACAAGAAATACTGGTTGAGCCAAGCATTATTGGTGAAGGGGAAAGGTGAAGAGGAGGAGGAGGCTGGAAGGCAGAAACACCACACCAAGTTCAGTGCTTTGGACTAATGGGGCTTCCTGTAATTTCAGTCTCTGGACTCAGTCCGCCTCTTCTCATCCCACACCCTTCTCTGTTCTTCCAACCCCCTTCCTTGTGGGACCTGTGAATAGATCCTGTATATTCCTTTGATCTCTTTATACAAGGGAAAAGCAGCAGATGGGGGTCTGGGAGCAAATCTGAGAAAAATCACAAAATATTTCTTATCTCACAGAACATTTCTCATTTTCCATATACCAATAGTTGAGCTGAGGGCCTGTCTGCACTTCCAGGCTGTCATGCTCACAGGAGGGCCTTGCTGGTAACCAGCTTGCCTACCTCGTGTGGGAGCTTTCTGCACGACAGGATAGTCTGTTTGCTTTGCGACATTAAGCAATGGTTTCCTTTCTTTCACCACTTACACTTAAGCACACCTTCCTGGAAAGGAGGAATGTGCCTGATGCTGGCTTTATCATGCCTGTGAGGTGGCAGTGATGTCACAAAGCCATGGCCCACTGGCCACAGGATCCCTTTCCTTAGCTGAGAAGTCTTTGGGAACTTAGAGGTACATTTGAGGTTGCCTGGTCAATACCTCTCCCCTCATTATTTTCTTTCAAAGGGCAGGTTATAGAAACTAAAGGCAACATGTATATTTATAAATAAAAGGCCCATTCCTTTTTAGATAAAAACAAAACTTGAGTAAATAATCTTCTAAGTAGGTAGTTCCAATCTAGAGGTACCAGAAATTGGGATACTGCCAGGATTTTAAAAAAATGATCAGTGTTGTATATACTGCTGCCTAAGCTAGTCAGCTTTTTGTTCTCACCGTGAGGTATAGCTTTTCTAAGTCAACAGTTCAACTTACACATTTTCAACACATAAACATTCAGGCTGGGTTTTAACATTTACACTCTGTGTCTTTTACAAATGACAGGATACCACCACTACTGAGAATGTTTCATTAAAATGAGAATACTACATCCTTAGGAGAAATGTTATGAACTGGTATCCAAAACCCAGATCTGACCACTTTCATGCTCGGTGTCTTTTGAGGGGTGCTTAGTTTTTTTTTTTTTTTTTTTTTTTAATTTTAACCAAGAATTATGATCCCCGCATGAATCTTGCAGTGTTTTGAGCTCCCAATGCCAGATTCTTACTGATACCAATGATAGTAGGAGTTTTAAATGATCTCATTAGCACCTCATAGCAACCTGTGAAACTGCTAGAACACATGTGAGTATCTTCACCTTATAGATGGGAAAGTGAGTTGCAAAGAGGTGGGAGGACAAGGGACCAGTTAGTGGTAGAGCTGGAATTCATAGTCAACCTTTCCAACTTTACAAACCCATACTCGTATTTTAAATTAGACCCTCAAAATTTATGTACCTTGATGCTTTTTGATCCCAAACTACCTTCCCATTGTGTGTTCTAAGGAACATGCTCATTTAAACTTCTGGCTGTTTAAGAGCAGCTCAAAATAACTTCAGTGAAATGTGGATTAACAAAAAAGGTATTCTTTGCTTTCTTTGGGAACTGCTGCATAAGTTCTGCTTGACATGAGTCTTGTTTGGCTTTTACTGTTGCTTGAGCAGGGGAAATTAATTTTATAAAATTAAGCAACTACTTATTTCACAGTATAGTAGTTAGTGGAAAAGGGACAGTATGCAGAAATGAACCTCAACTTCAAATATGAAGTAACAACTCTTATTCTGTAACTGTCATCTGTTACAAAAATCCAGTCTTCCAGCCTGGCGTAGTGGCTCACGCCTGTAATCCCAGCACTTTTGGAGGTTGAGGCGGGCGGAAAACCTGAAGTTGGGAGTTCGAGAGCAGCCTGACCACACGGAGAAACTCTGTCTACTAAAAATACAAAATTAGCCGGGCATGGTGATGCGTGCCTGTAATCCCAGCTACTCAGGAGGCTGAGGCAGGAGAATCACTTGAACCCAGAAGGGGGAGGTTGCGGAGAGCTGAGATCACACCATTGCACTCCAGCCTGGGCAACAAGAGTGAAACTGTCTCAAACAACAAAAAAATCCAGTCTTCCAAGCATGGCACATCTCTCTTAAGGGCTGGAAATGGATTTCAAACCATCCTGTTGTATCTTTTCCTCAGAGAAGGAACTGCTGCTTCTCTCTGTCGCAATCTAGAAACCAGCAGGCTCCATGATGGCTATTTATAATTTATTTATAAAAACATTTTACCAGTGAGTGATGTCTCAAGTGAGAGGTGGTAACAGCTACACAAAGCAGTTTATAGCATGCAATATTTCAATGCCTCCGAGAGGTAGCAAGCTTGTGCTCTCAGATGGCCCTCAGTCCTTCCCCTTGTCATCTTTGTCCTAGACTGTGGGCTAACTGCTCACAAGGATTCAGTGGCATGCAAACAGCCTTTAATTGGTTTTCTTCAAAGAGTCATTGTTGACTGGAAAGACTGGCTTGTATTTAAACTCTGCTCTTTTTGCAAATGCCAGACTTTCTCAACAGTATTTCAGAGGAAATTGTTTTGAACAGTTAACCGAATCTGACCAGATTACAGACAGCACCACCCATATTGCTCAATGCTAAGACACAGCATCTTTGATTTTCTGTATGTCATAACACTCTGAAGCTTGAGTTACTGATGGAGCCATTTTTGCAACTACACATTCTCCTTATAGTTCTTGCTTTCCTTTCAAGCAGATCACAGGGCCCAGGGCAAGACGAGTTCCTTGAGAAGAAGTAGCCTGAGACTTAGAAATGCAATTTGTATAACTGACCAGCCTGGCTTTCCCCCTTCTTTAGGAATCTGATTCTTCTTCTTCCTCTTCTTCCTCCTCCTCCTCTTCCGTCACATGACTCTTTGTGCTCAACTCCAGGGTCGTTTGGTTGATTGATGCTTCATTGTCTACATGCACCAACATCTGTATTGGCCAAGGGCATCACAGATTAGTAGGAAAGATGCTGGTCTCACAACAGCAAATTCTTAAAAATGATTTAAAATCAGATCTCAATTGCATATCTATCCCCAGTACTTATGACTAAGAGGTATGGCCACTTTCCTTTTATACCCCCACCTCCATTACCAAAATGGGGCAAAGGTAAATGCCCCAGATTCACTAGAATGTTACCTCATTTACAAACATTATTACAGAAAGCTCCATAAGATTTGTGCCAACTTACAAGTGCTGCTGTATCATGGTTTTAAATGTCTTAAGACACAAAATCTGGGAGAACTCAAATGTTGTGTACTTAGAAATATGATTTTGCTGACTGACTTGAGGGCATTTGGTAAGAGATGAGTATGATGAGGACTGGAACTCATCTTTTAGCACTGTGCTTTGTACTTGAAGCCACACTCTTGAATCCCAAGGTTACTTATTCACAAAAAAGCAAGAGTTTTGACATATCCCTACAAAAATCTCCACTCTCCCCCGGGTTCATCTGAGTAACTAGACAGAATGGATGACGAGGAGGATGGAGGTAAAACATTAGTAACTACTTAATAAATTAATTAGTGTATAACCAGCTGGTAGGAAGGTGGGTAATGTAGAGTTGCCACCTTATTAAACCAGAAAATTCTTATCAGCACTTTTCAGAGCCCTTTGGGCTAGGTAATGTGATTCACAACAGTTCTTCACCACCCAAGCAGCATGGGAGCAGAGCAGACTTTGCATTCTCTCCTAGGCGGGCACTTGATTAAGCTTACATCATGTGACTGTTCAGGTACAGTGTGAGAAGACAGCATCTCATCCCCTCTTCTAGAACTGATCATTGATTGGAGGGCTAATTCTTCAACCTAGAAAAGAAGAGTTGAGGACACTTTTCCTTAATATTTCACTGGATGTGGTTAAACTGCTGGGCACACCATGAAAGGTTTGCATCAAGAGAAAGAATGAAAACTATCTCTGTGTTGCTCTAGAGGGAAAGTTGGAGGCTCTTAGGTTTTCTCTCTTTTAAGGAGATGAGTCAAGAAAGACTCCAGCACTTTTCCCCTGGGCTGAACAGGTGTTCTGGCTGAGTCATGGCTTCCACAGACCTAGCAACTCAAAGTACAAGTGTGTCATTAAAACAGCCAAGTGTCATCTGATTCCTCAGAGAGATTCCCTGGACCTGAGGCTGTCAACTCAGTAATGAGAAGGTGAAGGAAAGAACAGAAAACAGAGGTGTCTGCTGAAGCATAAGGAAATCTGGGCTTTGGAGGTGGTCATCGATATACTCATTAGGTACTGGGTACTGTGGGAATACAGGGACACAAATAAGTGGAGGGCATTATGACTTCCCTAAGGAGGCCAGGTGCAGTGGCTCATGCCAGTAATCCCAGCACTCTGGGAGGCCGAGGCGGGAGGATCATGAGGTCAGGAGATCAAGAACATCCTGGCTAACACTGTGAAACCCCGTCTCTACTAAAAATACAACTTCTCCAAGGAAAAATGCTTATGATTTTGATATGTCATAGGTGTACTTTTCATTTTACAAAGGGCTTTGGTAATCCTCACCTCATATGGACTTAAAGTTTCTGAAAAAGGGCCAAGCCCAGTGGCTCACACCTGTAATCCCAGCACTTAGGGAGCTGGAGGTGGGTGATCACCTGAGGTCACGAGTTCGAGTACACCCTGGCCAACATGGTGAAACCCAGTCTCTACTAAATACAAAAAATTAGCCCGGCATGGTGGTGCATGCATGTAATCCCAGCTACTTGGGAGGCTGAGGCAGAATCCCTTGAACCCGGGAGGTGGAGGTTGCAGTGAGCCAAGATCGCGCCATTGCACTCTAGCCTGAGCAACAACAGTGAAACTCTGTCTCAAAAAAAAA
>NW_016814470.1:5086343-5123155 GCF_001698545.2 Rhinopithecus bieti | reverse complement strand
CCCCAGGTCTTTTTTTTTTTTTTTTTTTAAAGGCAGGGTCTCCCCGTATACCGCATGCTGGAGTGCAGTGGCACAATCTGGACTCTCTGCAGCTTGACCTCCTGGGCTCTGGCTATCCTCCCACCTTAGTTTCCCAAGTAGCTGGACTACAGGCACGCACCATCACGCTCAGCTAATTTTAATTTTTTTTTTGTAAGGCCGGCCGTGGTGGCTCAAGTCTGTAATCTCAGCACTTTGGAAGGCCGAGGCTGGCTGATCGCTTGAGCTCAGGAGTTCGAAACCAGCCTGAGCAACATGGTGAAACCCCGTCTCTACTAAAAATACAAAAATTAGCCGGGCATGGTGGTGTACGCCTGTAATCCCAGCTACTTGGGAAGGTGAAGCACCAGACTCGCTTGAACCCAGAAAGCGGAGGCTGCAGTGAGCCAAGATCGTGTCACTGCATTCCAGCCTGGGCGACAGAGTGAGGCCCTGTCTCAATTTTTTGTAGAGACGAGGTCTCACTATATACCCCGGGCTGAGGGGCTGGCTGCATTAAGCACAGGTGTGGGAAGTGGCCCACGTGGGCCTAAATCCCGACTCCTCAAGGCCATGGCGTCTGGAAGCTCCAAACGTTAGGACAAGTCTCTTCTCCCAGGGCCTCAGTGTCTTCCTTGGTAGCATGGGAGGATCTGGGAGTTCCTGCTGGCTTGGCAAAACTAGAGCCACTTCAAGCGCCAAGGCAAACTAGAAAACAGCAGCTCAGGAGGAAGGGGTCGGTGGCCAGAGGGGTCTAAGCGAGTCTTCGGGAGGGAGCACTTCCTCAGAGTGCTATCTGAGGGCCATTAACATTTACAGGAAGCAGCAGGTAGGACTGCACTTGCCAAACACACATCCCTGGGCCTCACCCTAAACTTGCGAGGTCAAATTTCTGAGAGGTGGGGCCTAAGAAGCGCACAGCAAACTCCCCAGGTGATTCAGATACCTGTTTGTAAACCTGTAAATTGGCGCCACCACAGATAGTGAGTAGGGGAGAACTGACCGCAGCAGGTGGTCACCGCAGAGGCCGAGGTTGGGGGGTTTGCACCGCAGAGGCCCAGGTTGGGGGGTCGCTCGGGAGGAATGGAGGAGGAGCGGGAGAGGGCCGCGGGGTCACCTTGAGGCGGTTCAGCTGGTCGTGCAGGGCTGCCTTCAACCGCAGCAGCGTCTCCTCCTCCTTGCGCAGTTCCTGAAGCCGGCTCAGCATGTTTCCTGGTCACATAGCCGACCTCCGCGCTGCCGTCGGCCCGGCGCTCGGTGATGACGCCATCGCCACCGACTCCCGGAAACAGAGCGGGGAGACGGGGCTGCCCGCCACTTTGTGGAAAGGCGAGGGATGCGCCCCCTTCCGGCGCCCGCCGTAACCTGGCCACTCCGCGGGCGACGAGCTGCAGGAAGGGTGCCTGTGTCGAAACACCTTCATTCATGAGTAATGATCAGGATTTCGAAATTAGATCCATGGAGCGGCAAAGAACCTGAAGAAATCTTGGGTTTGGCCATCCTTTAATCCGATAGGCCATTTCCACATCAAGTGGTCAAACACCGTTTCAAATAACCGGGTGAACAGCATTTCCAATGTGGTGTTCCAGCAAGTGGCTATCTTTAACCCCACAAAACCTGCAGATGTATTTGAAGGCAGGCACCAAATCAGAAGCACATGAACTCTACTGTGTTAAGAGGGTCTGCAGGGTAGGACTCACAGTGGACTTTAAAGGGGTAAGGCTGCACAAAATAGAGAACTAAAGAGCATGAAAATAAAGCCGTGCTAACAAATGATGTGCTTAAGAACTGAGATTGGCCCTGGAAATGGGGAAGGTAACAGATCACCTTGGCTATGAACTTTGAGAATGTCTGACAGTTTGGACTGTCACAGGGAAGCTGAGTTTAACAATCCAGATGCAAAACAAGACTGACACAGGACAAGAGGTTAATTCTAGGGTAGTATTTCCAGTTTAGCTTTATGGGTTAAAAAAACAAAAAAGCCCCTTGTATCTGGAAGCATTTCATGGGTATTTCTTTTGGACACTTGGTTAACATAATCACCAAGACACACATGAAGTCCTGAAAAATGCTTCTGGTACTTTTGGGGCAGTCTCCCTCTGACGCCCAGGCTGGAGGACAATGGTACAATCTTGGTTCATTGCAACCTCCACCTCCCAGGTTCAAGTGATTCTCCTGCCTCAGCCTCCCCAGTAGCTGGGGTTACAGACGTGTACCACGAGCAGCTATTTTTTTTTATTTTCAGTAGAGATGGAATTTCATCATGTTGGCCAGGCTGGTCTTGAACTCATGGCCTCAAGTGCTTTGCCCACCTTAGGGTCCCAGTGTTGGGATTACAGGTGTGGCCTTCTGGCACTTTTTCAACCCATGGGTGAAAATATTCAACTCTATTGTCATAGCTGGTTAAAAAGAACACTTTTCAAAAGGCAATCAATTTTACTGCAGTACCAAAAAAATGGTGTTCTCAAATTGTGCCCTCTTGTGGTTAAAGTGTTAAATATTTACAGAATTTAACCTATTTTCCACCTGGTGGGGAGCTAAACACGAACAGCCTCTGCGTTTCTCACCAAGTCCTGTTACACTTACTTTTAAGCCACATTATTTAAAAAATCAGAATTTTTTCATCATTCCCCTTCCATTGAACTCCATGGACTCAGTATAAAATGGAACAGTCTAAATTATGGCTAACAAAATGTCACTTTAAAAAAATTATAACCAAGCTTTACAGAACACACCAACAAGCCATGTTTCTCACTGCCTGTAAGATCAGGTATTTATTCAAGAGAAGCTGTCCAAAATGATGTGACCCTTATGGAATAATCAAATTTAAGAGTTTATGCAGCAGGCTTCTTTTCCTCTGTAGTAGGTTTCTTTTCTGCAGGCTTCTTTTCAGGGGCTGGTTTCTTGGTAGCTGCTGCCTTTTTTCCCACCAGAGGCTTCTTCTGCTTCTTAACACCAACAGCAGCCTTCTTTCCTTTCTTACCTACCACAGGCTTCTTGCCTGCAACCGCCGCCTTCTCATCTGATTTGGCTTCTAGTGCTGCTGCTGCAGCAGCTGCCTTATCCACCCGGAGCTTGTGCTGCAACAAATTAGGCAGAAAACAGTAAGAATCAAATTATTCTAAGAACTTAATGTATCAGTAGGAAAAAAAAAAAAAAAAAAAAACCAGCCAGGCGTGGTGGCTCACGCCTGTAATCCCAGCACTTTGGGAGGCTGAGGCGGGTGAATCACCTGAGGTCAGGAGTTTGAGACCAGCCCCACCAATATGGTGAAACCCCGTCTCTACTGAAAATAAAAAATTTAGCTGGATATGGTGGCATGCGCCTGTAGTGCCAGCTACTCGGAAGGTGGAGACAGGAGAATTGCTTGAACCTGGGAGGTGGAGGTTGCAGTGAGCCAAGATTGCACCACTGCACTCCAGCCTGGGTGACAGAGCAAGATTCCGTCTAAAACCACCAACAACAACAACAAAACCACTCACATTCCTGGCCTGGCGAAGAATGGTATTCCGGCGCATGGTCTTTGCATATGGATTTAGCTTCAACATGATTCTCAGGTTTTTCAGTGGGTTCTTCTTTAGGACTCTGCGATGAATCTTCTTGCTATAAAAAGGCAGACACTGGATCAACACTTAACTTTATACACATACAAATTTTTGAAACCACCAACAGTATAGGGTTAGGGCAAGAATTACACTCTAAGTGTCACTTTACCGTGGTGCTCTAAGGGCTCTTTGGATCTCTGGGCTTTTCAAGATTCTGCTAAGATCTGTATTAATCATCTTGTGCATGGGAAGACTGAAAGGGAAAGATTGACATGTACATGTAAAAGTAATCAACCAAAGAAGATGAAGCTCAACTGAAGCTTTATTTTTAACCACTATGCTCTCCAAAATATCTACTACACTATCGCTTCGTCCGGGTGCAGTGGCTCAGCCCTATAATCCCAGCACTTGGTGAGGCCCAGGCGGGTGGATCACCTGAGGTCAGGAGTTCGAGACCAGCCTGGCCAACATGGTGAAACCCCAACTCTACAAAAATATAAAATTAGCCGGGTGTGGTGGTACACACCCGTAGTCCCAGGTACTCAGGAGGCTGAGACAGAAGAATCCAGGAGGTGGAGGCTATAGTAAGCCGAGATCACACCACTACACTCCAGCGTGGGAGAGAGCGAGCAAGACTCCTGTCTCAAAAACCAAACCAACAAAAACCAAAAACATGGACCAGGTGAGTTCCATTTTGGCATATTGTTGCTGCACATAAGGGCAAATGGGAATAAAATTATCTAGAAAACATGTAAGCCAATTCTGAATGTTAATATCCACAATATAAACATCTGTGCTTAGTATATGAAAGATACTTACTTGTAGTTACTCTTGAGGGAAGCGGCTTTACGCCAAGTGCCATACAATTCATCTAACTTCCGGAAAGCACTCTCAGTCCAAATGCAGAAACGTCCCACATGTCCACCAGGTGCAAGCTTCAAAATGTTCAGTTTGCTTACATTAAGCAGAGTAATTCCTTTTAAAGGGAAAGAAACATTAGGGAGCTTGTATTTCAACAAAAGAAACACAAATCATCTTTATGGCTTAAGAGCTACAAAAGGTACCTGAGAACTTATTAAGTTTCAACCATCAATGGTGCAACTCTTTCAGCCACAAATCAGAACTTCCACAAAATCATGTGTTTCAGAAACACGGACCATGAAGTGGAATCTCATCATAACAGAAGCTGAGTAGACTTGCAGACTATACCTAGTCAATATATGTAAGCAGTTTAATTACCAGGGATGTTTCTGAAAGCCTTGATGATGCCATTATCCTCATTATAGATGATGCACGGCCCCCTGCGCTGGATACGGCGACGGTTTCTCATTTTGCCTTTGCCAGCTCTCATTCGCTGAGAGGCATAGACCTACAAAGTGAGCAGTTTTAGTATTTTGATTAAGATACAATTTCTGCAATAGATCTTCAGAGTCTTAATTCCATTTTACAGATGATTAAACTGGGCACAATAACTTGCCAAGGTTACAAAGAGCCTTAAACGGCAGTTAGGATTTAAACCCAAGTAATCAGGCTCTGAGGTTCTTGTTCTCTCTCACACGTTAAGGCTTAGCCATACCACCCTTATCTTCTGAAATTCAAAGTGACAAACTGTGAACGAGTACCAAACTGTAAATGTGTTCATTAAACAGACCTTTTTGATATCATTCCAGGCTTTAAGTTTCTTAAGGAGCAAAACAGCTTCCTTGGTCTTCTTGTAGCCTTCAACTTTATCTTCCACTACCAAAGGAAGTTCAGGAACTTCCTCAATACGATGACCTAACAAAAACCAATTTGACACTTACTTGGTTATCCTGAACCTTTTGGGAAATAAAAAAAAAAAAATCAAACATTTTATACAACCAATAAAAGCAAAATGGCATTCAATTTGCCAAGTCAGAATTTCCACAAATATCATGTGTTTCAGAAACACGGACCAATTAAGTGGAATCTCATCATTTTGACAGTTAAATAAAAATGCGGTGGGGAACACAATAGGCAAGTTTAAGTAGACAGTTTTCTAAGGATATACTAAACCACTACTTGAATAGTTAGTTCCCCAGTTAAACTAGTATTTGCTGATGATTGGTCAGATTTAAGTAGTCAGACCTAATATTTAGTAAAGGATTAAAATTTAATCAGACACTTCAGGATGAAAAGAATGTGCAATTTTAACAAAGATTCATGTGAAAGAAAAGTGGGGCATTTTGTATCACTCTGATACAAAATATTTTTGATTAAAATTTTTTAAAACTGGTATGTAACATTATTTCTGGAGTACATTTGATAACTGAATGCCCTCATTTGTCAACTGGAATGTCCATTAACTAAAACATTTTATGCTAAAAACATTCAAATTATTCTCTTCTAGCCATCTTGAAATGGGTTACTGTGAATAATCACCACCCTAATCATCAAACAGTAGGTGTCTTATTTCTTCTATCAAACTCTTTTATATAATACAACTGTTACAAACCTTTAGACATGACCAGTGCTGGTAGGGCTGAGGCAGCCAGGGCAGAACAGATGGCATATCGTTTTTGGGTTGTGTTCACTCTACGATGCCAACGGCGCCAGGTTTTGGTTGGTGCAAACATTCGGCCTCCACGACACATCTATTTTTCCAGTCAAGAATCACATTTCTCAAATTTTAGTAATTAAATTAAGGTTATTTCTTGCTCAGTAAAAATTTTCGTCAACCTTCTGTACCAGCTTACTGACAGCAGGCAACTGTCACTGAGAACAGAGTAAGACGCAAATTACGACATCATTGCAAGCAAAATAACCCCATAAAAATGAAGCCCTTTTCTTCAAGACAAAAAAGGTAGTATTTTTACACTGTATTATCATCAATAAACCAGACCCAGTCTGCTAAATTCCATCAGAGCTGATCAGTCTTGGGTAGTGAAACAAAGGATACGTTTCCAAAAGCACCCTGGCCAGAGCGGTGAGTCCCACCACCTCGAACTCTGGGAATTCGAGCCACAGCTCTGCCAGTACCCCAAGACTCAGCACTGGTCTGATGACCTAAAATTGAGAGATAAAAACCTTAGCTGCTTCATAATAAATACCAACCTATGATTACGCATGGTAGCAAACAGCATCAGAACATCCGAGAAAATCATGTGGTTCAGAAACACGGACCAATGAAGTGGAATTTCATCACTACTGTAAAGCAGTCCCTAAAATATCTGCAGAAGGTATAAATCCATACCTGCTAATTCACTGACAGCGTAGGGTTGTCTGTTGTTTTTGCGCAAGTTGGTGTGAACAAAGTTCACAATATCTGGTCGAATAGGAGCCTTGAATACAGCAGGCAAAGTGACATTTTGCCAGATGACTCCCCTTTTCGGAGTACACCGATATCAGTGGGCGAGCACATGCCTAAAGAAAAGGAAAGGATTATTTTATTGACAAGTAATGTTGGAAGCAAACTCTTCTCCTATGCCAACAATACCATTAAATACTCAATTGCAGAAGAGACTGGTATGGTGGGGCAAACAACGCTTAAACCAAAATTGCAGTAAATGACTAGAACCCTTACAAGCTCAAAATCTACTGCACATTTTTATTTTCAAAGAGAATTGTTTATTGTAAAACTTTCAAAGCAAGCCTTATAAAGCACAATAGCTAAATCAAAACCATATTGCAAGGTTTGAAGATGCTGTTTAATGCCAATTAATCAGCAAATCCTGTCTACCCAGATTCTACTCATCCCAACTTCCATCCCTGTCCCAATCACCCTCACCCCTCTACTAAACACGTTTCCAAAGCTCACCAGTAGAAAGACTGGGTGATACTACTTTTTGTTTAAACCTCCAAAGGCTTCCATCTATGAGTAAAATCAAAATCCTGAGGCTGACCTACACAACACTACGTAGCATATACGGACGCTATTTGTGGAAAAGCAGTACACATGTAACACTGGTCTTATTACGAGTTGACTAAGAATTCAAACATTTTGATGACAGAACAATTTTTAAGTGAAGAGAACCAAAAAACTTTTAATAGAGGTGATTCCTAAGCTAGGCAGAGACGAGCATTCAGAAAAAAACTAAATAGGCAAGTATTCTAAGAAAAGGTCCCACTGCTCCTGAGAACGACCCACTGCTTTCCACTACTGCTTCCCGGCGCGTCCTGTGCTGGGAACCCCACGTTGCCTTTAAGATGGCTGCCGTATCGCCGCACACCCCAGTTCCACACCAGAAAAAGACGTCTTTGGTCCTCATCTCCTTCTCCTCGCTCTATCTCCTACAGATTCGATGTTCTAAACCCCAAATCCTTCTTTACTGGCCCCGAGATACGGAAAGGCCAGCGAAAACGATTTCCACTCACCATGGCGGAGAGAGGACACAACCACACTCCTCTCACATCGGATGCTGCCACAGGAAAAGGAAGTGCTTACTCCTTCCGCTGTATATATAACCTTCCGCTTGACCGCCCCACCTTGCCCCGCCTTAGAACCAAGACGGATACACAAAATATCTCTCTACCACACTACAAAAATAAAAACGAGAGTGTTATTTTTTTATTTGTGGGAAATTACGGTATCTATTTTCTTCCAAAGCTAATAATAATTCTTAGAAAATAGGGACTCCTTTTCGCGGAATAATCCATAGGGGCGTGGCCAAGTCTCTCGAGTCAGGATATCTTCTCCCCAACCACCACGGTTATTTTAATTATTGCAGACGGAAATTGAAGACTATTGACACAGCTCTGGGTGGCTATTTGAAACAAAAGTTTAAATTTGCGGACAAATGGGACTTATGGTGGGGGGTCAAAGTAGTCCCGGCGGGGCGGGGCCATGACTCCTGATATCGCCCGCCGGCGCGCAGTTCAGTTTTGCGGTTCCGGTCCCGCTCTCACATTGGGGCGGGATGTGGGAGCGACTGAATTGCGCGGCTGAGGAGTTTTATTCTCGTCTCCTTCAGTGAGTCTAGTCTCTTCTTTTGGCTGGGGTCCTGGGAGGGCACTTCTTTCCCTGGGTATCTGGATCCCCGCCCTAAGCCTCTTGCCAGTCTTTGGGGATCAGCGCCTTGCCAGCTTTCCTGGGGTCCAAGAGTTGGGGAGAGGCCGGCTCTCAGCTCCAGTGTGGAGTTGACCGTGTGGGAACTTGCTTGTCTCAGGAGAAAAAGTGTACGTCATCAGACGAGGTGGAAGGTGGCAAGTGTTCCAAGAGGCGATTTATTCTTTCTGCTGATGGACACACTTGCCGTAAGTAGAGGCACCACACGGGATACGGAAAACTAGGTGTTGGCGTCTTTTCCCTATTTAAAGCCTTTTTGACTTCTAAGAGTGAAATGTCGTGGTTAGTCTGTTAATCTTTATAATTCGAGGTAGTTGCCACCTGAGCTGCAATTGTGATCATATCTGATTGGTGTGTTGCGTTTTGAAACCACCTTTATTTTCACTGTGCTCCAAGACTTCATTTTATTCTTATGGTGAAGTACTCCTACCAAGGGGATTCCATCAAGTTCTGCATCCTATGTAAAAATCTAACCCATAGTTCTCAAATTTAGCATGCATCAGAATCACCGGGGGATTGTCAAAACACACATTGCTGGGCCCCCCCTCCAGGGTTTCTGATTTAATAGGTCTGAGATGGGGCGAAATAATTTGTCCTCCTGACAAATGCTAGGTGTAACGGATATGGCTGGCTGGGCATCACACTTTGAGAACCACTGTGTAATCTAGCCCATGATTTCCTAAATGTTATAATTTCTCATTGTTTATCTTCATTGCTTTTTTCCTGCTTACAAAAGTAGTCTTGCTTGTAAACGTTTTGAATAGAAAGAGCACTAGCTTTAAAAAAAAAAACTGGCATGTCTTGGATATCTTTCATTGTGACACCTTATAGATCTATCTCATTGTTTTTAACTGCTATAGAGTATTTCATTCTATGGCTGTTTCATCTTTATTTAAGATAAGGCCGGGTGCGATGGTTCACGCCTGTAATCCCAGCACTTTGGGAGGCCGAGGCGGGCGGATCACTTGTCAGGAGTTCTAGACCAGCCTGGCCAACATGGCGCGACCCCATCTCTACTAAAAATATAAAAATTAGCCAGGCATGGTGGCGGGCACCTGTAATCCCAGCTACTTGGGAGAATTGCTTGAACTCGGGAGGCAGAGGTTGCAGTGAGCCAAGATCGTGCCACTGCGCTCCAGCCTGGGCAACAGAGCAAGACTGTCTCAAAAAAAAAAAAAAAAACCATAAAAATTTCCTATTAACTAGGCATGGTGGTGCATACTTGTAATCCTAGCTACTCTGGAGGCTGAAGCAGGAGGATTGCTTGAGCCCAGGAGTTGGAGACCAGCCTGGGCAGCATAGTGAGAACCCATCTCAAAAAATAAATAAATAAGTTCTCTATTGATACAACTTTACCTACACCCCCCCCCCTTTTTTTTTGAGACGGAATCTCGCTGTGTTGCCAGGCTGGAGTGCAGTGGCGCGATTTTGGCTCACTGCAACCTCTACCTCCTGGGCTCAAGTGATTCTCCTGCCTCAGCCTCCCGAGTAGCTGGGACTACAGGCGCGTGCCACCACGCCTAGCTGATTTTTGTATTTTAGTAGAGATGAGGTTTCACCATGTTGGCCAGGATGGTCTCGGTCTCTTTACCTCGTGATCCGCCCACCTCAGCCTCCCAAAGTGCTGGGATTACAGGCATGAGCCATCGTGCCCCACCTATTTAAACCCTTTATACTTCACATAGAAAGTATAACACTGTTCCCCCCACCCCGCGACTGGGAATTTTCACCTGGGACCTCAGATCAATACCTGCAAAGCTGAATTAATCCTTTCCTCCAAGCGGACATTCTACTTCTGAATTCTGTCTCTGAAGAGTTCTAATTCCAAAACCCCCACCCTGCCTTATCTAGTTGATCCTCTTATTCTCCCTCCATCCATGCTGTTTTCATTCAGGCCATTCTCAGTTCTCTGAAGTGCTGCAACTTTTTCACAGCTATTTTCCTGGACTCCAAGTTATTACCCTCCACGTTACTGTCAGATCTTTCCCATTTAAAGTCATTTAGTGAGTTCCTCTTGGCTTTCAGGATAAATTTTATGCCCTATAGCTAAATTTCTACCATAGCTTCCTATGCTTGCCTCTCTGAGCACTTATCACCATGGAACTGTGGTTTACTTGTTGGAATCCAGTTAGGACTATGAACCAGGGACTGTGCTTTTGTTTGATATTCTCAGCATCTAGCAGGAGTGACTGGCCTCTATTACACATGCTTGAGACATTATTGCAAGACTGATTAAATACCCGGTGAAACCCCATCTCTACAAAAACAAAATTAGCCAGGCGTGGTGGCAGGCTCCTGTAGTCCCAGCTACTAGGGAGGCTGAGGCAGGAGAATGGCGTGAACCCGGGAGGCGGAGCTTGCAGTGAACCCAGATCGCACCACTGCGCTCCAACTCCAGCCTGAGCGACAGAGCGAGACTCCATCTCAAAAAAAAAAAAAAGATTGATTAAATAACATCCCTGAGTTATAAGACATGAACATCTGTAAGGATAAATCACAATCTTTCACAATATGGCAAAAGTGAATTAGTCATAGGCCTAGCTCTTCTGTTTCTGTTTCAGGAAGTCATATAGTATTAGATCAAATATAGATATAAATGGTTTCTTGAAACAGTTCTGTTGGGTCCCGTCAATGACTAAAGATTCCTTTTCAGTGTAGATCAGGCTGGTGTGCATTTTGGTACGTTAACGGATTACAGTTTAAGTGCTTTAGATTCACTATTTTAAAACTTTCTTGAATTAAAGGATAATAATTAAATGATATCCTAGAGTTTCATGCTTACATTTTGAAAAGGAAATGTTCAACATAATCAAATCTACTAACTTTGAGTAACAAGTTATAAGAATGGAGGACAGATGCTTCCATTTTAGCCCTAGAAATCTAAGGCCCAGGACCCTTAAGTAACTTCTCTGTGGTGACCTACTGATTCTGTAACAGATCAGAATCCAATCAGTTTTACTTCGAAAGGTCATGTGCCAAGTTACATTTTAATTTTAACTGGTGATGTGTTTGAAAAGACAGAGTAGAGGTAGGCAACCCAATTTCCTGCTGCCTCTGAGAATCAGTTGTACCCAATTGAGGGCAACAGTCTATTCATCTCTGTCACAGGTTTCTTTTTTGTTTCTCTTTTCTTCTTAACCTAATGCTTCTTTTCTGCTTTTTTTCTCTCTCCCCAACTACATCTTAGGGCTGCTGTAAGTATGTGCTTTTTGCCTTTCCCATAGGTGTCCTGCAGAGATAAAGTGATGACTGACTGCTGAGTGTGATAACAGGAGAGATAATGTAGTTCTATTTTTCACATGTGGTTCTGCATTTCAGGGCATTTAATGAAGAAAAGAAAGGAGTCCATAAAGACCCATTTCTCTATGAGGTATGAACAATTTGGTTTTTAAACACAACTATAATCCTAAAATTACCTGTTTTATTTTATTTTATTTTATTTTGAGACGGAGCCTCGCTCTGTCAGCCAGGCTGGAGTGCAGTGGCATGATCTTGGCTCACTGCATCCTCTACCTCCCAGGTTCAAGAAACTCTCCTGTCTCAGCCTCCTGAGTAGCTGGGACCACAGACACAGGCCACCACAACTGGCTCATTATTGTATTTTTAGTAGAGACAGGGTTTCACCACATTGGTCAGGCCAGGCTGGTCTCCAACTCTGAACCTCAGGTGATCTACCCGCCTTGGCCTCCCAAAGTGCTGGGCTTACAGGCATGAGCCACCACGCCTGGCCAGTTGTCTGTTTTTAAAAGTCAGGTTTATTGAAGTTAATTTACATACAGTAAATTTTATCCTTTTAGGGTACTATTCTATGACTTTTTTTTTTTTTTTTGAGACAAAGTCTTGCTGTGTCTCGACCAGGCTGGAGTGCAGTGGTGCGATCTCAGTTCACTGCACCCTCTGCTCCCGGGTTCAAGCAATTCTCCTGTCTCAGCCTCCTGAGTAGCTGGGTCTACAGGCGTGCGCCACCACACCTGGCTAATTTTGTATTTTTAGTAGAGACGGTTTTACCATGTTGGCCAGGCTGGTCTCCAACTCCTGACCTCAAACAATCCACCTGCCTTGGCCTCCCGAAGTGCTGGGATTACAGGCATGAGCCACCACCCCCAGCCTGTTCTATGACTTCTGATAAATTATTTGGTCATCACCCTGTAATCAAGATGTAGAATATTTCTATCATCTCCAAAAATGTTCTTTTGTCCCTTTACAGTCAGCCCTTTCCCGTCCCTTAGTTCCTGGCAAAAATTGATCTAGTTTTGTCTCTGTAGTTTTACTTTTTCCAGAATGTCCTATAAATAAAATCATACAGCCTTTGATTCTGGCTTCTTTCAATTAGTATAATGCATTTAAGAGTCACCTGTGTTGTTGTGTGTATCAGCAGTTCATTCTATTTCTGAGGAGTGTTCCATTGTATGGATGTACCATAGTTTGGTTATCCATTCACCAGTTGAAAGACATTGGGTTGTTTCCAGTTTTTGATGATTACAAAAGCTACTATAAACATTCATGTATTTATTTAGCATCTAATATGTGCTAAGTGTTTCATAAGTAAACTCTCCATAGTTGGGGAGATAAAACCTATGTCCATGAAATAATTAGCAAACTAAAATGAAGTATACATTAACAGACAAGCTGGGGGGAAATACTCATGAATGAGAAGCTGTACTATCTATATTTATCTATTGTGTGTGTAGCTATATATACATATATATATACACACACATATATGTATATATAATGATATATAGCTCTTAAAAATCAATGAGAAAGATGGCCAGGCATGATGGCTTATGCCTGTAATTGCAGCACTTTGGGAGGCTGAAGTGGGTGGATCACCCGAGGTCAGGAGTTTGATAACAGCCTGGCTATCATGGTGAAACCCCAGCTCTACTAAAAAACACAAAAGTTAGCTGGGCATGGTGGCATGTGCCTGTAGTCCCAGCTACTCGGGAGGCTGAGGCAGGAGAATCACTTGAACCTGGGAGACAGACATTGCAGTGAGCCAAGATTAAGCCATTGTACTCCAGCCTGGGTGACAGAGTGAGACTCTGTCTCACAAAATAATAAATAAAATAAAATAAAATAAAATAGCAAGACTATCTCAAAAAAATAAAAATCAATGAGAAAGACAAAAAAACTATAAAAGAGGAATAGGCAAAGGACATGAGTAAGTAATCAAGAAAGAAACATACAAATAGAGTTACCCTTCACTGTCTGAATTCTCACTAACCAAACTCAAGAATCAGATATATCTGCGTAAACTCATTTATCCCTTCCTGCCTGAATTTTTGTTGCTTGATACCTGTATTAGTTTCCTAGAGCTGCTATAGCAAAATACTGCAAATTAGGCAGCTTCAAACACAAAAATTTATTCTCTCCCAGTTCTGGAGACTAAAATTCTGAAATTAAGGTGTCAGCAGGGGCATGCTCTGTCTGAATTCTCTAAGAAAGAATCTTTCCTTGCCTCTTTCTACCTTCTGATGATTTCCAGCAAACTTGGATATTGCTTGGTTTGTAAACACATTACTCCAATCTCTGCTTCTGTAGACACGTGGCACTCCTCCTGTGTGTCTATGCCTCTAACTCTCTTTCCTTTTAAGTATACCAGTCATTGGATTTAGGGCTTGCCCTAATCCAAATTAGTCCTCATCTTGATTACATTTGCCAAGATTTTGTTTCCAAGCAAAGTCACATGTATAGGAACTGGAGGTTAGATCCTTAAGATACCATTTTGGGGGACACAATTCAACCCACAATAGTACCTGAAACTCGGTAGAGTAGAACCTAGTAGATTAGAATAACACAGTATCTTTGGTTCTCTATGCTTGGTTTCTTCATGCTTTAGTAACCAGACTAAGAAGCCAAATGGATTCAAATAATGAGAGATATTTATGATTAATAAGCATATTAGAAACTGCTGTTTACCTTGGCCAAGTGTGATGGCTGACACCTGTAATCCTAGCACATTGGGAGGCTGAGGTGGGAAGATTGCTTGAGCTGAGGAGTTTGAGACCAGCCTGGGCAATGTGGTGAGACCTTGTCTCTACAAAATGCAAAAAAATTAGCTGGGTGTGGTGTCACGCACCTATAGTCCCAGCTACTACTACTGGGAGGCTGAGGTGGGAGGATCACTTGAGCCTGGGAGGTTAAGGCTGCAATCAGCCAAGATCGTGCTGCTGCACTCCAGTCAGGTGACACAGCGAGACCCTGTCTTTAAAAAAAAAAAAAAAGATAAAAAGAAACTGTTCACCATCATTATTGATCAAACAAATGACAAAACAGCAGTAAGATCTTATGTTTTGCTGTGAGATGGTAAAAATAAACAATGAAAATGCTTTTTTTCTTTCTTTTTTTTTTTTTTGAGATGGAGTCACTCTGTCGTTCAGGCTAGGGTGCAGTGGCGTGATCCCAGCTCACTGCACCTCTGCCTCCCAGGTTCAAGTGATTCTCCTGCCTCAGTCTCCCAAGTAGCTGGGATTATAGGCGCCCGCCACCACGCCCTGCTAATTTTGTATTTTTAGTGGAGACAGAGTTTCACCATCTTAGCCAGGCTGGTCTCAAACTCCCCACCTCAGGTGATCCATCTGCCTTGGCCTCCCAAAGTACTGGGATTACAGTCGTGAGCCACTGTGCCCAGCCATAAAAATGCTTAATGTGCTGATATAAGTGTTGGAAGTATAAATGTGTAGGTGCAACATTTTGAAAGGCAATCTGATAGTATCAGTGTGATTTTAGGTATTCATCTTAAGAAAATAATTCAAAAGTGTTCACTTGAATTGATGTCATCAATTGTTTATAATAGCAAAAAACTGGAAACTAGTAAAGTGTCATACAATATGGAATTAGTTATGTGACAAAAGAGCTGTGGTACTAGACTGCCAAAGAACATTGAATGACGTAGACATTCATGATATAAAACTATTAGAATCCTGTTTTTATTAGGCAAAATCCTATCTAGATATCTAAATAGATACATTTCTATTTTTATTATGATGTTTTAAAGAGATGGGATCTTACTCTGTTGCCCAGGCTGAAGTTCAGTAGTGTGATCAAAGTTCACTGCAACCTCAAACTCCTGGGCTCAAGTGATCCTCACCCTTCAGCCTCCCAAGTAACTGGGACTACCAGTGTACCACCATACCTAGCTAATTTTTTTTTCTTTCTTTTCTTTTTTTTAGAGACACAGTCTTGCTGTGTTGTAACTTGTCTCAAATTCCTGGCCTCAAACCATCCTCCCATCTCAGCCTCCCGATTAGCTGGGATTATAGGTGCCACTGTGTCCAGCATACATTTGTATTTAAACAGAGTTATATGCTTGGAAAAGGAATGTGTACCAACCAGGCTAGTAACGGTAATGATTATCTTGGGCAGAATCTCACTCCATTGCCCAGGCTGGAGTGCAGTGGCATGATATCAACTCACTGCAACCTCCACCTTCTGGATTCAAGCAATTCTCCTGCCTCAGCCTCCCAAGTAGCTGGGATTATAGGCACCCACCACTATGCCCAGCTAATTTTTGCATTTTTGTTTATTTATTTTTTCTGATTTTTTAAGATGGAGTCTCGCTCTGTTGCCTAGGCTGGAGTGCAGTGGCACATTTTGGCCCACTGCAAGCTCCACCTTCCAGGTTCAAGCGATTTCTGCCCCAGACTCCTGAGTAGCTGGGATTACAGGCCCCCACCACCATGCCTGCCTAATATTTTGTAGTCTTAGAGATGGGGTTTCACCAGTTTGGGCAGGCTGGTCTTGAACTCCTGACCTCAAGCAATCCACCCGCCTCAGCCTCCCAATGTTCTGGAATTACAGGCGTGAACCACTGTGCCTGGCCTAATTTTTGTATTTTTAGTAGAGACAGGGTTTCCCCATGTTGGCCAGGCTGGTCTCAAGCTCATGACCTCAAGTGATCTGCCCGCCTTGGCCTCCCAAAGTGCTGGGATTACATGTGTGAGCTGCTGCACCCAGCCTGTTTTCAAACTTTCGAATAAACTTCCAGTTGGAATGAGAATGTATAAAGTTTTGGCCAGGACAGTGGCTCATGCCTGTAATCCCAGCACTTTGGGAGAGACTGAGGTGGGAGGATTGCTTGAGGCAAGAATTTTGAGACCAGCCTGGACAATATAGCGAGACCCCATCTGTATGAAAAATAAAATAATTAACCAGGTGTGGTGGCACACACCTGAAGTTCCAGCTACTAGGGAGGCTGAAGTGGGAGGATTGCTTGAGCCCAGGAGTTTGAGGCTGTAATGCACTATGCCTGTGCCTGTGAATAGCCATTGCAATCCAGCCTTGGCAACATAGTGAGACTCTGTCTCTTTTTTTCTTTTCATTTTTTTTTTTGAAACAGAGTCTCACTCTGTCCCCCAGGCTGGAGTGCAGTGGCACGATCTTGGCTCACTATAAGCTCTGCCTCCTGGATTCACACCGTTCTCCTGCCTCAGCCTCCCAAGCAACTGGGACTACAGGCGCCCACCACCACGCCTGGCTAATGTTTTGTATTTTTAGTAGAGACGGAGTTTCACTGTGTTAACCAGGATGGTCTCAATCTCCTGACCTCGTGATCCACCCACTTTGGCCTCCCAAAGTGCTGGGATTACAGATGTGAGCCACCACGCCTGGCCGAGACTCTGTCTCTTAAGGACATTTTCCATTGACTTGCATAGAACTGGTCTTTATGTGTTTAAATAGTAGAAATATACAAGTGTATATATAACATTGTTTGATACTTGTTTTAACAGGCTGATGTCCAAGTGCAGTTGATCAACAAAGGCCAACCAAATCCTTTGAAAAATATTCTAAATGAAAATGACCTGGTATTCATAGTGGAAAAAGTGGTAAGTAGTGGTTTGACTTTGTGATTGTTTAATTCTCCATAACCAAATATGGTTTCTTGGGAATAATCTAACATGTACACATTTTAAAATCAGCATCACTGAAAATGAGTTCTCATTCTTTTAGAAGTAAGTATAGTACTGTCCAGTACAAATAAATATGAACCATATATGCAATTTAACGTTTTCTAGTAGCCTCGTTAAGAAAGAAACAAGTAAAATTATTCAATAAATCGATAAAATTACTTCGTTTCTTTTTTTTTTTTTTTTTTTTGAGACAGAGTCCTCGCTCTTGTCACCAGCTGAGGTGCAATGGCCAATCTCCAGCTCACCTGCCAACATCCTGCCTCCCCGGGTTCAAGCTATTCTCTCTGCCTCAGCTCCCCGAGTAGCTGGGATTACCAGCTTACAGGCACCTGCCACCACGGCCGGCTAATTTTGTATTTTTAGTAGAGATGGGGTTTTTCCATGTTGGTCAAGCTGGTATCAAACTCCTGACCGCAGGTGACCCACCCGCCTCGGCCTCCCAAAGTGCTGTGATTACAGGCATGAGCCACAGCACCTGGCCTTTTTTTTTTTTTTTAAGATAGAGTCTCGCTCTGTCACCCAGGCTGGAGTGCAGTGGTGTGATCTTAGCTCACTGCAACCTTCACCTTCCAAGTTCAAGCAATTCCCCTGCCTCAGCCTCCCGAGTAGCTGGGATTACAGGCACCTGCCACCATGCCTGGCTATTTTTTTTTTTTTTTGTATTTTTAGTAGAGAAAGAGTTTCACCATATTAGCCAGGATGATGTCGATCTCCTGACATTGTAATCTGCCCACCTTGGCCTCCCAAAGTGCTGGGATTACAGGGGTGAGCCACCTCGCACTGCCACCCTGCCAACTTATTTCTTTTGTTGTTCAGTTCCATGAATTTTAACACATACGTAGATTCTTGCAGTCACCACCACAATCAGGATATGTGACAGTTTCATCTCGCTGAAAAACTCCCTTGTTGTTATTATTGGCAAGCCTGAGCTATTTTGTAAACACATGGATAATTGTACCCACTAACACCAATCAGAGGTTATTGCCCTAAGAGGAATAGATAAAAAGACTGTGGGCCTAAGGTTATAGCCCAGAAAGAAGGTCTTCCCGTTTTGAGAGTAAAAAATCCAAGAACATCTGGGTTTCCTTTGTATTTTACCTTTACCTAATCATTTTGTGCATGTTGGAGCACTTCCTTTTCTACTTTTAAGATAGCCTCGCTCTGTCGCCCAGGCTGGAGTGCAGTGGTACTGTCATGGTTCACTGCAGCCTCCACCTCCCAAGCTTAAGCAATCCTTCCTCCTCAGCCTCCTGATTAACTGGGACCACAGGTGCATGTCACCACCCTGGCTGAATTTTTTTTTTTTTGGTAGACACAGGTCTCCCTGTGTTGTCCAGGTTTGTCTCGACCTCTTGGGCTTAAGTGATCCTCCTCCTCAGCCTCCCAGAATGCTGGGATTACAGGCATGCGACACCATGTCCTGCTGAGCACTTCCTTTTCTAAAAGCATTGGTTGCTTCCTTTGCCATTAGCAACTAAGGTCAGTATCTTTTTATAGGACAGTGGAAATGCTCCTGATGGCAAGATTTTTTGGTACCATGCTAGTCTGTGGCTATTCTTGCCAAAACCCAATCATTTATGCTTAAGGGTATAGAAATAAGTACCCTTGTCATATGTTCTGCTTGTCATTATTCTGTAGCATAGTAAAGAGTCGACTGTTATTTTAAGTGCTCTTTTGTCTGGTTAAATAATTAACATTTTTAAAGCCTTTAGAAAAGGAAGAAACAAGTCATATTGAAGAACTTCAATCTGAAGAAACTGCCATATCTGATTTCTCTACTGGCGAAAATGTTGGACCACTTGCTTTACCAGTTGGGAAGGCAAGGTAGGTTTTCTCTTATGCTGAGTAGGAGTGGCAACTAGGATTTAAATAGAAACATTCTTATAAACATTGGGAAAAATAGGCCTCTAGCCCTTATATCTTCCTTCATCTCCCCGACCCCCTGATAAGTATACCCAACCAAGGATAGTTCTACTTGAGTATCTGATAGGTATCCCAAATGTGACCAAGAATACTGCAGCTATCTTCCCTTTCTCTACACCTCTATACCAATTTATTGTTGTTGTTTCTCAATTGTTTTCCTTATGTGTAATCTGGTTCTCCTCCAGTCTTTCTTCCTCAAGTGAAAGCCTGACCAAGCTTCCTTCCTACTTAAAATCCTTTAGTGGTTCTTCATCGACTTCATGATAAAACCCAAATTCCTTAAGAATGACATATAGGAACCTTCATTGCCTAGCCCCACTGGGCCTCCACCAGGGGTGGTACCATACCCAGAGGGAATTGGAAATATAGGGGAGTATTTGGTTTGTCACAGTGACTGAGGGGAGCTACTGGCATTTAGTGAACCTGGGCCGTGGATGGTAAACATCCTGCAGTGCATGGGACTCTCCCGCACAATGAGCAGTTATCTCACCCAAGGTGCCAGTAATGCTCCTGTTAGAAACCTGAGAGCCTCTGGCTACCTCTCCAGCTTCACTTCCTGCCTCCCCACTGTGTAGCTATGCATAGTTCGCTCTGTCAAGCCCGGTCCAGCCTGCTTCTGCCTCCAAAACCAGAAAGTCCTTGTCTTCCAGATGTTCTGGCGGATATAGTCATGCAAATACTAACAGAATGGTATGAGAATGATAACTACTGTAATAACATTCACAAAATGATTCCTTCATGCTGGTTTTTATTTTCCTCTATGGAAGTTTCTTTTCTTTTCTTTTTTTTTGATTCGGAGTTTTGCTCTTGTTGCCTAAGCTGGAGTGCAATGGTGTGATCTTAGCTCACTGCATCCTCTGCCTCCTGGGTTCAAGTGATTCTCCTGCCTCAGGCTCCCGAGTAGCTGGGATTACAGGCATACACCACCATGTCTGGCTAACTTTTTGTATTTTTAGTAGAAACAGGATTTCACCACGTTAGCCAGGCTGGTCTTGAACTCTGACCTCAGGTGGATCCACCTGCCTAGGCCTCCCAAATTGCTGGTTACAGGCGTTAGCCACCATGCCCAGCCTAGAAGTTTTAAAAGTTTAATCAGCCTTTTCCTTCATAGGTCCTTGATTTCAGTCATATTTGGCCTGTTTTCTCCCTACAACTTTAATGTTATTTATTTGTATTATTTTCTCCAGCCAGTGTTTTTGTGGGTTGATTAATGTGCTTATTTCTTTGCTCTCCATTTCTTCTTGCATTTTCCTTCTGGGATTATTTCACCTCTTTTTGGAAATAAAATCCCCTGGAAATTTTTTTCCTGGACGTCTGTTGATAATAATTTAGTTTCCATGTCTTTGAAAAATAAAAATGTAAGCCACATTTTTTGGTGACTTTCAATTTTGATATACTTTCAAATTTACAGGAAAGTTATAAGAATAGTACATGAACTTCTGTATATCCTTAATCCAGATTCACCAGTTGCTTAGATTTTGCAGCATTTGCTTCTTTTTCTTCTTCTTCCCCTTTTCCTTTTTCTCTCTCTTGTATGTCTTTCTAGATAGATATATGCAAAGCAGTATATTGCTATATATGTATTCATATATAGGTATATATGTATATTGTTACAACTATATATCATTATAACAATATGTTTATAACTATATATTCTTATAACTATAGTCTGTGTGTATGTGTGTGTATATATATATATATCTATGGTAATATACACACATACACCATTTTAAAAATGAAGTATTGACAATGTATTGAAGATATGGTACTCTTTTACCCCTAAATACTCCTCTTTGTATTTTCTGTGAACAAATATATTATTTTACATAACCATGGAACAATGATCAGAATCTGGAAATCTAATATTATTACAATACCGTTATCTAATCAGAGCCCATATTCAAATTTTGTTAACTGTCTCACTAACTAATGACTGAGCATCATTTTGTGTTTATTGGCTCCTACTTCTTTCTTTTCTGTTTTTTTGGGTTTTTTTTTGTTTTTTTTTTTTTTTGAGTTTGCTCTGTCGCCCGGGCTGGAGTGCAGTGGCCAGATCTCAGCTCACTGCAAGCTCTGCCTCCCGGGTTCACGCCATTCTCCTGCCTCAGCCTCCCGAGTAGCTGGGACTACAGGCGCCCGCCACCTCGCCCGGCGAATTTTTTGTATTTTTTAGTAGAGACGGGGTTTCACCGTGTTAGCCAGGATGGTCTCGATCTCCTGACCTCGTGATCCGCCCGTCTCGGCCACCCAAAGTGCCTTTTCTGTTTTTTTTGAGGCAGAGTCTCACTCCGTTGCCCAGGCCAGAGTGCAGTGGCGCGATCTCGGCTCCCTGCAACCTTTGCCTCCTGGGTTCAAGTGATTCTCCTGCTTCAGTCTCCTGAGTAGCTGGAATTCATGTGCCTGCCACCATGCCCGGCTAATTTTTGTATTTTTAGTAGAGATGGGGTTTTACCATGTTGGTCAGGCTGGTCTCAACTCCTGACCTCGTGATCCGCCCGCCTCGGCCTCCCAAAGTGCGGGGATTACAAGCAGGAGCCACTGCGCCCATCCTGGCTCCTACTTATTTCTTTAGATTAATCTCACATCCTACCTCTTCTACTGAACTTCCACTCCTGCTGAACCCCCAATCCTCACCATATTGAAGCTCCCTGCTCATAGTAGCTCCAATCCTGTCATACTGTGTCACTTCATGGTGCATGCATTTTGATTTGCCTGGTGAAGCTATTAATGGATAAAGTATACACATATATACATCTTGCTATTTAATATTTAAGTTTTAGGTTGTTGTTTCGTGAGACCTCTCATATCCTTTTTTTTTTTTTTTGAGATGGTGTCTTACCCTGTCACCCAAGCTAGAGTGCAGTGGCACGATCTGGGCTCACTGCAAGCTCTGCCTCCTGGGTTCATGCCATTCTCAGCCCCTCAAGTAACTGGGACTACAGGCACCCGCCATCACACCAGGCTAATTTTTTTGTATTTTTAGTAGAGATGGGGTTTCACCGTGTTAGCCAGGATGGAAGACCCCTCGTATCTTTTTAAAAGAAAATTCTGGCTGGACGTGGTGGCTCACGACTATAATCCCAACACTTTGGGAGGCTAAGGCAGAAGAATTGCTTGAAGCGAGTAGTTTGAGACTAGCCTGGGCAACACTGCAAGACACTCTCTACAAAAAATAAAAATAAGCCTGATGCAGTGGCTTGTGTCTGTAGTCCCAGCTACTTGGGAGGCTGAGACAGGAGGATCACTTGAGCCAAGGAGGTTGAGGCTGTAGTGAACTATGATTGCACCACTGCATTCCAGCCTGGGCAACAGAGTGAGACCCCATTTCTCAGAAAAAAAAGAAATTCTTGAATTGGAAATCTCTGTCTATAATTTGTCCTTACTCTTGTTTTAAAGGCAGTTAATTGGACTTTACACCATGGCTCACAATCCTAATATGACCCATTTGAAGATTAATCTACCAGTTACTGCCCTTCCTCCCCTTTGGGTAAGATGTGACAGTTCAGATCCTGAAGGTACTTGTTGGCTAGGAGCTGAGCTTATCACAACAAACGACAGCATTACAGGAATTGTCTTATATGTGGTCAGTTGTAAAGGTGAGTGCTGTCTCTAGAGTGTGTGTGTGTGTGTGTATTCATTTGTATAGTTACTGTTTCATGTTTTTTACGAAAATTGATATTGTTATGACATAAGGTAGAACTTGCATTAATCACCATAAATCTACTCTAGTGTGTAACTTGCAGCATGTGGGAGGTATTCTGGAAACACCAGAAACAGATCTCCAAAAGTCTGGACAAGAGGGTTTACGCTTGTCTGATTTGGGTTTCATTTTATTTCTGTGCGTACATTATTGAAAATTTTCATTGGAAGATACAAACTGACAATATGTTTCCAATCTCAGACATTTAATTTTATTTTTGGTAGTAGTATTGACCCTCATTCCACTTTATTTTTTATTTGTTTATTTATTTATTTTTTTCGAGATGGAGTCTTGCTCTGTCACCCAGGCTGGAGTGCAGTGGCACAATCTCAGCTCACTGCAACTTCCGCCTCCTAGGTTCAAGTAGTTCTCTGCCTGAGCTTCCAGAGTAGCTGGGATTACAGGCATCCATCCGCCACCACACCCGGCTAATTTTTTTGTGTTTTTAGTGGAGACGGGATTTTACCGTATTGGTCAGGCTGGTCTTAAACTCCTGACCTCATGATCCACCCGCCTCGGCCTCCCAAAGTGCTGGGATTACAGGCATGAGCCACCGTGCCCAACCTCCACTTTATTTTTTATTTATTTATTTTTTTAGAGACAGGGCCTTACTCTATAGCCCAGGTTGGGGTACCATAGTGCCTTCATAGGTCACTGCAGCCTCAAACTCCTGGGCTCAAGTGATCCTCCCACCATAGTCTCCTGAATAGCTGGGACTACAGAAGAGTACAACCATTCCCAGCTAATTTTATTTAATTTATTTTTAAAAGACAGGGTCCCACTATATTGCCCGGGCTGGTCTCAAACTCTTAGCCTGAAGCAGTCCTCCCACCTCAGCCTCCTGAGAAGCTGGGATTATAGGCAAGTGCTGCTGCGCCTGGCTGTTCCACTTATATTCTTTTTTTTTAGTTTTTTGAGGTAGGATCTTACTCTGTCACCCAGGCTGGAGTGCAGTGGCGCAATCATGACTCACTGCAGCCTCAACCTCCTGGGCTCAGGCAATCCTGTCACCGCAGCCTCCTGAATAGCTGGGACTACAGGCACATGCTACCACACCTGGCTATTTTTTTTTATTTTCTGTAGAGACAGGGTGTTGCTATGTTGCCCAGACTGGTCTCGAACTCCTGGGTTCAAACGATCCTCCCTCCTCGACCTCCTAAAGTGCTGGGTTTATAGGTGTGAGCCACAATACCCAGTCCACTTTCATTCTCCTATAAACATTTCACTTATCTATGATTTGAAATGTAATTTTAATAGTTACTTTGTTGAGTTACGGTACACTGAGAATGTGAGGGATTGCAGTTTTGTAGCTCTAACAATGTAATTTTGAGTTGTGCCTTTACATGTCTTTCTTTCATTTCCTATAGCTGATAAAAATTATTCTGTAAATCTTGAAAACCTAAAAAATTTACACAAGAAAAGACATCACTTGTCTACTGTAAGTGTTTTGCTTCTACTCATATTATTTTCTTCAAATTGTTATCAACCTGCCTTCCTGGTTTACAGTTTTTTTTTCACTCCTAAGATGACTAGATATTTTTCTGTAGTATGAACATGTTTATGTTTATTTTCATATCAGCTAATGACCAAAATTAAAATGCCTTCATGCCTTTTAGCTAATCTTTGTGGTTTCAAAGAATTGTCTTACTTTTCCATTTGGGATAAAAGTATGGCATGTGTGCTTTTTCTTCTTTTGGGACAAGGATCAAAATAGTTTGGGTAACGGGCTTTTGGCCGTGTGGAAGCACAGCTAAATGGTCTGCTGGGTGCACTCTTTTCAGGTAACATCCAGAGGCTTTGCCCAGTACGAGCTCTTTAAGTCCTCTGCCTTGGATGATACAATCACAGCATCACAAACTGCGATCACTTTGGATATTTCCTGGAGTCCTGTGGATGAGATTCTTCAAATCCCTCCACTCTCTTCAGCTGCAACTCTGGTAAGAGTGGACCCTATTTCCTTTCCGGGTTCATGAGAGTCCTAAATGTTGACTTACTTGCTTGTTGCTGGTGCTCCATGCTTCTAGTCTCGGCACTTGCTGGGTGTGAGCTTGGACAACTCTGAAAGGCCCACCTTGCCACTGACATCTCACCAGGGCAGCCAGTGAAGGTTTTGTCAGGTGATCTGATCTATCGGTTGCCCTCAGCCCTATAGTAATATAACTGAAGAATTTTCTAGTGACGAATAAAGTCTTCTGAGTGGTGACTCAAGTGAATCCGTGTTTTTTTGTTTGTTTTGTTTTGAGACAGAGTCTTACTCTGTCACCCAGGCTGGAGTGCAGTGGCACGATCACTGCTCACTGCAGCCTTGAACTCCTGTGCTCAAGCAATCCTCCCACCTCAGCCTCCTGAGTAGCTAGTACTACAGGCAAAAGCCTCCACACCTAATTTTTTAAACTTTTTTTGTAGGGACAGAGTCTCCCTATGTTTTCCAAGCTGGTCTCAAACCTCTGGGCTTAAGTGATCCTCCCACCTCCACCTCCCAAAGTGGCTCACGCTGGGATTACAGGCGTGAGCCACTGTGCCTGGCCCTCTTATTCTTAAAAGGGTAGAGATATTGGTAACACATCAAGAATCATTATAATATTAAGCCCTTTCACTCTATATGTACATTTCTAGGAATCTGTCTTAAGAAATTAGTCAAAATTGGCCAGGCACAGTGGCTCACGCCTGTAATCTCAGCACTTTGGGAGGCTGAGGAGGACGGATCACAGGGTCAAGAGTTCGAGACCAGACTGACCAATATGGCGAAACCCCGTCTTTACTAAAAATACAAAAGTTAGCTGGGTGTGGTGTTGCGCTCCTGTAGTCCCAACTACTCGGGACGCTGAGGCAGAAGAATCGTTTGAACCCGGGAGGCAGACATTGCAGTGAGCCAAGATTGTGTCACTGCACTCCAGCCTGGGCGACAGAGTGAGACTCCATCTCAAAAAGAAAGAAATTAGTCAAAATTGCTAACAGAAATTCATGTGTAAGATATTCAGTGCAGTGATATAGCTGTGTTTCCAAAATACTATAAACAAAACCAGAATGTTCAGTAGGGTATAGTTAAAATGGATTTCTTTTTTTTTGAGATGGTGTCTCGCTCTGTCTCCCAGGCTGGAGTACAGTGCCGTCATCTCGGCTTACTGCAACCTCTGCCTCCCTCCCAGGTTCAAGCAGTTCTCCTGCCTCTGCCTCCCAAGTAGCTGGGACTACAGGTGCATGCCACCATGCCCAGTTAAATTTTTTGTATTTGTAGTAGAGACGGGGTTTCACCATGTTGGCCAGGCTGGTCTTGAACTGACCTCAAATGATCTGCCTGCCTCGGCCTCCCAAAGTGCTGGGATTACAGGCGTGAGCCACCATACCTGGCCTAAAATAAATTTCATGATGAAATATTTTACAGTCTTTAAAAGCATGTTTTAAAAAGCATGTTTTAAAATCTCAAATATTAATAATAGGATGTACTTATTACACAAAACTAAAAAAGAAAAAGTATAAAATTATTTATGTAATGGGATCTCAATTATATTTTTAAAAATATATATACACAGAAGCCTGGATAGTGTTAATAGTGGTTCCTTCAGAATGGCAAGATTATGGATAATTATATTCTTTTTTTGAGACAGAGTCTTACTGTCGCCCAGGCTGGAGCCCAGTGGCATGATCTCAGCTGACTGCAACCTCTGCCTCCCAAGTTCAAGCAATTCTCCTGCCTCAGCCTCTTGAGTAGCTGGGATTACAGGGGCGTGCCACCACACCTGGCTAATTTTTGTAATTTTAGTAGAGACCGGGTTTCGCCAAGTTGGCCAGGCTGGTCTTGAACTCCTGACCTCAAGTGATCCGCTTGCCTCAGCCTCCTAGAGTGCTAGGATTACAGGTGTGAGCTACCGCGCCCGGTCATGGATAATTATATTCTTTATACTTTTCCTGTAATAGGAATTTACATACATTGGCATTTACATTATTCTTTTTCTTTTTTTATGTTTGCAATCTTAGGTTTGTAAGACATTGACTTCTGGCTAGGACAGCACACTGTTTCTTTAGTTAGAAGGAGTCTAATAAACAGATTTATTGGGAGACTTCATTTTGGTTTGTGATAATGATAAGTTATCACCAAATCTTGAGATATATTTATTTAAATTTCTCCTACTTTGTCCTCTTGGAAATTCCTTGGGAAAAGGCAGGAGAGCATTTGAGGAGGGCAGTTGTTCCACATAGGTACAATTGTTTGTGGCATAGAAAGAGGATACAGTGGTCATAACTTAGGTTATTGGGTCAAGATGGCAAAATCTCTGAGTGAGATGTTCTAAATGATGTGTTGACCTCATTTTCCAATTCATTGGTCCTTTATGAAATATATTTTTTCATGTGTGAAGGATAGTTTGAAATGCAAGTATAACACTTAGGTAGAGAAGATGGGATTAACAGTGGAAAACTGACAGACTTTGGAAACTTTTTAGAATATTAAAGTGGAATCGGGAGAGCCCAGAGGTCCTTTGAATCATCTCTACAGAGAACTTAAATTTCTTCTTGTGAGTATCCTTCCATAATTCCTTTCCTTAAATCTCATGTTTTATAAAATGTGTGTTATTGTTGTTTTACTTAGGTTTGTATTCTTCAAAATTTGTTCAGATGTTATGTATCTATTAGATACTCTGACAGTTTGGGCAGTTTAATTTTACTTATGTGGTAGTTGTCCTTATTATAAAAAAGTTGTCCTTATTATAAAAAAAATGTTATTTTTTTAATGTATTTATTTATTTTTCCATTGTGTGTGGATACACCACATTTTGTTCATCAATCGATTGACATCTTAGTTGTTTCTATTTTTTGGCTATTATGAATAATGCCTCCATGAACATTTACATACAAGTTTTTGTGTAGACATGTTTTCACATGTCTTGGGTCATATAGTAACTGTATATTTACCTTTTAAGGAACTGCCAAAGTATAACTGTTGTCCAAAGTGGTTATGTTATTTTATATTTCTTTCAGTAGTGTATGAGGGTTCTGATTTCTCTACATCTTTGTCAACACTTGATATTGTCTGTTTTTTAATTATAGTCATCCTAGTGGTAGTGAAGTGGTATCTCTTTGTAGTTTTGATTTCATGTGCTCATTGGCTCCTGCTTATATTTTTAGCTTAATCTCACACTTTACTTCCATTGCCACTGAACCCCTAGCCCTCACCACATCAAGCTCCTTGCTTGTAGCTCAGATCCTGTCATACTCTATCACCTTCTGGTATGTGCGTCTTGATCTACCTGGTATGCACTTCTCCCACCTCTTTGCTAGGTGAGCTCTCTATGATGGTTGTACTGATCTCACAGAATGGCTTGTGTTGCTGTAGAACTCCACACATACCTCTTGCCAGTGTGTTTATAAAACACAGTAATTTGTTTACTATCTGTCTCCTCTACTAGACTTGAGTGCCTGGTTCCCTATTGTGCCCTTACCATCTAGCATAGTACCAAGTATTTTTGATACTTTTACTTCCTATGAGTAAGTACTATTTCCCTGTTTTTACAAAACTGATAGTTTTTCTACCTTTCTCACCTTTCTTCTTTCTTGAAAGCCCGTCTTTTAGGACCCTTACTGTGGGCCTCCATCATACTTTTGCCCTCACATCTCTGCCCTTCTTTCTCCATACCCCTGCAGAGAGCTGATCTACTCAGTGATTTGACTGACACCTTTGTGAGCAAGCTCCAAACCCTCATCTTTAAGCTGATAGCACTTCCCATCTTTCTAACTTCCACCACATTATTTCCCACTTGGGTAGAGTGCTATTGCTTCAAGAGTCAGTATGTCGAAAATAAAACTATCTTCTCCAGACTATATCCTCTTTGAAAACGCCCCCATTTCTGTCTGTGGTCCCATCATTCCTTCAGTTTCCTAGGCTAGAAATCTCATATTTCACTTTAGTAAGAACTATTATTTCTGTCACCACTACATGCTACTATAGCTAGAAGCTGCCACTCTGCTATGTGCCACGCATGTTGCTAGCTGGTTCAGTTATTTTGCCTGAAGGTGACAAACTGGTGAATGGAAGAGCTGGCACAAATTTATTTAATTGTGTGTTTGTCTAATTCGAGTCTCCCTTAAAAAGCCACAGAATCTTAGATATACATGTGGCCGTAGTCTCTCTGTGTTCAACCCCCTATATTTTATAAATGGATAGGATTTTTTCTTTTATTCCACATATACCTTGCTACCCTCCCCCCATACATATACAATTCTTTTTCTCCTTTGAAGTCTCTTTCACTGTGCTCGTCTTAGTTAAAATCTTTACCATCTTATTCTGGTACCACACTAATGATGATTCATTGTTTCTCAACAGGGGCACTATTGGCATTTGGGCAGGAACATTCTTTGTGATTTGAGACCATGGTGCGCACACCAAGATGTTTAACATCTCTGGCCCCCACCAGACTCCATGCCCCAAGTGCTCTTGTACTCCCAGTCATTTATGACAACAAAATTATATTCATATTTTTCTTTTTTTTTTTTTTTTTTAAGACGGCGTCTCACTCTGTCACCCAGCCTGGAGTGCAGTGGTGCTCACTACAACCTCCGCCTCCCATGTTCAAGTGATTTTCCTGCCTCAGCCTCCCCAGTAGCTGGGATTACAGGTGCCCACCACCACGCCCGGCTAATTTTTTTGTATTTTTAGTGCAGGTTTGCACTAAAATACAATGTGGATTGCCACGTTGGCTAGGCTGGTCTTGAACTCCTGACCTCAAGTGATCCACCTGCCTCAGCCACCCAAAGTGCTGGGATTATAGACATGAGCCACCATGCTCAGCCATCTTCATATTTTTCTAAAGACCTCCCCCTGGGAGTGGGAAGTGATAGCATTTCAACTGGGAAATGTTGTATTTTCTCTTTCCTAGGAATCCATCCTTGGTACTTCTGATAGAGAAATTCTTAACTAGATCATGTCATTTTCCTGCCAGAAAAATCAACATTGGCTGTTTTCTGCCTATGAAGCTGAAAAACTTTTGAAGATCCCTTGATGGTTTAGCTGCTATTTCTTCTAGTTCTATTTCCCGCTGCTTCTTTGTTGCTTTTTCTACCCTGGTTGGGATCACACCATCCTCTTCATCTTATTTCATGCCGTTTTCCTGCCAGCCTATGGTTCCCACATTTGAGTTGCAACTGAAGTTCCACGTTGTTTCACTGGCTATTACAGCCTAACTTGACTGCTTTTTCTTAAGTCTATTGACATATTGTATGTGCATACACATTTATATATTTTAATATAAACTTCCACTTACTGTTTACATTTATTCATCCCCAGACTATTTCATTTGTCTTGTCTGTCTGTCTTTGCCAAAGTTACAAGCATCTCCAGGGCAAACCCAGTATCCTCTGTAGCACCTATGCACTTGGCATCATTGTTCAGAGCAACATCTTTGGGATCAGACCATGGGGTATATGTCCTGACACTGTCAGTTACTAATTGTGTGACCATGAGCAAGTTACTGAATCTCTCTTAGCCTCAGTAAGATGAGAATAATAGTATTATCTACCATAGAGTTTTGTTAGGATTAAATAACATGTATTATATATAAAGCACCACAGCAGTACCTGGGATGTGATAAACACTCAAGAAATGTTACTGCAATTAATATTTTTATTACATACATCCTTATTGATTAAACAGTGTTTTCTGCTAACAAGTTTTTGGGGTTTTTAAATCTCCCGTAGGTTTTGGCTGATGGTTTGAGGACTGGTGTCACTGAATGGCTCGAGCCTCTGGAAGCAAAATCTGCTGTTGAACTTGTGCAGGAGTTTCTGAATGGTGTGTTATTTGTTTTTATTAATTGAGAATTTATACTTGCTTTGTTTAAATATAAGTTTCTCTTTAAGCTTGATATTCTTTTTTGATTGGTATATATACAAAGCTATGAGATCCGTAATGGTCAGAGGGACAGCTTTTGTTCTGAATTGCTAATGGTAGAGATCTAAGTAATCCTAAGAATTAATAAAATTTACTTTATATTTGAGATTGAAGGAAAAAGGAGATGAAACAGTAGCCTCTGTATACCTAGCACGTGCCTGATGCCGTGTGTCAGGGGCTTTTCTGTTACCTCAGTTCATCTTCACACCCCCCACCTGAGGGGTATCTATTATAATCTCCACCAGAGAGTTCAGTGGTTTGCTAAAATCCTCAGTTATGCTTCTACTGTCCCCGTTTACCATTTGAAAATAGGATTAGGATGGAAATAATTTGGAAAGCAGAAAAATCAAGAGCTAATAAACTTCTGCCACTTTCTAGACTTAAATAAGCTGGATGGATTTGGTGCTTCTACGAAAAAAGACACTGAGGTTGAGGTAAGTGATTATTATCAGTTAGAAATATACACAGAAATAGCTTTTAAAATTCAGTTATGCTGACATCTTTCATGTTGTACCATTGCAAATGGATTTGGTATATCAAGGCAGCATTTAGAGAGAATTTTTTTTTTTTTTTTACTTTAAGTTCTAGGGTACATGTGTACAACGTGCAGGTTTGTTACATATGTATACATGTGCCATGTTGGTGTGCTGCACCCGTTAACTCGTCATTTACATTAGGTATATCTCCTAATGCTACCCCTCCCCCCTCCTCCCACCCCTGGCAGGTCCCGGTGTGTGACGTTCCCCACCCTGTGTCCATGTGTTCTCATTGTTCAGTTCCCACCTATGAGTGAGAACATGCAGTATTTGGTTTTCTGTCCTTGTGATAGTTTGCTCATAATGATGGTTTCCAGCTTCACCCATGTCCCTATAAAGGACATGAACTCTTCCTTTTTTATGGCTGCATAGTATTCCATGGTGTATATGTGCCACATTTTCTTAATCCAGTCTATCATTGATGGACATTTGGGTTGGTTCCAAGTCTTTGCTATTGTGAATAGTGCCGCAGTAAACATATGTGTGCGTGTGTCTTTATAGCAGCATGATTTATAATCTTTTGGGTATATGCCCAGTAATGGGATTGCTGGGTCAAATGGCATTTCTAGTTCTAGATCCTTGAGGAATCGCCACACTGTCTTCCACAATGGTTGAACTAGTTTACAGTCCCACCAACAGTGTAAAAGTGTTCCTATTTCTCCACATCCTCTCCAGCACCTGTTGTTTTCTGACATTTTAATGATTGCCATTCTAACTGGTGTGAGATGGTATCTCATTGTGGTTTTGATTTGCATTTCTCTGATGGCCAGTGATGATGTTAGGGGGAATTTCTGTTGATCTTTATTGTCAGCACTGGTTATTGTTTTCCTTAAGAACTAATAAATATTTTAATTTAATTTAATCATTATTATTATTTTTTGAGACAAGGTCTTGCTCTGTCACCCAGGCTGGAATACAGTGACTCCATCACAGCTCACTGCAGCTTTGACCTCCAGGGCTCAAGCGATCCTCCCACCTCAGGTCCTCGAGTAGCTGGGACTACTGGTGTGGACCACCATGTCTGGCTAATTTTTTAAATTTTTGTAGAGATGGGGGTCTCACTATATTGCCTAGGCTGGTCTTGAACTCGTGGGCTCAAGCAGTCCACCTGCGTTGGCCTCCCAAAGTGCTGAGATTATAGGCATAGCCACTGCCTGGCCAGAAGTGATAAGTATTTTTGAAGAGAACTGATATATATGTATTATTAGTTGCTCAATTGCAGAGAAGGAGAAATGAATATGTTAATATTACTATAAGATGACTCTACTATCATATATTAGTATACTATAAGATGGTACTGTTAAACTAGATATATTCTCATCTGACAAATAGGAAAATGGAGACCAAGGTAATTTAATTATTTTTTTACACGGAAGGAAAGCTGAATGCTCACTTTTAGGCATTATAGTTTTAAAACAATATTAAGGGTCTTGTTTTTCACTGTTGATTTGTATCTCCTCATTAGTGAATGAAGTTGTAGAAAATGCATTCCTATCTTTGTGTGTGTTCATGAATCCATAATTTCTCAGAGCAGGATTTGAAGGATTAAATTATTTCACTTAAAAAAAAACAGTATTCTTTGAAGCTTGCCTCTTTTTCAGACAGTGAAGCATGACACAGCTGCAGTCGATCGTTCCGTCAAGCGTCTTTTCAAAGCACGGAGTGATCTTGATTTTGCTGAGCAACTGTGGTGCAAAATGAGCAGTAGTAGGTGTTCATCATTATTTAAATGTTTCCTCTTATTTCTTGGGTTTATTTTTAAGTCCTTTGGAAATAATACAGTGTGTACCACTAGTCTTGTGGGGAAATCTGGTTTTAACTTTTCTAATTCATTTCTAACGATACATTGGTACATTCTGCGTAAGAATTGTACTAAGACAAAGCAATTTGTAGAATTATCCTTTTCTCCTGCCTTTTTAAGTGTAAGACTTAGGTAATTTTCATGCTCTATTTATATGAACCAAAACATATACCTTACTGAAATTATAATTATTATAAAAAGGAAAAGATATTCTTTAGTATTTTACTAAGCGTGTTGTTTTTTGGCAATCTGAGTTTGATTTCTTTCTTTAGAAATGCATTAAATCTTTTTTTTTTTTTTTTTTTTTTTTTGCTGCTTTATTTCCGTTTCCCCTGCCCGTAAAGTACAGATTCTTGCTTTCTACTTCATTTGTGTATCCTTAAGATTAATGATATTTTTGATCTGTAGAAATACCCTGAAAATAATGTTACACTGACTTGTTTTCCAAGGTGTGATTTCATACCAAGACTTGGTGAAGTGTTTCGCATTGATCATCCAGAGTCTACAACGTGGTGATATACAGCCATGGGTAGGTTTCGCAGTGTGTGTCAGATCATTTTCTCAGCAGCATGGCATGATGGTTAAAGACACAGGCTCTGAAGCCGACTGCCTGAGTCTGAATTTCAGCTCTGCTACTTTCTAGCTGTGTCAAGTTGGCCAGGTTCCTTTACTTTTCTGTGTCCCAACATCCTCATCTGTAAAGTAAAGGTAAGAATAGTGTCTACCTTGTAGTGTTCCAGGATTGACTAATGTTATCCATGTAACGCACCTAGTGCCTAGCTCATAGTTAAGTGCCCAGTGTGTGTAAACTACTAATATTGTCATTGTTAAGTGTTGCTGTGAATGAGTATTCTCATATACTACTGATGAGAATGCAAATTGAGATGTTCTCTAAAAAGCAATTTTGGTAATGTATTGAGATCCTCACAATGTATCATGGCCTTTGAACCAAGAATTCTTTTGTTAGAATGTACCCTAAGCTCATACACATAAATATGTATCAAGACTTTATGTATCAGAATAGTCATCACAGCCTCATTTATATTGGCATGAAATTTTAAATGACCTAAATTTCTCTTGCTAATGGAATGGCTAAGTAAATATGATATAGCTATATGTGGCACATGTAGTAGTTGCTGAAAAAATGATGCTGACAAATGATATGGAGAAATGCTTACAATATTCGATAAAAAGGAATATACACAATTATATGAATGTAACTTTTGGAGAGAAAAATATGGAAACAAATATGCTAAAAATCTTAAGAGCAGTCACCTCTGGTGGAAGGGTTACAGATGACTTTTTCCAGTCAAGCGCGGTGACTCACGCCTGTAATTCCAACTCTTGGGAGACTGAGGCTCGCAGATCACTTGAGGTCAGGAGCTCAAGACCAGCCTGGTCAATATGGTGAAACCCTGCCTCTACTGAAAATCAAAAAAATTAGCCGGGCATGGCACCTGTAATCCAAGATACTCAGGAGTCTGAGGCAGGAGAATTGCTTGAACCTAGGAGGCAGAGGTTGCAGTGAGCTGAGATTGCACCACTCCACTCCAGCCTGGGCAACAGAGTAAGACTCTGCCTCAAAAAAAAAAAAAGATTTTTTCCAACTGTGTTATATCTACTTTATGAATTTTCCACAGTGAATTTGTGCTACTTTTATAGTCAAGAAAATCTAGGTAAAAGTTAAAACAAAAGATTTTAATAGGAATTACTTTAGATAATATGACTGCCAATTCATAATTATAAAAGTTATAAACTTTTATACGTGTGAACAAAGGTACGTTCCAGAGTAAAGGCGTGCAAGCTCTGCTTAATTGGGCATTAGTGATTCTAAAAACTAGACATTTTAGTTTTAGCCGTTGAATTTTTCTCTTGAGAGTTTCGGTGTTCATGAGATGTTTACAAGTATAACCTTACCATGTACTGAGTGCAAACAAAGTGAAACTATTTATGTATATATTGTAAAAAGACCTTGCAAAGATTATGATGAAAGTTAAAGTAGAGAAATAGAAAGTAGTGGGAAAATGACAGATATTTTATGTGTACCTAAAATGAATTAACATTTGGAACACATATTAAATTGTAAATTCATAGCTCTTTTTAATTTGCAAATTATCAAGTTTGTATGTTGGATATTGTAGCCAATGAGGAGTTCCTTATGAACATTCATGGACCATTGAGGGAGTTTGTTTTACTGCAGCAACAGATTTGTGGTGTAGATGAAGATGTTCAGTTGTGGAAAAGATGCCCAATAGCACTTAAATCAGCTAGGAGAAGAGAATTCCTAGTTGTAAAATTTCAAAGGGACAACTCTGGCTTCTCTTTGGTGGAATTGTATCTGGGGATGATAAGTTTAAACCCTTCTTAGTTGCTTTGAACTTAATCAAATGAGATAGGAATGGTATTTTATTTTATTTTGTTTATTTTATTTTATTTTATTTTATTTCTTTTTTGAGATGGAGTCTCACTCTGTTGCCCAGGCTGGAGTGCAGTGGCACAATCTTGGCTCACTGCAAGCTCCGCCTCCTGGGTTCACGCCATTCTCCTGCCTCAGCCTCCCGAGTAGCTGGGACTGTAGGCACCTGCTACCATGACTGGCTAATTTATTCTATTTTTTAGTAGAGACAGGGTTTCACCGTGTTAGCCAGGATGGTCTTGATCTCATGACCTCGTGATCTGCCTGCCTCGGTCTCCCAAACTACTGGGATTACAGGTGTGAGCCACCAGGCCCGACCTATTTTTTTTACGTATTTATTTATTTATTTATTTTTATTTTTTTGAGCCAGAGTCTTGCTCTGTTGCCCAGGCTAGAGTGCAGTGGTGCGATCTCAGCTCACTGCAGCCTCTGCCTGTCAGGCTCAAGCTGTTCTCCTGCCTCAGCCTCCTAAGCTGGGACTATAGGCGCTCCCTACCATGCCCAGTTAATTTTTTAAAAATATTTATTATTATTATTATTATTTGAGACAGAGTCTCACTCTGTTGTCTAGGCTGGAGTGCAGTGGCGCAATCTCGGCTCACTGCAACCTCCGCCCTCCTGGGTTCAAACGATTTGCCCGAGTAGCTGGGGCTACAGGTGCATACCACCACACCTGGCTAATGTTTTGTATGTTTAGTAGAGACAGGGTTTCACCAAGGTAGCCAGATGGTCTCAATCTCCTGACCTCATGTTCCGCCTGCCTCGGCCTCCCAAAGTGTTGGGATTACAGGTGTGAGCCACTATGCCCAGCCAATTTTGTATTTTTATTAGAGATGGGATTTCACCATGTTGTCCAGGCTGGTCTCAAACTCCTGACCTCAAGTGATCTGCCCTTCCCAGCCTCCCAAGTGCTGGAATTACAGGTGTGAGCCGCTGCGCCCAGTCCCAGGAATGGAATTTTAAAAACTGATATTCAGGCTAGGCGCCGTGGCTTACACCTGTAATCCCAGCACTTTGGGAGGCCGAGGTGGGCGGATCATGAGGTCAGGAGTTTGA
>NW_016814470.1:5072988-5081854 GCF_001698545.2 Rhinopithecus bieti | reverse complement strand
GGGGGAAAGAGCAAGACTGTCTCAAAAAAAAAAAAAAAAAACAAAAAACTGACGTTCATAACTTGGGGGGTTTTGTTCAAACAGTTTAAGTCTTAGGAGACTAAGAATGCAAGCTTATAATTTTTAGCTTGTAGCTACTGTCATTTGCTTCTTTTTTGCTTGCTGGGTTTGTGTATGTATTTATTCATGGTTTTATAAAATTTCCTTGATTTCTAGCTCCATAGTGGAAGTAACAGTTTACTAAGTAAGCTCATTCATCAGTCTTATCATGGAACCATGGACACAGTTTCTCTCAGTGGGACTACTCCAGTTCAAATGCTTTTGGAAATTGGTTTGGACAAACTAAAGAAAGATTACATCAGTTTTTTCATAGGTAAGTCTCTTTCCTGGCTCAAAAAATTAAAAAACACATCACAGTTATCACTCACAGATACCTCAGATTTTCTCTCTCTGCTTGCCCCTCATCATCTGTAGTCCTTCCTGACTTCGTACCTGGTTCACTATGAGACGAGCATTTCCCATCTCTGGGCCTTAGTTTCCCCCCAATAAAGATATCAAATTCATTATATCCATAGTTCTTGATAATTTATTTGTTTTTAGTTCAAACATTTGAGGTTCTATGAAGTTAGTATTGTAAATAAAACGTTCCTTTTATGAGAGGCTGTTTTAATACTCCACACTTGGTTGTTTTTATGAGGAAGAAGCTGTGATCATTTTTAGAATAAGTATTAGTATATATTTATGGTATAATATAACAGAAAACTTGGCCTTTTGTGAGGAACTACTTAGCTTGACAGTCTCTTTCATATAGGATCTATAAAAAATTTATATAGATTCCTTAACATGTAATAGAAAATACCTGAAGTGTTTTTGCATGTATGTGTTTTTTCTTAATAGGTCAGGAACTTGCATCTTTGAATCATTTGGTGAGTTTTTTTATTCTAAAATTGGTTTTTCTTTTATTCAGTCACTCTGTGTGCAGTTATTAACTGCCAATAATATGCTAGCCACTCTCCTGGATCCTGGGAAACAGATAAATAAGAAAAGTCAGTGCCCTTAATTATTACTGCCTAGTAAGATAGACAAGAAAGTAGCGCATTCAATGTCATTTCTCACTGTCTATAAATTTGTGATACTTATATGTAGTTATATCCTACTCAAGCCAATGTACTACCACACATCTCATCTATCTAGAATGGTTAGGGAATGCCTTTCTTTGATAGGTTCTGTAAAGCAATGTTTGTTTTATATTCTTTTTACCCATTTATATTACACTTGAAAGTTTATTTTCCAAAAAAATTATAATCTTTAATATATATTTCTGGGCTTCAGGGTCATCATTATGAGCTTCGTTGTATTTTCCTAGCCCATTTAGAAACTTTAGAAAGTTGACTACTATCTGTACTGATCTTTGACGTTCATTGGAAGATCCTTTTGAAAATGAATTTATAGTATCAATTTGTTTATCATTTCTCTCATGAAAATACAAGATAGAAAAACTAGCTATATCTGTTGTGCAAAATAGACTCAACTGGATCCTTCTGAGGTTTAATTTTTACTATTCAAATTTTAAACATTTTATTAAGGGTATATATTTTTAGTGGAAACATGTTCTAACAAAAACTACACACACATACATACACACACTTGTTCCTGCACGTCTGTGGGTTCTGCATCCATGGATTCAACCAACTGCAGATTGAAAACGTTTAAAAAAAAGAAAATAGGCTGGGCACAGTGGCTCCCGCCTGTAATCCCAACACTTTGGGAGGATCACTTGAGCCCAGGAGTGTGAGATCAGCCTGGGCAACATGGGGAGATTCCATCTCTACAAAAATAAAAAATTTAGCCAGGCATGGTTGTCTGTGCCTGTGGTTCCAGCTACTTTGGGAAGCTGAGGTAGGAAGCTCACTTGAGCAGGGGAGGTTGAAGCTGCAGTGAGCTGTGATCATGGGCTACTTTTTTGTCTATCTGCACTCCAGCCTTGGTGACAGAGCAAGACCCTGTCTCAAGAAAAGGGATGATTATGTCTGTACTGAGTATGTGTGGACTTCTTCTTGTCATTATTCTCTTTTTTTTTTTTTTTTTGTCATTCTCTAAACAGTAAATGTAACAACTATTTACGTGACATCTACGTTGTATTAGGCATTACAAGTAATCTAGAAGTGAAGTAATCTAGAAGTGATTTAAAGTATATGGGAGGGTATGCATAGGTTATACACAAATATACTATTTTATATAAGGGGCTTGAGTATCCATGGATTTTGGTATACAAGGGGGATCCTGGTACCAATCCTCCATGGATACCAACGGACAACTGTATCTGTATATACAGTCATGCTTCACTTAATGATGGAGATACATTCTGAGAAATGTGTCATTATTTTTTTAAATGTGTCATTAAGTGATTTACTTATTGTTCAAATTTCAGGGAGTGGCGTAAACAAATTTAGATGGTATAACCTACTGCACACCTAGGCTATAAACCTGTACAGCATATTTTTTTACTGAATACTGTAGGTAATTGTAACCTAATGGTATTTGTGTGTCTAAACATAGAAGGGGTACAGTAAAAATAACATATAAAAGATAAAAACGTGGATACCTGTACAGGGCACTTACCATGAATGGAGCTTGCAGCACTGGAAGTTGCTCTGGGTGAGTCAGTGAGTGAGTGGTGAGTGAATGTCAAGGCGTAGAACATTACTGTACTCTACTGTAGACCATCAACACTGTACACTTAGGCTACACCAAATTTATTTAAAATTTGTTTCTTCAATAAAACCATAACTTACTATAACTTTTTTACATTATAAACTTTTAAATTTTTCTGAACTTTTGATTTTTTTGTAATAACACTTAAAACAGAAACACATTGTATAGGTATACAAAAATATTTTTTCTTTGTACTCTTATTCTATGAGCTTTTTTCTATTTTTAACTTTTTTTATGTTTTAAATTTATTTGTTAAAAACTAAGACACAGACACACATATTAGCCTAGGCCTACACAGGGTCAGGATCATTAGTATCACTGTCTTCCACCTCCATATCTTGTCCCACTGGAAGCTCTCTAGGAGCAAGAACACACATGGAACTGTTACCACCTATGAGAACAGTGCCTTCTGGAATACCTCCTGAAACATCTGCCTGAGGCTCTTTTTGAGGAATAGTTTTGTTCATACCAATATCACAGCAAACAAGGGAATAATGCATTGCACTCCATTACAGCTACAAAGTCACTACTAGGCGAGAGGGATTTTTCATTTCTATTGTGATCTTATAAGACCACTGTAGGCTGGGCGCAGTGGCTCATGCCTGTAATCCCAGCACTTTGGGAGGCCGAAGTGGGCGGATCACTTGAGGTCAGGAGTTTGAGACCAGCCTGGCCAACATGGTGAATTCCCGTCTCTAGTAAAAATACAAAAATTAACTGGGTATGGTGGTGCGCGCCTGTGATCCCAGCTACTCAGGAGGCTAAGGCAGGAGAATCACTTGAATCCAGGAGGTGGAGGTTGCAGTGAGCCAAGATCACGCCATGGCACTCCAACCTAGGTGGCAGAGTGAGACCCTGTCTCAAAAAATAAAGTTAAAAAGTCCACTATAATATGTGTGATCCATTGTTGACTCAAACACTGTTATATTGTGCATGATTGTAATTTATTTTGAATAATAGTATTGAAAGGTGGGAAATTCTATCTAGCTGCTTCGGGTCTTTTTTTTTTTTAATCCCTATTATCAAGCATCCAAATTTAGGTGTAGCAGGCATATGTATATTCTTTACAAAGGTTATACTGGTGCTTTAAATCTCTATTTTGCTTATATTTTTTCATTCCAGGAATACTTCATTGCTCCATCAGTAGATATACAAGAACAAGTTTATCGTGTCCAAAAACTCCACCATATTCTAGAAATATTAGTCAGTTGCATGCCTTTCATTAAATCTCAACATGAACTCCTCTTTTCATTAACACAGTAAGTATATCTGTATTCTTTACTTTTATATAAATGTATTTCTTTTGAAATAGTTACAGCCTAAATATGTACAGTTTATATTACCAATTAGGATAGAACCTCTTCATCCTGTCTTTACAGTAGCATGAGTCTAAGTCAGTGCCACAGGCAGGAAAGGCTTTGGATTCAAAAGGAATCAGATTTGACATTGGCTGCATCACTTCCTAACTTCCTTAGGAAGTTTGCATCACTGAATCCTGTTTCCTCATCTGTAAAAAGGATCTAATAACCTCATGTATTTGTTGTAAGGATGAAATTATGTAATGTGTATAACATACCTGATACTTAATAGGTGCTTAATAAACACTAGTTCCTTCTCTTCTTTATACCCCTGTCAATTTGGGTCAAAATAGCCTTGCCAGCCATCTATATGATAATAATGGAATCAAATAGATTACTAGACCTCTGTCAGTAGCCCTGCTGTAATTGTAGAGACTGCTGTAATTTAAGATTCCAATTAGTTTGACTAGAGGTTATTTGGAATAATTCTAAGACACAGACTGCTGGTATCTTATGTGTATTTGAGACCTCAAATTAGGAAATGAACTGTCCAGTGGAAGGACTGGGTTTCTTTTCCCTCTGGAAGGAAATGTACCATTACATTTTCCAAAATTAGAATTTGCCAGCTGGGCGTGGTGGCTCGCCTGTAATCCCAGCACTTTGGGAGGCCTAGATGGGTAGATCACAAGGTCAGGAGTTCGAGACCAGCCTGGCCAACATGGTGAAACCCCGTCTCTACTAAGAATACAAAAAATTAGCTGAGCGTGGTGGCATAGCTACTCGGGAGGCTGGGGCAGGAGAATTGCTTGAACCCAGGAGGTGGAGGTTACAGTGAGCCAAGATCACGCCACTGCACTCTAGCCTGGGTGACAGGGTGAGACTCCACCTCAAGAAAAAAAAGAAAAAATTAGAATTTGCCTCAGTTGTAGAGGGGAAAGTTTGAAATTGTTATTGTTTATAGAATCTCAAAGTTTTTTTTGTTTTTTTTTGTGTTTTTTTGCGCATTATAGATCCTTGGAATGAATGAATTAACTGTAATTCCTTGGGCTCTGAAAACCATGGAAGCTGTACTTTTGTTTCTCTTCTGCCTCTTTTTTTTGTATTGTTTTTCTCTTTCTGTAACCTCTCTCCCCACGAAGCCTTTCTTTGGCCTCAAATATATTTTATATTTATGAGAAATATGTCTATTAATTTTAAAAGTGAATGAGATTTGTTTTCAAAGAGAAAAAAAAACTAAGTTTGGTTTGGGGGGTTGTTTCGTTTGTTTACTTTTGTGGCTCTAAAAGTATTCGCTGATGTTTTAGTTAGTAATACTCAATAAAATGTTTCCCTTACTTGCTTCCGACTACTAGAAAACCATTATCTCAAATGGCTCTTTTTTCCAAAGGATGTTCAATTTTGTTTTTTCAGGATCTGCATAAAATATTACAAACAAAATCCTCTTGATGAGCAACACGTTTTTCAGCTGCCAGTCAGACCAACTGCCGTAAAGAACTTATATCAAAGGTAAGCAGTTTTGGCTAGGCGTGGTGGCTCATGCCGGTAATCCTAGTACTGTGGGAGGCTGAGGTGGGAGGATAACTTGAGCTGAGGAGTTCAAGACCAGCCTGGGCAACATAATGAGACCCTGTCTCTATTAAGAAATAATAATAGCTGGGCGTGGTGGCTCACGCCTATAATCCCAGCATTGCCTCGGAGGCTGAGGCAGGTGGATCCCCTGAGGTCAGGAGTTCGAGAGCAACCTGGCCAACATGGTGAAAACCCATCTCTCCTAAAAATACAAAAATTAGCCAGGTGTGGTGGCGTGCACCTGTAATCCCAGCTACTCGAGAGACTGAGGCAGGAGAATCGCTTAAACCTAGGGTGCAGAGTTTGCAGTGAGCCGAGATCATGCCATTGCACTCCAGCCTGGGCAACAAAAGTGAAACTCCATCTCAAAATAATAATAATAATAATAATAAATAAGCAATTTAATTTATTATCTTAAGTCCAGCCATGATCCCAGGCAAGATTTCAGTGTTCATATTCAGTAGGGACCTCATGACCCAGAGCTTTGTCACCTCTGAAACCTTAATCATCTGTGACCACAGTCTGACAGAGTTCTCCCTCTTCCTTCTCTCAGACCTCTCTCTGGACTGTTGGGCCTCTAGTCTTTCATTTTTCTCTGTATTTGTTATTCCTTCAGAGAAGAGTGGAAAGTATAGCCTGAAAGGAAATGACAGATGAGGAGAAAAATGGCCAGGATAGTGATAATAGGGGCTAGGGTATAACTGTGGGAGTGAGAGAAGGGTTTGGGATTAGAGAAAGTGTGGTGAGGCTGAGATGATAGATTGTTCATCCACATGGACACTGAGGTTGCCTCCAGTGAGGGTCTCCCTGACACTTCTCTGAGCATATGATATACTTGAAATTTCTCTCATACTACAGCCACTCTGTTTAGTTCGTTCTTAGTCAGACTCCCATCACTCCCCCTGAAATTGCTCTGACAAAGGTCACCAGTGGCCTGCTAATTGTCAAATCCAGTGGATGCATTTCAGTAAAAGATTATTTTCTATCTAGCGCCTTGTGTAATTGGTTGGCCCACCAATTCTTCCTACTTCAGTAAGCACTTTTTTGTTTGTTTGTTTGAGGGAGAGTTTTGCTCTTGTTGCCCAGGCTAGAGTGCAGTGGTGCAATCTCAGCTCACTGCAACCACCGCCTTCTGGTTTCAAGTGATTCTCCTGCCTCAGCCTCCGAAGTAGCTGGGATTACAGGCACCCGCCACCACGCCCGGCTAATTTTTCTATTTTTAGTAGAGACGGGGTTTTATCATGTTGGCCCGGCTGGTCTGTAACGCCTGACGTCGTAATCCACCCACCATGGCCTCATAAAGTGCTGGGATTACAGGTGTGAGCCACCACACCCGGCCTACTTCAGTAAGCACTTATAAGACTGTTTGTCATTTAGCACTATTGCTTTCTTGAACCTGTCTCCTTAGTTTCTGTGACATAGCATCTGTCTTAATTTGATTTCTACCTCTCTGGCCCACCTGAAAGGCTGAGAAGAGTTCTCTTTTCAAGTTCTTCTTCCTCTGCCGCTTTTCACCAGAACTCTACCTTCTGCCTTCTTTTCTTACTACTTCCTATCTTCCCTTGGTGATTGCATTTATTCTCAAGGCTTCAACTCATCTAGGCTAACAATAATTCATAACTCACATCTCCAGCTTCTCTGAGCTTCAGACCCATCTTTCTAAAAGCTTATTAGCTGAGAATCCCCAGCTTATTGAAGTAGCAGTTCAAACTCCCAAGCCAAACACCTCATCTCCTCATCTCTTTCTCAGTGCTTTTTCCTCCTCCCATACTTCGTCTCTCAAATGACCATCATTAATCTCTACCTAATGCCCAAAACATAAAGCTAGTGCTTATTCTCCACTCATTCCTCATTCCTTTAAATGGTTACCGACAGCCTGGGCAACATGGTGAAACCCTATCTCTACAAAAAAATATAAAAATTAGCCAGGCATGGTGGCATGCACTTGTAGTCTCAGCTACTAGGGAGGCTGAGGTGGGAGGATTGCCTGAGGCCTGGAGGTCGAGGCTGTAGTGAACTGTGATCATGCCACTGCACTGCAGCCTGGGTGACAGAGCAAGACCCTGTCTCAAAAAAAAAAAAAAAGATTACTGAGTCTAGACCTTGGTAACTCTAGAATTTGTCCCCTTCTCTACATCTTCACATCATCATAACTTTGTTTCACATCTGCATCATTTCATACCTGAAGTGTGGTAAAACCCTTTTTCTTAACTGTGCTCTCTGCCTCTGTTATCTTTTCTATGTCATTGCCAAAATGATCTTCCTAAAAATTCAGATCCTACCAGGACTTCCTCCTGTTTAAATGGCTCCTATCACAGGGATGCTCTGTTACTGCATTTCTTCAGACATTCTACTTTTTTAACCCTCGGTGCCTACTCATGCTTCATTCCTTCATCCTGGACCTTATCTGCCTGACTAACTGCTTGTTATTTCATAGTCAGCTCACACATTACAGCCTCTGAGGATTCTTTCCAACTCTGCAATCCCCAATCTGAGTTACATTCCTGTCTTCTATTTTCCCCTAACATACCTAGTATTTCTCTCTTGTAGCATTTTTTTTTTCCAAATTGTTTTATTCTTGTTTTCTCCCTCTCTTGACTATACACCTCAAGGGCGAGAATTGTGACCCATTTACCTCGTTGTCCTCAGTGCTTATCACTTGAGGACTTCACTAAATGGCTTTAGAGGGAAGGAAGTAAATGGCTGTTTTGACAATTTTTCTTTTGTTGTTTTATTCTTTCCTTAGTGAGAAGCCACAGAAATGGAGAGTGGAAATATATAGTGGTCAAAAGAAGATTAAGACAGTTTGGCAACTGAGTGACAGCTCACCCATAGACCATCTGAATTTTCACAAACCTGGTAAAGATGGTTTATAATCTGTTCAGATAAATAATTCTAAATAAGTCTGGCTGGGCCCAGTGGCTCACACCTGTAATCCCAGCACTTTGGGAAGCCAGGGCGGGCAGATTGTCTGAGCTCAGGAATTTGAGACCAGCCTGGCCAACATGGTGAAACCCCATCTCTACTAAAAATGCAAAAAATTAGCCAAGCATGGTTGCATGTGCCTATAGTCCCAACTACTCAGGTGACTAAGATACAAGAATTCCTTGAACCCAGGAGGTGGAGGTTGCAGTGAGCTGAGATCGTGCCACTGCACTCCAGCCTGGGCAACAGAGTGAGACTCTGCTTCTAAAAAAAGAAAAAGAAAATAAACTAAATCTTACTGGAATGGATTGTTACTATAGCTCTTGTGTGCCCAGTTTTTTTTTTTCTTTCTTTTTTTT
>NW_016814470.1:5023992-5072809 GCF_001698545.2 Rhinopithecus bieti | reverse complement strand
TTTTTTTTTTTTGAGATGAAGTCTTGCCCTGTTGCCCAGGCTGGAGTGCAATGGCGTAATCTTGGCTCACTGCAACCTCTGCCTCCTGGGTTCAAGTGATTTTCCTGCCTCAGCCTCCCAAGTAGCTGGGATTACAGGTACCCGCCACCATACCCAGCTAATATTTTATATCTTTAGTAGAGACGGATTTTACCATGTTGGCCAGGCTGGTCTCAAACTCCTGACCTCATGTGATCCGCCTGCCTTGGCCTCCCAAAATGCTGGGATTACAGGTGTGAGCCGCCACTCCCGGCCTGGGTCCAGTTTTAAGTAATTTTCCTGAACTCTTAAGTGTAAAACATATTCTTTAAAAAAGAAAACTGCTGGGCCCGGTGGTTCAAGCCTGTAATCCCAGCACTTCGGGAGGCTGAGGCAGGTGGATCACTTCGAGCTCAGGAATTAGAGACCAGCCTGGGCAACATGGAGAAACCCCACCTCTACAAAAAGCAAATACAAAAATTAACCAGGTGTTGGTGGCTTGTTCCTGTAGTTACAGCTACTCAGGAGGCCAAGGCTGGAGAATCACATGAACCCAGGAAGTGGAGGTTGCTGTGAGCCGATTGCACCACTGCAGTCTAGCCAGGGCAACAGAGTGAAACCCTGTCTCAGAAACACACCACACAGACACACGCACACGCACACAGAACTATCATGATTTTTATGCAACTGTAATACCCAGAAAAATTTAGTGTATTATAATCACAAAAGAATGCTTTTTCTCCTTATCTTGCATAGAGGAACTTTTACTAAAAGAGATCAAGCAATGTGGACATAGGAGTAAAAATAGGTTGTAAGATGGAAATGCTGATTCATACTTGACACTTTTGGGCACTGGTTGAAACGATGATGGTATTTCTGCCAAAGTATCTTCTCCATGGTGGAAATGAGGGTTGAGGTTGCTAGTATTCTGTCACAGATGGTCCATATTAGGCAAAGAATGTCTTTTAGCCCTTTGTGTAATTAGCTAGCCTACCAAGTCTTCCTGCTTCAGGAAGTACCTTTCAAACTCCTATCTTTTATGCATGTGAGTTATAAGGTGCTGTTGCCTCTTATTCATATAGGTCTTAAATGCCTTCATTTAAATATGTAAGGATTATTTGAAAACAAATCTGATAGTTTTCAGACAGAATCTGTTAATTAGATTACAAAGGCCTACACTGCTGGAAATACAAATAGTTTTATTTTACTGATTGATAATTTGCAAAAATTTTCCCAGAAAATGTTTGTGCTCCTGCCCTCCCAAGTATATTTTGATCTAGGTATAGTGGAAATTTCTGTCAGTTAGAGGCTCTGTTCATGTAGTTGAACTGTAAAAGTCATAACCAAACTGAATTTTTTGAGAGCTGTCAGTTAAAATTGTGCTGTGTTTTTTTCTAAGTGTGATATAAACCCTGTAAGTGATAAAAGACTGAGAATCAGCTGTAAAAATAGAAAATTTCTGCGTGGAAAACATATCAGACGCAAAACAGACAAATTATAAACTAGGAAAAGAAATTTGTAGCCCAGGCTGGGCACTGTGGCTCACGCCCGTAATCCCAGCACTTTGGAGGCCAAGGTGGGTGGATCACAAGGTCAGGAATTTGAGACTAGTCTGGCCAGCATGGTGAAACCCTGTCTCTGCTAAAAAAAAAAAATACAAAAGAGGCCAGGCGCAGGTGCTCACACCTGTAATCCCAGCACTTTGGGAGGCCGAGGCAAGCAGATCATGAGGTTAGGAGATCGAGACCATCCTGGCTAACATGGTGAAACCCCGTCTCTACTAAAAATACACAAAATTAGCCCAGCGTGGTGGCACATGCCTGTAGTCCCAGCAATTCAGGAGGCTGAGGCAGGAGAATCACTTGAACCTGGGAGGCGGAGGTTGCTGTGAGCCAAGATCACACCACTGCACCCCAGCCTGGGTGACAGAGTGAGACTTTGTCTCAAAAAAAAAGAAATTGGCAACCCATGTTCAGAAAAGGGGTATGTTTCAGCAAGAAAAATATTAATAACTCAGTAGAAAGATGGATAAGGTAAACTGTACACCAAAAGGAAATTCAGATGTCATTTTAAAAATAAGATGTACTTGCTTGTACTCCCAGCTACTTGGGAGGCTGAGGTGGGAAAGATCACTTGAGCCTAAGAGTTCAAGGCTAGGCTGGGCAACATAGCGAGATTCCATCTCTAAAAAATGTAAAAGAATGGCCGAGCGTGGTGGCTCACACCTGTAATCCCAGTACTTTGGGAGGCCGAGGAGGGCGGATCACGAGGTCAGGAGTTCGAGACCAGTCTGACCAACATGGTGAAACCCCATCTCTACTAAAGATACAAAACATCAGCTGGGCATGGTGGCACACGCCTCTAATCACAGCTACTTGGGAGGCTGAGGCAGGAGAATCGCTTGAACCCAGGAGACGGAGGTTGTAGTGAGCCGAGATCGTGCCATTGCACTCCAGCTTGGGCAACAGGGTGAGACTCCATCTCAAAAAAAAAAAAAAAAAAGGTAAAAAAATAACATGCTCAACCTCACCTATAATAAGAGAAATGCAAATTTATATTATATAAATACCTTTTCCATATTAGCAAAGATCAAAAAGTTTGGTGTCAGTGCTGGCATGGGTATGGGAAAATAGGCAATCATTCTCACACATTTCTGGTTGGAATGTAAAGTTGTACAGCTTCTGTGGAAGGTGGTACCCATCAAAATTGTAAAAGAATAGCTGGGTATGGTGGCGTGTGCCTGTAATCCCAGCTACTCGGGATGCTGAGGCAGGAGAATTGCTAGAACCTAGGAGGGGGAGGTTGCAGTGAGCCAAGATCCTGCCATTGCACTTCAGCCTGCGTGGCAGAGCAAGACTCCATCTCAAAAAATAAATGCATACATACATACATACATTCTTTGGCCTAGCAGTTTCATCAGTAGGAATTTTTTACACACATACAATCAGACATGTGCAAACAGACCTATAAACAAGATTGTTAATTTGTGGTATTGCTTATGGTAGCAAAAACATGGAGACACGGACTTAGAAAAAGATCTAGAAGGATACAACCCAGCTTTAGCCATGAGATGTGGAATGGTGATTGTAGAGATGATTACCAGTTTGGACTGAACATTAGAATCATCTGTGGAGCTTTTAAGGTTCTATTGCCTAAGCTAGGTGCAGTGGCTCACAATATTGTAATCCTAACACTTTGGGAGGCTAAGGTGGGAGGATCACTTTGAGCCTAAGAGTTCAAGACCAGCCTGGTTAACACAGTGGGACCTGATCTGTACAAAAAATACAAAAATCAGCTGCGTGTGGTGGCATGTGCCTGTAGTCCTAGCTACTTGGGAGGCTGAGGTGGGAGGATTAGTTGAGCCCAGGAGGTTGAGGCTGCAGTGAACTGAGGTTGTGCTACTGCACTCCAGCCTGTGTAACAGAGCAAGACCCTGTCTCAAAAAAAAAAAAAAAAAAAAGTTCTGTTGCTCATACCAAGTAAATCGGAATCTCTGGGAGTATAGCTGGGACAGGAGTAATTTGTAACATTCTTCAGGTGATTCCATTGTGCAACTGTGGTTGAGAATCACCAACCAAAAAGAAACCTTCTATCTACATCTATTGTTTTTTAAAGAAGAAACATGCATTCTTTAAAGAATTTAAAGAAGAAACATGTCTTTTAAAGAAGAAAACATGTGGTCAGGAGTTCATGACCAACCTGGCCAACATGGCGAAACCCTGTCTCTACTAAAAATAGAAAAAATTGGCCAGGCATGGTGGCGGGTGCCTGTAATCCCAGCTACTCAGGAGGCTGAGACAGGAGAATTGCTTGAAGTTGGGAGGCAGAGGTTGCAGTGAGATGAGATCGCACCATTACACTCCAGCCTGGGCAGCAACAGCAAAATTCTGTCTCCAAAAAAATTAAGTAAATTTTATTTTGTAGAGATTAGAGTTCTGTTTTGAGGAAATTCATACAAGATGAAACACCTTTTCCTAATAAACTGAATAAGCAAGTATACTGAACATATCATTTAAAATATTTTTGACGTGGATTGCATCAAAAAAGTGAAAGTTATTTTGAATGTTGGAGTTAAAGCAATTTTCTAGTGCATTGGTCTAGTGACTCCTTTTATAAAAATGAGGAATTCTTATAAAATCATATATTTGTGTGCTTAGAAACACACTCAAACTCCATTTTAGCTTGAACTTTATAACCTCTTGTACCCATCATATATTCTTGATGTGTCTGTCTAGAAATTATTCAGTGTATTTTAGCCCCAAAGCAAGACCCACTCTTGAAGGGGAAATCTCATTTGTATAAGTCATGGGCTATTCAAACAAAGTGTTAATTATAAATATGGCTGAAAATATTTAACTTTCTTTCAAAGATTATATGCTTTTAAGGAGTTAGACATCTTATTTCTTTGGACTGAGCACTTAAATACTAGCTTTTCAAGATATTTAATGGCATGATGCTCTTGAGTAAAATAGTTGATATCAAAGGCAGGGAGACTTAAGAGAGGAAAGTGTACTTTTAGCCACCATGGAAAGAGAGGGTAATGATTTGGAGTTAATGGGGGAGAAAAAGTGTCCAGTGGAGTGCTGCTCACCCAGTGGGTGCTCAGTAAATGATTGTTGATAATGATGAAAATATGGAAACCAAAATGTTGACCCACAAGGAAGAGGACATTATCCCATCTAAATACTGATTGGACCATTTATTTTTGAAATAAAATAGTCTTTGGGAGAAAAATGGATATGTTTCTAGCCCTAAGACTACAAATCTTAAATAGAAATTATTTTCTGAAATTTGTGTTAGAATTGAAAAAAGACAGTTGTGTAACCCTAGTTAATATGGCACAAAAAGTAAAGCAGTAAGTTTCCAAATTGAAAATATATAATTAAAAAATAATCTGCTTCATTTTCAGTTTATTTAGTCATGTTTTAAATGTATCAAGAGTTTCATATTTAAAACAAGTGTCCTTAGTGAATTTTTTCCAATGAATTCTCTTAAAGTAGAAGACACATTGCCATTTAGACCTCTTAGTTATTGCATTGGTGTAAAATTCAGCATTTACATGGTAGAAAAGCAAGGTGTTAAGCAGTTCTGATCTTGCTCTCTTTTGATTACAGATTTTCAGAATTAACACTAAACGGTAGCCTGGAAGAAAGGATATCCTTTACTAACATGGTTACCTGCAGCCAGGTGCATTTCAAGTGAAGTGTGCTGATGAAATCCTCTATAAGGTATTTATGGTCACCTTTTAGTCCCTTTGTCAAATACTTTGTAATACGTACCTTACGTTTAGTTCTTTCTACAATATCAATGTTGATTTACTACATTAGGAATAGAGATTATTAGTAATCACATAAAAGTCTTACCAGTTGTTACTGAGCAGGGAAACTCTTTAATTTTCTTTCTACCTTTTGTAGTCAACTTTTAATAGGTCAATTTAATCCTAAAACCAGAGAAATTAAAAAAAAAATTATTGAGTGGTAATGTCTTTGCATTTAAAATCTGTATATGTAGTAGAAAGTGAGTTTGATTTTGAAAACATTGATGGAAGAGAAGAACCCTGAACAGGCGTATCGATTTGCCGTTGAAAGCGAAGTTTTGTTATAAACAATTTTATTCCAGCCCAACTATAGGACAAGCCCTAGATGTAAATAGTCTCCTTAAAATGTTTTGATTTGAGATCGTATTAACCAAAAGAATTAATGGAAATGACATTTTCTACTGTCTTACTCTTTTCTGGTGTCAGAAACAGTATTTAGTAAAATCAGATGAGTAAAATGCATGAGATTGTTCTTAAGCCATGTTTATCCCCAAATAGATGGAAATTAATTAATTTTAGCATTTTAACATAGTTAAGAGTAAAATGAATCTTTATTATAAAAAACAAGATACTGAGTTACCTAGAAGATAAATAAGAAATAAACATATAATATTTATTTGAGGTATTTCATTGAATAAAGTAAGTTGAATTTAGTCGAAGTTGTCAGACTAAATTCAGACTAAAGTGTCAGAAGAGTGTACGTGCTCATTTACTTGGTACCCACTTCATGCTTTTCTGTGGTGGGTTAATAATATTTACAACCTGGAAGGATTGTTATCTATAGATTTCTTTTCTCTTTTGAGACGGAGTCTTGCTCTGTTGCCCAGGCTGGAGTGCAGTGGTGTGATCTCAGCTCACTGCAACCTTCATCTCGCAGGTTCAAGCGATTCTCCTGCCTCAGCCTCCCAAGTAACTGGGATTACAGGTGCCCGCCACCATGCCCAGCTGGTTTTTCTATTTTTAGTAGAGACAGGGTTTAACCACGTTGGCCAGGCTTGTCTCGAATTTCTGGCCTCAAGTGATTCACTTGCTTCAGCCTCCCAAAGTGCTGGGATTACAGGTGTGAGCCACTGTGCCCGGCCAGATTGATTTTATCTATCAGGTATAGGACAGTGCTGAGATGGCAATCATTTGAACATTAAAGTAATATTTCTGGACAGATTTTAGAGTGATAAACTATCAAGTCACAACAGTTTATATACTATGATCCCATTTTTGTAAATAATTCATAATATACATTCATTATATACAGCAACTTTTTTTTTTTTTTTTTTTGAGAGAAGTCTCGCTCTTGTCCCCCAGGTTTGAGTACAATGGCTTTATCTCAGCTCACTGCAACCTCCACCTCCCGGGTTCAAATGATTCCCCTGCCTCTGCCTCCCAAGTAGCTGGGATTAAGGTGCCTGCCACCACGCCCGGCTAATTTTTGTGTTTTTTAATAGAGATGGGGTTTCACCATGTTGGCCAGGCTGGTCTCGAATTCCTGACCTCAGATGATCCACCCGCCTCAGCCTCCCAAAGTGCTGGGATTACAGGCATGAGCCACCGCGCCCGGCCTATACAATGCAAAATCTTAACATTAACTTTAGGAGGGGTGAGATTACAAGTGATTTTTTTTTTAATTTCTGCTTACTTTTATTTTCTAATTCTTTAATCCCAGCACAAGCCAAAAAGAGAAAGAGAAAAAAGGTAATTATTGTAGAACCTGAAAACAGAAATATATGGAAACCCTCAAAGCAGAAAAGGGAGGAAGATCCTGAAGATTCTCTTATGAAGCTCCAAAACTGATAATCCTGTCTCAGCCCTGCCTCCTCAGGAGGAGCATTAGTAGAACAGCAGTGATGAGGACGCAGAGGGAGCAGACAGTAGGTACCACGATCTCTGTAACCATTTGCATGTGACTTAGCAAGGGCTCTGAAATGACAAAGAGAATGAGCACCACAAATGAGAACAGGGTCATTTTAGTAAATACAGCTTTATCCCAAAAGCTTTAACTGTATTGGAAAAACTTAAAAAATACCATCCTCAAATTTTCTGATTCTTATTTGCCATGAAATAGAACTTAGTGAATTAAATGTTATTTGAAAATTTTGTAGGAGCTTTGTAAATATTTCAGAAAATATGGGATAAATGCCTGAATTTGGTTCTTCTACAAGTGCTATAGTAAAGTCTAAATGTCTCTCAATACTTATACTTTCTAAATTCATCTCAGAATATTAGCAGCCATATTCCACAGTTCCTATAATTTTTATTGGGGGGAATTTGTGAAAGAAAAGTCCTTGGGAAACATTTCCAACCTTTCAAAGATGTTATTGTGTATCTTAAGAAGTGTAGGAATTTGTATGTCAAAATTTTGTATGGTAATTCTTGTATAGTTAAATAATAATCTTTAAGAGTTAATGATAAGCATATGTTATGTGCTTTATTAATAAAATAGTGGCCACTTATGTAATACCCACTTTTAGTTTGTGTGCTGGGTACTCAGGTTACTGAGATAAATAAAGTGCTGGACATCCTCATGTGGAGTTCACGGGCTCATGAGTGAATTCTGCACCACGTTTCAACCTTGTTTATTTTAGTTTAATGGAATATACATTCTTAATATTGCCTGATTATTTAAATGTGTTGGGGGGGTGCATATGCTATATTGGCCTGTAAAAATAGCTAATTTGGTAAGATTTGGTCTCACACCTTCCACCTCTGCTATCACATTAAAGATGAGTTTGTTAAAAAAGGAAGCGTAGGCCGGGCGTGGTGGCTCACGCCTGTAATCCCAGCACTTTAGGAGGCCAAGGCGGGCGGATCACGAGGTCAGGAGATCGAGACCATCCTGGCTAACACAGTGAAACCCCGTCTCTACTAAAATACAAAAAATTAGCCAGGCGTGGTGGTGCGCGCCTGTAGTCCCAGCTACTCGGGAGGCTGAGGCAGGAGAATGGCGTGAACTCGGGAGGCGGAGCTTGCAGTGAGCAGAGATCACGCCACTGTACTCCAGCCTGGGTGACAAAGCGAGACTCCGTCTCAAAAAAAAAAAAAAAAAAGGAAGCGTATTTCTCTGATTGCCCTTATGGAGAAATAAAGATCAAATTCAAAGAAGCAAATGATATGTGTTGGCATTTCTTGATGCATAATTGCATCTTTGTTATTTGACATCTCTGATCCTTTTAGATCCCATTGCATAGGAAATGATGTCTTCTATGAAGACAGGAACCTTGTTCATTGCTGTATCTCATGACTTAAAACATTCCCTGGCAAATAGTGAGTGCTTAGTAATTGCTTGCCAAATGAACAAATATAAGATCTCAAGTGTTCTTTTTTTCCTTCATCCCGGTTGGTATAGTGGTTGGCTTTTCCTCCCCTTGCCCAAGCCCACTATAACAAAAATAGTAGGTGTATAAATTTGTAGTATGATTCTGCTTTTTGTTTGTTTGTTTGTTTTTTTTTTGAGACAGAGTCTCGCTTTGTCACCCAGACTAAAGTGCAGTGGCATGATCTCAGCTCACTGCAGCCTCCGTCTCCCAGGTTCAAGCGATTCTCCTGCCTCAGGTTCCTGAGTAGTTGGGATTACAGGCATGCGCTGCCATGCCTGACTAATTTTTGTATTTTTAGTAGAGATGGGGTTTCATCATGTTGGCCAGGATGGTCTCGAACTCCTGACCTCAGGTGATCCACCTGCCTCAGCCTCCCAAAGTGCTGGGATTACAGGCGTGAGCCACCATGCCCGGCCTTATAGTATGATTCTGAAAGGATAAAACTTGAATGGATAAAATGGATAAAATGTTTATCTTTCATGGTAGATTAAATGCTTTAAAATGCTTATAAATAGAAATTTGACATTGTTTCAAAGAAACCTGATTTTTAATCATAAGCAGTTTTGGAAGATTGACTTCAAGTAGAGCCAGATTTTGAGATTTTGATAATGATATGTGTAATTATTTAGTTTAATTATTAAAGGAAAACATTAAAATATACTGACTCACCTGCAGCAAGCCTCTGATTGTTGATAGAGCAAGTTTCCAAAGCTTTGAGGTACCAACTTTCCACCTAATAAAAACCCACTTGATAAGTAATGTTGTCTTAGACTAATTTTTTACGTTTCAAATCATTTTTGAAATAAATGTGGGGTAAAAGTAAATATTTTAAAAAATCTGCCTGTAGTTTATGTTTCTAAATCATCTTGTAGTTTAAATTAGTTAATATTTACTGTACATCCATGTACATCATAGTGAGGGAGTCAGAGAACAGTCTTTATTCTTGAGTGTACAATCTAGTGCTTTTCTAATAATGTAAAAGTAGCAAATGCCTTATGGTTTTTAGTCACTGCTTACATTTAATAGTCCTACTGGGCTCACCTTAAAATAGTTTCCGTAAACAAGTGAAATTTACTTTTAAAATTATTTTTTAAGACACTCTATTTTATTTCATTTTTTGGAAACAGAGTCTTGCTCTGTTGCCCAGGCTGGAGTGCAGTGGAGCACTTATAGCTCACTGCAGCCTCAAACTCTTGGGCTCAAGTGATCCTCACACCTCAGTCTCCCAGGTAGCTGGGACTACAGGCGCGTCACCACATCCAGCTAATTTTTAAATTTTTTGTAGAAATGGGATCTTGCTATGTTGCCCAGGCCGGTCTTGACCACTTGGCCTCAAGCAGTCCTCCCACTCCAGCCTCCCAAGGTGCTGGGGTTACAGGTGTGAGCCACCGTATCTGGCCAAGACACTCGAAATTATAGTTTATATTCCCTGCCAATAGGTGCAGCAACATAGAGAATAGAGAGCTGCTAGAAAAGTTTTCAGGTTATTGAAAATGTTTGGTAGATTCTAAAGGATTATTAAGTTGGATTACTTTAGATATCATTTTGAAGCCAGTATGTGTGTATGGCTCTGCTGCGTGGCTGGAAAATAGATGAAAATGATATGATAATTATACATTAAATTTACTTAACTGTTTTTTATATATGTTGAAAAATAGGTAGTATTTGTTTGCATTAAGACACAAGATTTAGGCCAGGCGCTGTGGCTCACGCCTGTAATCCCAGGACTTTGGGAGGCCGAGGTGGACAGATCACAAGGTCAAGAGATCAAGACCATCCTCACCAACATAGTGAAACCCCATCTCTACTAAAAATACAAAAATTATCTAGGCGTGGTAGTGCGCGCCTGTGGTCGCAGCTACTCAGGAGGCTGAGGCAGGAAAATCGCTTGAACCTGAGAGGCGGAGGTTGTAGTGAGCTGAGATCTCCAGCCTGGTGATAGAGGGAGAGTCTGTCTCAAAAAAAAAAGAAAAAAGAAAAAGAAAAAAAGACACAAAATTTAGAATAATATTTAACTAGAATTCTCTATTGTTTTTGCCTTGTCATAACTTAAAGCAAATGGAACTCCTTCATAACCTCTGGTAGTGCCCCTTAGATTGAAGTTTACATCAAGCTTGCTCCATTCTAAGCAAATGAGCAAAGGTGAAATAAAGGGCCATGCTGCATGCCCCTGTCCTCTTTCATGGAGGAAGGAGGAGAGGTACTTGCCAAGCTCTGTGTGTGTTCCAGCTACCTAGCTCTTCTAAAGTTCAGAACAGATAACATTGATAATTAGGCCTACCTCTCTTGGATTGGGAAACCCATTGGCAATGATAATCTTCTTGTAATATTGAACTGAAGCCTTTGGATAGCGAGGCTTATTTCTGTCGTTAAATTCAACATAGTAGAATCCATATCTAGCTGAGTATCCTTTCTCCCATTCAAACTTATCCAACAGAGACCAGGAAGTATACCCCTTTATATTAGCACCATCTTTTATAGCTGCAAAGACATTTTATTCCATTTTAAATATATTTCATTTACTTAGAAAAACAAAACTGTGAAGATAATGTTAAAAATGTTTTCATTTGTGAGATGTAGAAGCAAGTTTCAGTTGATCGTGTGTTAGTCACATTTTGTCTCAGTTAAGTGGGAAAACTGTACAGACAATCTTGGTTTGTGTCTCACCTTTTAGCATTTCATTTATGTATCCTTTAAGGTACTGAATTCTCCACTCATCACATAATTGAGTACAGTGGAATTTTTGAGGTGCTCCATTTTCCATCACATATATGGGAGGATCGCCATATTGAGTCTGAAAGTGAGTCATAGCAACAAATACCTTAAAAATTCTGACCTACAGGTAGGTTTCTGAGTCAGAGGCTCATATAGGAACACATATTCAAGCCTGCCACATTCTAATCAAGTGTGTTTTTGGCATTTAGTAGATGTCAGATAACGTGCTTATTTAGAGATTAACATAGGCAGGGGACAGGTTCATATAAAGGATGTATTTCTCAGTAAATGAGCATTGTTGCCAGGCGTGGTGGCTCTCGCCTGTAATCCCAGCACTTTGTTTGGGAGGCTGGGGTGGGCAGATCACCTGAGGTCAGGAGTTCAAGACCAGCCTGGCCAACATGGTGAAAACCTGTCTCTACTAAAAATACAAAAATTAGCCAGGCGTGGTGGCATGCGCCTGTAATCCCAACTACTTGAGAGGCCGAGGCAGGAGAATCACTTGAATCTGGGAGGCAGAGCGGGCAGTGAGCCAAAATCGTGCTGCTGCACTCCAACCTGGGCGACAGCGAGACTCTGTCTCAAAAAAAAAAAAAAGAGTGTTATTGGAGGGGACATGTACTTTGGTCTTGTTCTTTGCCACATATTCCAGTTTAGGCGAGAAGGACAGCAAAATAAATATGGGATACAAATTTTAGCTAAAGTTATATACATGCAAATGGTTGTGCATGGTAGACATGAGTCTGTAAGGCCTATATTTAGTAACCTCTGAAGTATGACTCACTAGGTTTGTTTTATTAACTTTCTAATGTAGGCACCCGAGCTTAAGCCGTGAGAACATGAATTCAAGTCTAAATGTCCTTTGAATAGCTTAATGTGATAATCACCTGAGCAAAGTTGAGGAGCCTCCTAAATCCCCATGGCACAGAATATAGCCCTTTAGACCCCAGATCTGGCCAGTTTGGGTCAACCAGCTCTATCAAGTCACGATCATTCTGGTGGCTGGGCCCCTGGCGGGAGGGGTTCTTCCTTTCCATGATGTACCGAGTAGTAAAATGACCTAATCCCAAGAAATCAGATGTGCCTTTAATGTAGCTCTTCTCCTGGAGTGAGAACACTGGTAACCTTGACATCTCCAGGCCTTGCTCTGCACTCTTTCTTCCTTTTGAGAGAAAAAAGTAGAATTTAACAAAGGCTTATTTTCTCCCAATCACTGTGTTATGTATCATGACGATAGTGACCTCTTGACATAAAAGGTGGGCTTTAGGATTCATCTGCATGGGAAGTATAACCTTAGCCATCCAAAGTGGAATTTTTGAAATTTCAATACTGCCCAAAATATTTGTAAGTTTATATTGCTTAAAAGTAGTATTTTCACAGACAGTAAGTAGTAAGTGGTGTGTAGCCATCTGGAAAAAAAGTAGAGTTGGGCTCCTGTATTATTCCTTACAGTAAAAATGGGTAATCTGGCCAGGTGCGGTGGCTCACACCTGTAATCCCAACATTTTGGGAGGCTGAGGCGGGTGGATCACTTGAGGTCAGGAGTTTGAGACCAGCCTTGCCAACATGGTGAAACCCTGTCGCTACTAAAAATACAAAAAATTGGCCAGAAGCGGTGGCCCACGCCTGTAATCCCAGCACTTTGGGAGGCCGAGGGGGGCAGATCACGATGTTCAGGAGTTTGAAACCAGCCTGACCAACATGGTGAAACCCCGTCTCTACTAAAAATACAAAAATTAGCCCGGCATGGTGGCGCACGCCTGTAATCCCAGCTACTTGGGAGGTTGAAGCAGGAGAGTTGCTTGAACCTGGGAGGTGGAGGTTGCAGTGAGCCGAGATCACACCACTGCACTCCAGCCTGGGCAACAGAGCAAGACTGTTTAAAAAAAAAAAAAAAAAAATTAGCTGGGTGTGGTGGCAAGCATCTGTAATCCCAGCTACTTGGGAGGCTAAGGCAGGAGAAGCGCTTGAACCCTGGAGGCGGAGGTCGCAGTGAGCCGAGATCATGCCATTGCACTCTAGCCTGGGCAATGAGCAAAACTCCATCTCAAAAAATAAAAAATAGAAATGTGTAATTTTAGCTGCCTTCGGGAAGCGAACTGGAAGGCCAGTGATGGTATGTCCTATCTTTCAAAGTTGTAAAAGCATATGTCCTTTCACTGACCAGTTCCAAATCTGTTTACACTTTACTCACACATATAAAGGGATGTTTGTACAAGTATCTTCATTAGAGACTGAGCAGTAAAAGATTGGAAACAACCTAAATGTCTGTCAGTAGGGACCGGTTACGTAAATGATGAAATATCCATGGTACAACACTACGCAGCCGTTAGAACAAATGAGGCGGCACTTTCTATCGCAATGTGGAAAGCTTGCCAGGATATAGGTTTCCGTGAAAAAAAGCTTCAGAATGTTGCGTATAATCGTAAGCACATACACTGACCACATATACAACCCATCTCTGGAAGTATACTTGCTTCTGGGGAGAGGCCTGACTTTTTAGTTCAGACTTTTTGTACTTTAAAAAATTTGAAACATGTCCGAGTGTAATCTCTGCAAAAATGGCTTTTAATATAGAAATCAAGAAAACAACATTTTCCATGAATTGATCTGAAATATAACCTTAAGAATAGTTCCAAAGAGGATAATAGTTTAGATAAAATGAATACAAAGTTTGTGTTATTAAATACCCTTAAGATATTAGCATAAAGCAAATAAAATATTGGCACGTTATTTCAGTTACATTTAGTGACTTAAGAAAAACCACCAGCTGTTGTCATAGTCCTTGCACTAATACAATAGCCACTTGCTGCATATGGCTATTAAAATACAGTGACTGAAGGATTGAATTTTTAATTTTAATTTTTAAAATTCTAATAGACGCTGGTGGTTAGAAGCTATTGTATTGGACAGCACATGTATAGAACATTTCCGTCATTGTGGAAAGTTCTATTGAACAGCGCTGATCTGGAAATACTTTTGTTTATATATTTACTGTGAGTAAAAGAGTACTTGTAAGAGGCCTAGAAGTAATTTGTGAACAAGATTTCAGGCAGAATGCTTTCAGTACTAAATAAAACTTCAACTGCTTAGAGGATTCTTCTTTCTACATTGTGCAAAGGAAAAGTTCAGCCTGTTTCCCACTTGTATCATCACAAAATTGGAGTTGTGAGGGGCTGGAATTATTGGCGTTACGCCCAAAATGTGTTCTCTCACAAATAATCTATTTGGCTTTGTAATGCAGTCTTTTCGTGGCACCTGCAGTGGCCTCTGAGGGACCCAAGAGAGTGAATGCACTGTGTGAATGATAAGTTGTGTCTACAGGGACATGGACCCTGTCAGTCCCTTCATGAAGGCTTTTTCCTTGTGCATCTTTTTTTTTTTTTGAGATGGAGTCTCGCTCTGTTGCCCCGGCTGGAGCGCAGTGGCCGGATCTCAGCTCACTGCAAGCTCCGCCTTCCGGGTTTACACCATTCTCCTGCCTCAGCCTCCCAAGTAGCTGGGACTACAGGCGCCTGCCACCTCGCCTGGCTAGTTTTTTGTATTTTTTTTTTTTTTAGTAGAGACGGGGTTTCACCGTGTTAGCCAGGATGGTCTCGATCTTCTGACCTCATGATCCGCCTGTCTCGGCCTCCCAAAGTGCTGGGATTACAGGCTTGAGCCACCGCGCCCGGCCTTCCTTGTGCATCTTGAGGAAACCATTCTCAAGATTTTGAGTGTATGTGTATAGATGTGTCACAGAACTGATTGACACCAAAAGATTTTTAAAGATTGTATCTAATGCCTTCATTTTCAGATAAGATTAAGAACCAAAGAGGTGAAGCACCTTGCCCTCAGTCACTCACAAGTTAGTGGCGGAGTTGGTATTAGAACTTGCTACCTCCTGTTCAGATAAGTATGTTTGATAAATGTGTTTTATAGAAAGGGGCATTTTCCAAATGTTGACAGTTCTCTCTTAATCAAACACCTAAAATAGCTTTGTTGTGTGAAACCGTAACCCAATTCCAGTGTTATTTTTGTCTCCTTTTTTTTAGGGTGAGTGCCAGCTGATACCTTTAAATCAGAGATAATATGTTTAAATTTCTATGGTCAGACACTGCCAGTTACCTACACCCAGTAGTCAGTCCAATGCCTGTGCCCCCTTCCTCCCCAGCCTCTGGGGCCCTAGTTATGATGGTCTAGGGCATCATCTGACCTAACCATGTGACAGTTCTGTCCCTTGAGGCACAAAGGGACAGAAGCTGCTTCCTGGGAAGATTTTTCTTGTTCCTAAAAATAGCTAAGAGGAATGGCCAGGCGCAGTGGTTCACGCCTGTAATCCCTGTACTTTGGGAGGCCAAGGTGGGCAGATCACTTGAAGCCAGGAGTTCGAGACCAGCCTGGCCAAGATGGTGAAACCCCGTCTCTACTAAAAATACAAACAATTAGCTGGACATGGTGGTGTGTGCCTGTGATCCCAGCTACTCAGGTGGCCAAGGCACAAGAATTGCTTGAATCTGGGAGACGAAGGTTGCAGTGAGCCAAGATTGCACCACCGCACTCCAGCCTGGGCAACAGAGTGAGACTCTCTCTCAAAAAAAATTAAAAAAAAAAAAAGACCAAGAAAAGGATACCTGCATTCACCACTTCTATTCAACATAGTAATGAGAGTTCTAGCCAGAGTAATTATGCAAGAAAAATAAATAGAAGGCATCCAACAGTGGCTCATGCCTGTAATCCCAGCACTTTGGGAGGCAGGCGGAGGCGGATCACAAGGTCAAGAGTTCAAGACTACCCTGGCCAATATGGCGAAACCCTGTCTATACTAAAAATACAAAAATTAGGCCCTGGTGGCGGGCGCCTGTAGTCCCAGCTATTTGGGAGGCTCAGGCAGGAGAATTGCCTGAACCCGGGAGGCAGAGGTTGCAGTGAGCCGAGATCATGCCACTGCACTCCAGCCTGGACAACAGAGTGAGACTCAGTTTCAAAACAAACAAAACTGCTTAGATGAAAACATGGCCTGGTGTGGTGGCCCACGCCTGTAATCCCAGCACTTTGGGAGGCCAAGGTGGGCAGATAGCTTGAGCCTAGAGGTTTGAGACCAGCTTGGACTACATAGTCAAACCCCATCTCTACAAAATATACAAAAAATTAGCTGGGCATGGTGGTGTGTGCCTGTGGTCCCAGCTACTTGGGAGGCTGAAGTGGGAGGATCACTGGAGTCCGGGGAGGTTGAGGCTGCAGTGAGCCATGATCGCCCCACTGCTTTCCAGCCTGGGTGACAGGCGAGAGACCCTGTCTCAAAAAAAAAAAAAAAAAAAAAAAAATTACTGGCATGACCCACTAGGGAGGCTGAGGTGGGAGATTCACCTGAGGTCAGGAGTTCAAGGCCAGCCCGGCCAACACGGTGAAACCTCATCTCTAGAAAAAATGCAAAAATGAGCTGAGCATGATGGCAGGTGCCTGTAACCCCAGGTACTTAGGAGGCTGAGGCAGGAGAATCACTTGAACCTGGGAGGCAGAGGTTGCAGTGAGCTGAGATCGCACCATTGCACTCCAGCCTGGGCAACAGAATGAGACTCTGTCTCAAAAAAAAGAAAAGAAAGAAAGAAAAAAGAGCAAAAGCACCATGACATTTAATTAGGCAGTTATATCTTGATTCTGACACCACAAGCATAGGCAACAAAAATTGGCAAAAGAAACAAACATAAATAGACAAATTGGACTTCATGAAATGTTTTAAAATTTGAGAATCAAGACACATACAATGGGAGGAAATATTTGCATATCATAAATCTGATAAAAGATTAGACTCCAGAATACGTAGAGAATTCCCAAAACTCAGCAACAAAAACAACCCAATTCAAAAATGGGCAAATAACTTGAATTGGCATTTTTTCTAAAGAAGATCTACAGATGGCCAGTAAGCACATGAAAAGATGCTCTTACTAATCATTAGGGAAACACAAATCAAAACTGCAATGAGATACAACCTCACGCCCACTGGGATGGCCATTATTAAGCAAAATAACAAGTGTTGGCAAGGATGTGGAGTAACTGGGACCCTTGTGTATTGTTGCTGGGAATGTAAAATGGTACACCCACTGTGGAAAACAGTATGACACTTCCTTAAAAAAAATTAAAAATGGAATTTTTCATATGATCCAGCAATTCCACTTCTGGGTATATACCCCAAATAACTGAAAGCTGGATCTTGAGATATTTGTACACCCGTGTTTTTAGCATTATTCACAATAGCTAAAACATGGAAGCAACCTACGTGTCTATTAATATGATACATACAGACAATGGAAATTTTTTTTTCCCCCTGAAATGAAGTCTCACTCTGTCACCCAGGCTGGAGTGCAGTGGCACTATCTCGGCTCACTGCAACCTCCACCTCCCAGGTTCAAGTGATTCTCCTACCTCAGCCTCCCAAGTAGTTGGGATTACAGTCACCCACCACCATGCCCAGCTAACTTTTGCACTTTTAGTAGAGACAGGGTTTCACCATGTTGGTCAGGCTGGTCTCAAACTCCTGACCTCAGGTAATCCGCCTGCCTCGGCCTCCCAAAGTGCTGGGATTACAGGCGTAAGCCACCATGCCCAGCTGACAATGGAATATTATTCAGCCTTAAAAAGGAAGGAAATTCTGACATTACAAAATGGATGAATCTTGAGGACATTATGCTAAGTAAAATAAGCCTGTCACACAAAGACAAATACCGTATGCTTCCACTTATATGAGCTACTTAGTCAAAATCAGAGACAGTGGAATGGTGGTTGCCAGGGACTCGGTGGCAAAGTTTTGGTTTTGCAAGATGAAGCATTCTGGAGATGGATGGTGGTGATGTTCGTACATTATGAGTGTATTCTTTACCACTGAACTGTACACTTAAAAATTGCAACACAGGTACGCTTTATGTGTATTTTGCCACAATAAAAAAAATTGGGGGGAAAATGGCCAAGAAAGCCCACCCCAAAACATATTATGACAGAGCAATTCCCTTTTTCTGTCTTTGGGTGTTGACATGTAAAGATGTGATACCTGGGGTTGCTGCAGTCATCTTGTGGTCATGGGGATTGGTTGATGGGCTAACTGAAGGTGCCAGAGTGGAAAGATGGAATAAGCCTGGGTCCTCAAAGGCACCCTTGAAGGCTAGATTACCTAGCCCTGCATCACTCTTCTCTGGGCTCAGGTAAGATGATAAATTCCCTACTTCAAGTCATTTTAGGTAGAATTTTCTGTTATGTGGCAGTTAAAAACATCCACACTGATATATCCCTGTAAGCCTTACCTTTATTTATTCTCTTCTCCAACACTGTGGAAACTGGAGCTTGGAAAGTATTTCTCCATTGACAGAAAGAACTGACAATAGAAGTGACACAGGCCCGTGACTGCATCTGAGCTCTCTCCTGCTTGACTGCAGTTAAAGTGGGGTGGAGGACGGGGCAGGGCAGCGGAACATAAGAGAGACCAGCCCAAAGAACGACCACGTTCTTCCCTAAGTTCTGAAAATTCTCAATTTCCAGGTCTAGGGAAATGGAGAGGTCTAGGGTTCCTCCCTGCTAACTCAAATGTCTGGTTCTCAATTCTTTCGAGTCTGGATTATCCCTTGAGTACCTCACCCAGGCCCGATGAGCTCTTCAACCCCCTGCCTTTTGCTTGTTTCACATGGGCTCAATAACTTGCTGTAGTATCTGCAGTTTAAAATGAGGCTGGGCTCACCAATGTAGTCCTTCATGACTTGGGGGTAGTCACCGGCATAAATGGGGTTGGCAAACCAGCCCAGACAGAACTGTAGGTATCTCTCGGCAGCCTCTATGTCCTTGGGGTTACTAATGTCCACAGGTTCCCCCCAGTCACAGTTCAATGAAATTCCCACCAGACCTTAAAAGAAAAGAAAGAAAAGGGAGTGGAGAGTGGGCGTGCCGTTGCTGCTCCGGGCACTTGGCTGTCCTGGGTACATGTGTGGGGCCACAGCTCACCTTGCTGCTTGCTGCGCCATGTGGTGTTATAAGAATGCCAGGCTTGGGCGTGAGCCTGAAAGGGGAGCAGAAATTCATCATAGGTGCCTGGCCCATCCATTTCAATCTGGGTGGCCTTTCTTTCCTTCCTAACTTTAGACCTATCATTTTCATCCATCCAGCCTTGTTTGTCCCAATCCAGTCTTCCTTCCTGTCACTTCTTGAGGCACTTATTTTCTTTATACTGTAAATGAAACTTGATATAAGTCTGGCTCAAACAACTTTGTGTTGTTATTTATCGTTTTTAAGATTTTTGCTAAAGTTTCCTGTTTTGTTCCTCTTAGTCCTCAGTAGCAACTAGGCAGTACTTTTCCCAGAAGAGCTCAGTAAGTTAGGAAAAAACCAAGTGTCTGAAATAGTCTTGAAAAATGGAATCTAAAATACACCAACCTGCCTTCTCTTCATAGTCTACCAGTGACCCACTGGCCTGCCTGAGGCTCTTTCAGCTAGCCACTGCACTTGGGTAGTTCAGCACCTCAGAGAGATGGAAAATAATCTAGAACAGTGATTCTCAGTGTGTGGTCTCCAGACCGAGATCATCAGGATCCACTGGGAACTTAATAGAAATGCAAATCTGTGGGCCCTTGGCAGACCTACTGAATCAGAAACTCAAAGTGGGGCCCAGGAATCTGTGTTTGGTGTTTTTTGTTTTGTTTTGTTTTGTTTTGTTTTTATCTTTAGATGGAGTCTCGCTCTGTGGCCCAGGCTGGAGTGCAGTGGCATGATCTCGGCTCACTGCAACCTCCGCCTCCCGGGTTCAAGCCATTCTCCTGCCTCAGCTTCCTGAGTAGCTGGGACTACAGGTGCCCGCCACCACACTGGCTAATTTTTGTATTTTTAGTAGAGATGGGATTTCTCCATGTTGGCCAGGCTGATCTGGAACTCCAGACCTCAAGCGATCTGCCTGCCTCAGCCTCCCAAAGTGCTGGAATTGCAGGTGTGAGCCACTGTGCCTGGCCAGCAATCTGTGCTTTAATAAACTTTTTTTTTTTTTTTTTCTTGAGATGGAGTCTTGCTTGTTGTCGATGCTGGAATGAAACTCCTAGGCTCAAGTGATCCTCCTGCTCAAGCGATCCTCCCTCCTGCTCAAGCCTCTCAAATAGCTGGGACAACAGCCATGTGCCACCACACCTGGCTCAGTAATCATTTATTAAATGATTATGATGCTTGTTAAAGTTTGAGAAGTACCAATTTAGAAGACCTGAATATCTGAAGGCTATAGAATTTGGGGTTGTTTTGTTTGTTACTCACGGAGAACCTTTATTTATCAGACTTCGTTCCTTATACTTCCTTTTGCTAACCAGCAATAACCAAGTGAATCATGGTATTGTCTGATGAAGTAGAACATGTCAAAACAATAACAAAATCACATCTCTTCAGGCCGGGTGCGGTGGCTCATGCCTGCACGCCCAGCACTTTGGGAGGGTGAGGCCGGTAGATCACGAGGTCAGGAGTTCGAGACCAGCCTGGCCAACATGGTGAAACCCTGTCTCTACTAAAAATATAAAAAAATTAGCCGGGTGTGGTGGTGTATGCCTGTAATCCCAGCTACTCAGGAGGCTGAGGCAGGAGAATGGCGTGAACCCAGGAGGCAGAGGTTGTAGTGAGTCGAGATCGTGCCACTGCACTCCAGCCTAGGCGACAGAGCAAGAATCTGTCTCTAAATAAATAAATAATGACATCTCTTCAGCTCACTACTTTTGATAGATAAAAAGGCCCAGAAAATGACTTCCATGTTTAATATTAAAAATATCTTGAGGCCGGGCGCTATGGCGCATGCCTCCAATCTCAGCACTTTGGGATGCCGAGGTGGGGGAATCACTTGAGGTCAGGAGTTCAAGATCAGCCTGGCCAACATGGTGAAAGCCTATCTCTATCAACAATACAAAAATTAGCCAGGTGTGGTGGCACACGCCTGTGTTTCCATCTACTTGGGAGAATGAGGCAAGAGAATCGCTTGAACCTGGGAGGCGGAGGTTGCAGTGAGCCAAGATCATGCCACTTCACTGCATCCTGGGTGACAGAGCAAAACTCAGTCTCAAAAAATATAAAAATAAAAATATCTTGAGAGCTCTGCCCTTTAAATATTCAGTTTAAGAAATCATAAGCCAAATGTAGAAAAAATGAGAAAATGTTCTCCCTGATATGAGTTTTGGGGTCTGGAATGTCACCCAGTGGTTCCTTGCCTTCCAGCTGAGACAGATTGTCCATCTTCTGCTAAGTGTCCTTTGGGGCCAGTCCCACATGCCTTGTATCCCTGTTCTCCAGTTATCATCATCCATATCCTCATACATGTCCTGTAATGTGACCCAGTTCCCTCTCCAGTGACAAGGCTTTCCAGTAGCCCTTCCTTCCTGTAGCGTCTTCTCCGAATGGCCCCTTTCCTCTCTTGCTGTGACTGATGCCTGCCAGCCCTAAGAGCACCTCCACTGCAGCTCCTTTGAACAGAGGCCATTTTTTCCATCACACTCCACATACTTCTGAGCTGGGAGTAAGGTGGAGTCTGCCTGCTCATTATCACTGCTTCCAAACTAGTTTTCCTTCCTCCTTCAAAACTCCCAGGTTCTTTGAAGCCACGCTCTGATGACCACTTCTAACTCCTCTTACTGCTGTCCTTGATCAACCCCAGTTACTTCCGCTCATTCATGGAAGATTTTAACCCCTGGCTCGCTGTCACATCCCTTCTTCCTCCTGTTACAGCTTGGGCCTGTAGTTGATGCATTTCCACATGGATGTGCTCCATCCCCTTGGCTAGGCTGTAAGCTCTTGGGAGCTGCTATAACAGCTCAGCCATAGTGTTCCCCAGCGCCCTGGATGGCAGGACACGCCCTCCATAAATCGTCACAGAAAGGAAGGTGCTATGGAGTATGCTGACTCGGAGGTGGAGCGGCAGAGGACCAAGCTCAGGCTAGAGCCCCTGGGGATGGCTGAGCTGACCCTGAGGCTGTTCCCCCACCAGAAGGACCCCCCTCACCTTAATGATGTGGTGTGCTGCCTTGTACAGGCCGGTGCCTCGGAGCTTCAGGCCCGGTGCATGGTGGCCCGTCTCATAGCCTTTTTCTGCCATTGCCTATAGGGACAGCAAGCAGGACCACAGGATCCATAAGAAGTGGCAGGGAGTGCCACACTCTGCCACCTGGAGGGGCCTCGCTTACCCGAGGATCACTGAACGTGATCCAGTGCTTCACGCGGTCCCCAAAGGCCTCAAAGCACAGGTTGGCGTAGTCTCTGAAGTAGTTGGCCATGCTCACATTCTGCCACCCACCGTATTTGACCTGGAGCAGCTGTGAACACAGAGAAGCAGGTGCCCCATGAATGAACCGCAAAGCAGTTTAGATGTGGAGATAAGCCATGCAACAGTCCTCAGACAAACAGGAGGGAGGTCGTGCAGGGAGACTGGGACTCTCATGCTTAGAAAGAACTGGACAGATTGAATATTTAAGAAAAATTGCCAGGGGAAAGGAGCCTAATAATGGGGAAGCATCTTAGATCTAAATTCTGGAGAAATGAGATCTGATGCTGGGATGAACACTCTGATGAGGATTTTGAGGGCCACGCAGATGTCAGAAAGCTTCTAGAAGCCTTGGGGCAGGATCTGCCTTCTTCGGCCGAGGGCTTTCCCAACCAAAGGCATCTGCCCATGATGGCAGAATCCTCCCAAGACTTGTCACTCTATCGAGACTACCTGTCCAGCTCTCCTTGGTGGGTTTGAGGGATGTTACTGGGGCAGGTTCGTGAAAGCAACCAGGGAAGAAACTGGAAGGTTCATCTCCCTACAGCCTGCTCTGCCCTCCTCCCCAGTTAGAGGACTCTGGTAGCTCCCATTCCCACAGAATAAACCCAGTTCCCAGTCATCTTAGCTCAGCACTTGAGGCTTTTGAGGTCTTCCCCAAGCCACTTCTCCAGCCTCTAAACCTTCCCTCTCCTACCTGCTCCCCAAATTCCAACTGAACCGAACTGCTTGCCCAGCTTCCCCCTCTTTGCAATGCACCCTCCAATCAGAACACCCCTTCCTCCCACCTCCTGCCCAAACCTTCCAGGGCACCGATGGGACCACCTTCTCCCCAGTGAATGAAAATACTGCCTGAGGCCAGGCGCAGTGGCTCACGCTTGTAATCTTAACACTTTGGGAAGCCGAGGCAGGTGGATCACCTGAAGACAGGAGTTCGAGGCCAGCCTGGCCAACATCGTGAAACCCTGTCTTTACTAAAAATACAAAAATTAGCCAGGCATGGTGGCACATGCCTGTAAACCCAGCTACTCGGGAGGCTGAGACAGAAGAATCACTTGAATCCAGGAGGCAGAGGCTGTAGTGAGCCGAGATCATGCCATGCATCAGCCTGGACGAACGAGGCAGGATCCATCTCAAAAAAGAAAGAAAGGAAGGATAGGAAAGGGAAGAGAGAGAGAGAGAGAAGAAAAAGAGGGGGAGGGAGGGAGGGAGGGAGGGAAGGAAGGAAGGAAAGAAAAGAAAGAAAATACTGCTTGAATCACAGTGACATAGTGACATTCTGAAGCATGTTATGATTTCATGGACATTACTGGGGCAGGGTCATATATGAGTGCCTGTGATACTGGCTCAAAGAAATTGGAGAAAAAAGGCTAAACTTGTTCATTATGCTATGTCCCCAGATCTTTTTTTTTTTTTAATAGATGGAATTTTGCTCTCATTGCCCAGGCTGGAGTACAATGGCATGATGACTCACTGCAATCTCTGCCTCCTGGTTCAAGCAATTCTCCTGCCTCAGCCTCTTGAGTAGCTGGGATTATAGGCGCCTGCCACCATGCCTGGCTAATTTTTGTATTTTTTGTAAAGACTGGCCAGGCTACTCTCGAGCTCCTAACGTCAGGTGATCCACCCACTTCGGCCCCCCAAAGTGCTAGGATTACAGGCGTGAACCACTGCGCCTGGCTGCCAGATCTTAGTTAAAAGACATATCTTTATAGTTTTAAAATTTTGTTTGTATGCCAAGTTTTTTAGAAAACAAAAGGATTCACTCTTTTCACTTAATACACACATCAGTTAAAGCAGTATGACCTCCCTGCCATACATGAGTGCTTTGGTTTGAATGTTTCTGTCCCCTGGAATTCATGTTGAAACTGTAACCCCTGTGTAACAGCATGGGGAAGTGTAGCCTTTGGCAGGTGATTCAGTCATGAGGGCTCTTCTCTCTTGAATGGGATTAGGTGCCCTTATAAAAAGAGGGACACAGCATTCAAGGCACCATCCTGGAAGCAGAGACTGGGCCTTCACCAGAATCTGAACCTGCCAGTGTCTTAATCTTGGACTTCCCAGCCTCCAGAACTGTGGGAAGATATATTCCCATTCTTTACAAGTTACCCAGTCTCAGGCATTCCGTTATAACACCAAAAGTGGACTAAGACAGTGAGTCAGAGAGATTTTTTCACTCGCTCACATCTTACAGTCCTGCGCCAGAATCCAGACCCTAGTCTCTGCCCCACCCGGGCAACCCGAGTCCTCACACTGGGCTCCCTCCTGCTGAGCTGAGCACCCCTTGGGCCTGGGAGCCTGCTCAGGTCCTCACCTGCGGCAGATCCCAGTGGTGCAAGGTCACGATGGGGGTGATGTTGCTGCTCAGAAGGGCATCGATAAGATCACTGTAGAATTGGATTCCCTTCTTGTTCACCTGCTCGGCTGCAGGTGAAATAAAAGAAGATGCTATGAGAAAGGACCTTGGCCTTGGCCTCCTGGAGTGCAGCATTCCTGGGCCCTGTTGCTTTTTGAAGGCCTGAGGTACCCTCAGCCCACCAGCATTCTGGGAGCCCAGTTACCTGCAGAACCTGTGAGAGCTGCTACTATCAGCAACCACGTTCATGGACTGGTCTCCCTCCCCAGGACTCTGTGCTGTCCCTGCAAAGCCAACATGGCCGGAAGGGCCGCACCTGGGCTCGGGAGGGGTTTCACTAGCTCACCTCGGACGCCTGTGGGCAGGAGCCGGGGCCAAGACAGGGAGAATCGGTAGTGGTTGACGTGCAGTTCCCTCAGCAGAATCATGTCCTCCTGTGCAGACGGGTGGGGAGGCAGGTCACCTAGGCCCTGGGCATGGGAGGTAGGGGTCCATTGGGCTCTAGGGCCGAGGCTCACTCTTGTCTGTGGCTGTTAGTGGGCAAGGAAGAACCTGCTTCCTCACCTGTACAACAGAGGGATGCCACCTGGCCACTTCAGGCAGGGGATATGCCAAGAGTCAAGGAAAACACAGGACAGGGAGGCACTTGGAGAAGTCCATCAGGGTGCCCCTAGTATAGCTGGGTGATGAGTTCCTCAAGAAGCCATCCAGAGAGGAAAGTGGGTGCTAAGGATGAGCGGGTCCCACTCCCTCCACAGGGTACAACTCACAAGCAGGAACCAGGGGTTCAGGCCACTGTGGCTATAGGCCCTGAAGCTGTGGGATCAGTCCTTCAGCCCCCCTCACTTGGCCTGAGGCACTGGCTCAGGTGAGGCCTCGCTTTCCTTTCCTCCTACATCCACCTCACATCCTGGCCCCTCCCAAACCTTCACCCCCACTGGCCGTGTCCCCTCTGGCTGCACTGGGGTAGAGGGTGTTTGGCAGAGCATGGGAATGACGTTGTCACTAGGGGTCCCCCAATACGTCACTCCCTGCCTCCTAGCTAGGCATGTGCTCACACGCGTGCGTGCGCGCACACACACCCCGCACTCACCTGGACCTTGTAGTAGCCATCACAGGCTACATCTGCTGTCTCATTCCCGAGCACCTTCCCCTTCCCACTGTGTGTGAAGACGTCCCATATGCTGGGCCCTTTCCCGTCCTGGTCCCAGGCACCCTCCGTCTGGTAGGCAGAACTGCCTACGCCCCAGGAGAAGCCTGCAGGGGGAGACCCGTGCTGGGTCCCAGGTGCTCCCATGTGTCACCCAGAGCCAGGGCTCTGGGCTGTGCCTCCTAGGCCTCAGGGACTGCCCCTCCCTACCATGCTGCCCCTGTCCCACTGGGGCCTTGTCTTCCTAGGAGGGTGAGAATGTGAGGCAGGGTAGGGGAAGATATATTAAAAACATTTTTTGCACAATTTTAGCTCTGATTAGCATGTATTATCTGTGTAATTTTTAATAACTTCAAAAAAAAAAAAACCTGTTAGGAACTTTTAGAACAACCACGCAAAGGTAGGTTTCTCATCCTGCCAATCAGGAAGCAAGAACACCAAACTCCTTGGCAAGTCAAGACAGGTGGACAACAGACAGACAGGCAGACAGATGAACAGAGGCGTGGCCGTACCAAGAGGGAAGGTTCCATAGTAGAAGGAGGCCTCTTCTGGGGACCCATTCCGGGTGGCCCCCAGCCTGAGCACCAGCAGTAGCATCCACAGAAGGGTGGTGACCCGCACTGGCTTCATGGTACCTGGCCCTCCCCCATACCTGAAAAAGTGCAGCTGGCTCTGCAGGCCCCTGCAGCCAGGCTGGTGGCCAGGTCTTGGCTTAGGGCAAAGGCCAAGTGGAGAGAGGCAGGGAAAGGAGGGCGCTTGATCTGGACCCAGCAGCAGAGGCTGAGGCTGGACGCCTGATGCTCTTCCCGTGGCTGGGGAGCTCGGAGACTGATGGGCAAGACTCCAAACCATCCCTTCTCCCTACCTTGGCTCCTGTCTGACGGGGCAGACCCAGCCCATACCGCTGAGTGGCCTCTATCTAAGGGGGAAACCACCTCTACCTTAGGGAGGCTCCAGTCTTAGGGGGGCAGGTGGGAAAGCCCACAGGGCCCTTTGGCTCTCCCATCGACACGCAGACCCCTCCCCCAAGCAGGGGTCGCCCATCCCAGCGCCTCTGTCCTGCGCACCAGGGAGACCCCTCCCACTGGAATCCCCTCTTTGGTGCCAGCCCAGCCAGCTTACCCAGGAGCGTCCTTGGTCCCAGACACCCCCAGAGCAGTCGCTGGCAGCCAGAGCCCTCTCCAACTGACCCCTAGGGCCTACGCTGTCCCCTGAGAGAGGAGCCACAGCCCAGCCGAAGGCTCTGGTTGGAGGTGTGGTCTGTGGTTACAGAGACTTTCAATAGCTCCATTCAGTGGGGGCCGGGCAGGAATGCTGAGCTGGCCAGCAGGGCCTGAGTCAGCAGCTGGGGGAGCTTGGCGCTGGGCCAGGGGCGGGGTGGGGGGGCAGGGGAGTTATCAATCAGCACCCCCATCCCTGGACAGAGGGACAGCCAAGGAGGGGAGGAGACCTGCTCCTCCTGGCCCCTTATGGGCCTGACAAGTCACCTTCAGCACACTGCAGTCCTTCGAGTCCTGAGCTGGGGGTGGTGCAGGACCAGCGTATGTTGCCATGCGTCTCTGTCTACTTGTCCCAGCTGCCAAAAAAAAATCCACCGTGGCCGGGCGCGGTGGCTCAAGCCTGTAATCCCAGCACTTTGGGAGGCCGAGACGGGCGGATCACGAGGTCAGGAGATCGAGACCATCCTGGCGAACATGGTGAAACCTCGTCTCCACTAAAAAATACAAAAAACACTAGCCGGGCGAGGTGGCGGGCGCCTGTAGTCCCAGCCGCTCGGGAGGCGGAGGCAGGAGAATGGCGTCAACCCGGGAGGCGGAGCTTGCAGTGAGCTGAGATCCGGCCACTGCACTCCAGCCTGGGCGACAGAGCGAGACTCCGTCTCAAAAAAAAAAAAAAAAAAATCCACCGTAAAAGATACAATTGGTTTTTCCACCTTGGCCTTCTCTATTTGTATCCCTCATTCATTCCTTTCCTCACTCATTCATTCAACCAGCATCACCTGCTAGAATGGCCCGCCCTGTAGTCTCAGCACCTCCTGCCCCCATCTGTTGTGGCTCCCTTCCCTGCAGTGCCCTCCCCATCAGAAAGGCCTCCTTCACATAGCTCAATTTCCAGTCTCCCTGCCTTCAGCTGAGCCCTCACCACAGCTCTCTCAACTAGGCCTTACAGCTTTGTTGTTGGTTAATTTCTTTGTACTTTTCCTTTGGGTCTTCAATGGGTAGCACCTCCTCCAGGAAGCCTTTCTGGATTCACACACCCTCAGGCCAGGCTATGTTCTCTGGATTTTGTCTTTTTTTGTTTGTTTGTTTTCTTTCTTTCTTTTTTTTAAACAGGGTCTTTCTTTCTTTCTTTTTCTTCTTCTTTCTTTTCTTTCTCTCTCTCCTTCCTTCCTTCCTTCCTTCCTTCTCTTTCTTTTAAACAGTGGCATGATCACAGCTCACTGCAGCCTCGACCTCCTGGGCTCAAGTGATCCACCTCAGCACCCCAAGTAGCTGGGGCTATAGGCACTCACCACCACGCATGGCTAATTTTTTGTAGAGATGGGGTCTTGCTATGTTGTCCAGCCTGTCCCTGGGTTTTCCTACGTTTGCCCCTCACACCCTGTGCTTCCACATCAGCTGTTTATATGTCTGTCCCCTGCCCCGTTGTAGGCTCCTGGGAGGCAGGAGTGCGCCTGCCTGGTTCATCAGCATCCAGTCCTCTAGTGCTGCCACCTAGTGGACACTCAATAATGTGAGCAAAATCGAAATAATGCAATAATGAACCTAACATGGCTAACGTTGATTGGGTGCTTCCTAAGGTCCGGGGGTTTTCACGTATTGATTCATCAACCCCTGAGACAAGGTGATAGAAGCAGCTTCGGCTGCGGTGGGTCGGAAGGTTCCGGGCTCCAGCAAGGGCAGGCTTGTACTGCTGTGTGGACAAAAGCTGGCCCCGTCTGAACTGACCCCGGCCTCGTGGTGGCCCTGCTCTGAGGGTGGTGCCATTACTGGACCCGTTTGAGGTTGAGGAAACTGGAGAGCTCCTTCAGGCCTCGCTACCTAGCAATTGTGCGGAGGTTTGCTGAGGGAGGCCAGGGGGTGGTGGGGTGGGTTTGCTAGGGGGAGGCTGCTTTCCTGGGTTGCCCAGCTGGTGGATGGGGCCAGGTCCCTTGGGCTTTCCCTGGTGATGCCTGTGGTGAAGGCACTAAGATATTTATTCCCAAATTCTGACGTTCCCCAGGCGCTTTCATGGGGGCAGGAGTGATTCTCAGAGTAGATGCCAGGGCTGGGTCCCTTATCAAAAATGTAGTGATTGGATGGAGGTGTGTCAATAAGGATCTTTCCCCCACCAGATTTCCTACCTGTCTGCCGTCTAGCCTTTCCTCAAGAAACATTTTCTGAGCCGCAAGAGGCCCTGGCCAGAGTCAAATAGGACTTGGCCAATGCCCTCTGGAGCTGGGAGTCTCATGAAGACAGGAGGCAAGCATGGAGGGGAAGGGGGAAGGTTCTGAATGTTGTGCAGGGTGGCCAGGGCTGTAATGGATTTAGGGATGGAAGGCTGACAGGCTCTGGGTGTGGGGCTGGCTTCGAAGGGACATGACACTTGAAAGATGCAGAGACATTTGCCAGGCATTCGTGGACGCACACAGTGGGGAAGGCATTGGAACAGGTGGAAGGACAGCATGAGTAAAGGCCCTGAGATGTGTTTCGGGACCTGGGAGGCTGGTATCTTCTCTCCGCTTGCATCTGTCCTGCAGTGCCCAGGCAAGGCTGTGTCCTAAGGGGTGAGCAGGCTGCTGGACAGGCGAGTGGGCTCTGGGGACTCTGTTCCTGGGGCTGAGGTAGACAGGAAACATATGACTTTAAGAGCTGATGGTGGCCTGGCACGGTGGCTCACGCCTGTAATCCCAGTACTTTGGGAGGCTGAGGTGAGCAGATCACCTGAGGTCAGGAGTTCGAGACCAGCCTGGCCAACATGGTGAAAACCCATCTCTACTAAAAATATAAAAATTAATGGCCGGGCATGGTGACTTACGCCTGTAATCCCAGCACTTTGGGAGGCTGAGGCGGGCAGATCACCTGAGGTCGGGAGTTCAAGACCAGCCTGATTAACATGGAGAAACCCCGTCTCTACTAAAAATGCAAAATTAGCCAGGTGTGGTGGTGCATGCTTGTAATCCCAGCTACTAGGGAGGCTGAGGCAGGAGAATCGCTTGAACCCGGGAGGTGGAGGTTGCGGTGAGCCAAGATTGCGCCATTGCACTCCAGCCTGGACAAAAAGAGCAAAACTCTATCTCAAAAAATATATATAGATATATATATATATAAATGTATATAAATTAGCCAGGGATGGTGGCACATCCCTATAATCCCAGCTACTCGGGAAGCTAGAACCCGGGAAGCGGAGGTTGCAGTGAGCCTAGATCGCACCAATGCACTCCAGCCTGGGTGACAGAGTGAGACTCCATCTCAAAAAAGAAAAGAAAAGGGCCGGGCGTGGTAGCTCACGCCTGTAATCCCAGCACTTTGGGAAGCCGAGGTGGGCGTATCAAAGGTCAGGAGATCGAGACCATCCTGGCTAACATGATGAAACCCCGTCTCTACTAAAAATACAAAAAATTAGCCAGGTGTGGTAGTGGGTGCCTGTAGTCCCAGCTACTCGGGAGGCTGAGGCAGGAGAATGGCGGGAACCCGGGAGGCAGAGCTTGCAGTGAGCTGAGATCCGGCCACTGCACTCCAGCCTGGGCGATAGAGCAAGACTCCGTCTCAAAAAAAAAAAAAGAAAAGTAAAGAAAAGAAAAGAGAAAAGCAAAGCAAAGCTGATGTCATCTCTGAAAAATGCCCCCCTCCCATGGAGCCAGGGCCAGTGTTTGTGTTGGAGGGGCTGGTCAGCCGGCCTGGGGTCTGGCTGCAGACACAGCCTCCATCATTCTGAGGCCCTGTTTTCCTCCCATGGACTCCAAGCCTGGCTCTGGCTGGAATGAGGGTGGATAAGCCCCTGCACTGCTCTGAATGTGTCCCCGAAATTCGTATGTTGAAACTTAATCACCGATGTGATAGTATTAAGAGGTGGAGTCCTCAGGGATGGGATTAGTGACCTTGTAAAAGGGCTGGAGGGAACCTGCCAGGCCCCTTCATCCTTCTGTCCTTTCCCCTATGTGAGGACACAGTGCTCGTCCATTCAGGAGGGTTCAGCCACAGGGCATCACCTTGGAAGCAGAGAGCAGACCCCACCAGACGCAAACCTGCTGGTGTCCTCATCTTGGATTTTCAGACTCTCAAACTGTGAGAAGTACGTTTCTGTTGGTTTATAAATGACCCGGTCTGAGGCATTTTGTTATAGCAGCACAAGTGGACTAAGCCATCCCCACCTTCCCCTCCTCCATATGCACTCCCCTGAAGCTGCCTAGGCCCTGTCTGAGGCCTGGGCTCCCGGTGCTTGGCGAGGGTGAGACCTTTCCCTCAGCAGTGGGGCCGAAGTCCCTGAGGCCAGGCCTTAAGTGGCTCTTGGGCCTCTGTGGCTTTGTTTTCTTCCCTCCCTGCAAGGGGCTGCAGAGGTGGGGGCCCAGGCCATAGCCTGATCCCTTTTAGAGACAGTAGTGACTTTTAGAGACAGGCTTTGTAAAGGCAAAGGGTCTGGTCCTCAGTTCTGGGAGCACGAAGAGGGTGATTGCTGGGGAAGGTCCCAGCCTGCTCTGTGCCTCAGGATCATTAGAAGCAAATCGAGGAGTGGTAGTGAGAGGACACTGGAGATTCAGGAAAACTGAGTCCCACCTCCATCTTGCCAGGAACTGACTGTGGGATCAGTGCCAGGCACTTCCTCTCTCTGGGCCTGAGGCTCCCATCGATAAACTGAGAGCCTGTCTTTCGGAATCATCCCAGTAGACACTGTTGGGCCCAGCTTCAGCAATTCTCTTCTCTGGCCCTAGGAGCTGGTCTTTCTCCAGTGGGTTCTCTCGGTCCCCCACCCCAACCTCCCCAGTCTTCACACCACCAGCCCGGCAGCCCAGTTCAGCCCTGCCCAGCCCTGAGCTAAGGGAGCAAGCCCCAGGGTCAGAATCAGGAGCAGGAGACAAGGTTCAGTTCTGCCTACTGAGTGACATTGGACCTGCCATCGTCCCATGCTGGGTCTTCATTTCCTTCTCAGTAATGAAGAGGAGGCTGGCTACAGATGTCTGAAGTCTTTCTTAGCTCTGGGATTCTAGTAAAGAGGCTTTTTTCAGGGTTTTGGTTTTCTGGTAGGCAGGGAATCTGTTAGGGGCAGCCCTGAAAATGCTGAGATGGATGAAGGGGGTTTGCAGGGATGAGAGTGGGGCTGGTTTGGCCCAGCAGGAGGTCATGGTGTGTGTGCATGCATGCTTGACTACATGTGTACCTGTGTGTGCATGTGTGTGGCTCCAAGGAGTGTTGGGGGAAGGCCCCCCCCCACCCTCAGGGTATAGAGCTGTCCTGAAGAGCCTGGAGTTGGGTGAGTCGGGGGATTAGGGGTTACTAACAGTACTTTGGGCCTGATTTGGTTAGGCTTTGTGTCCCCACCCAAATCTCATTGTGAATTGTAATCCCCATAATCACCACGTGTCAAGCAAGAGACCTGGTGGGAGGTGATTGGATCATCGGGGCAGTGTCTTCCATGCTATTCTCGTGATAGTGAGGGAGTTCCCACAAGATCTGATGATTTTATAAATGTCTGACAGTTCCTCTTTCACACACATGCTCTCTCTTGCCTGCCGCCCATGTAAGACGTACCTTGCTTCCTCTTCCACTATGATTGTAAGTTTCCTGAGGCCTCTCCAGCCATGTGGAATTTTGAGTCCATTAAACCTCTTTTCTTTATAAATTACCAAGTCTTGGGCGGTTCTTTATAGCAGTGTGAGAATGAGCTAAGACAGGGCCTAAGCTTAGAATTTCTACTGAGCTTTCTTCTGAGGGTAGAGCAGAGACAAATTGTCTGGACAGGCCTCTGAAGGGAGGGGGTGAGGAGGAAAGGGGAAGCAACAAGAGAGAGCGGCAGGTGGAGTGGAAGAGAGCGGTGGTTAGGGTCAAGGACTCGAGTCAAATATGACATTGAATCCCAGCTCGGCGTTTGCCAGTTGAGTGGTTATAAACAAGTTACTGCCCTTCTTTGGGCCCTGTTTTTCATGTATAAAAGAGGATGATGATAGTATCTCCTTCATTTGAATGTTAAATGATATGACAGATGTAATACCTAACAGAGTGCCTGGCACAGAGGAAAGCCCCCATAAAGGATCCCTCATCCACACCATCACACTGTCCAGGCTGACGTCCAGTGCTGCCACTTGCAAGGGCATTGTGTCCGGGGTGCAGAGCCTCAAGGGCAGACGCTCCCTGATGGCCTGGCACAGGACTTCTGTGGTCAGAGAGCTTTGACTGGGTGACACCAAAACCCTGGGAGGCTGTGGCTCTGTGGGGAGCCAGGCCTCTCTGCTTCTGCTCTGCTGAAGCCACAGCTCTGCACCTCTGAGCCCATCACTGCCCGTGGGAAACATGTCAGGGTTCAACTGGTTTTGAGGCCTGCTGCCAGCTCTGACTCTGTGGACAAAACTCACAGCTTTTAGTCTTCTGGGTGTGGATGATAACTCCCAGAGTCCATTTAATTTCTCAGAGCCCTCAACTTTTTATTATGAAATATCCAAACACATAGAAACATTGAAAGAATTGTGGCTGGGCGCAGCGGCTCATGCCTGTAACCCTAGCACTTTGGGAGGCCAAGGTGGGCAGATCACCTGAGGTCAGGAGTTCGAGACCAGCCTGGTCAACATGGTGAAACCCTGTGTCTACTTAAAAAATGCAAAAATTAGCCAGGGGTGGTGGCGCACACTTGTAGTCCCAGCTACTTGGAGGCAAGGATGGAGGATTGCTTGAAACCGGGAGACAGAGGTTGCGGTGAGCTGAGATCATGTCACTGCACTCCAGTCTGGGTGACAAAGTGAGACCATGTCTCAAAAAACAAACAAACAAACAAAAAGACTGGGCGCGGTGGTTCACGCCTATAATCCCAGCACTTTGGGAGGCCAAGGTGGGCAGATCACAAAGTCAGGAGATCGAGACCACCCTGGCTAACATGGTGAAACCCTGTCTCTACTAAAAATACAAAAAAATTAGCCAGGCATGGTAGCAGGCACCTGTAGTCCCACCTGCTCGGGAGGCTGAGGCAGGAGAATGGTGTGAACCCGGGAGGCGGAGCTTGCAGTGAACGCAGATCGTGCCACCACATTCCAGCCTGGGCGACAGAGTGAGACTCCGCCTCAAAACAAACAAACAAACAAAAACCAAAAAAACACAGATGCTGGCCCTGGCTCCACGGGAAGGGGACATTTTTTCAGAGATGACATCAGCTCTTTTTTTTTTTTTTTTTTGAGATAGAGTTTTGCTCTTGTCGCCCAGGCTGGAGTGCATTGGCATGATCTCGGCTCACTGCAACCTCTGCCCCCCCGGGTTCGAGCGATTCTCCTGCTTCAGCCTCCCAAGTAGCTGGGATTACAGACGTGTGCCACCACGCTCAGCTAATGTTTGTATTTTTAGTAGAGATGGGGTTTCACCATGTTACCGAGGCTGCTCTTGAACTCCTGACCTCAGGTGATCCACCCGCCTCGCCTCCCAAAGTGCTGGGATTAGAGGCGTGAGCCGCCACGCCCGGCTGAGATTCTACCTGTTACTGTACTTGCTTTTTCACATGCCAGGTGTCCCTTATCAGACCACTTCAGCCCTAAACGCTTCAGTAGCAGCATTATGAACTGTATTTGTTTCCGATTCTTTTCTTTTAGAGGTAACATTTGCTTACAGTGAGAGGCACAAGTCTTAAGTGTGCTTTTCTGTGAGTTTTTTCAAACGCAGTCACTCGTGTCACCAAACCACTGTTAAGATATGGAACGTGAATCTGTTCCCCTCTAACGCTGCATTGCGCCACCTCTCCTTTCTGAGGACTTTTGGGGGAAATTCCCAAAGTTCTCAGGAACTGAAATCCATGTCATCTTGTTTCTCTCTTAGCGCTGGATACTTGGAAATTCTGAGATGCATTTGTGGCCGGTCTCCAGCATGCACACAGGACTTGGGTTACTCATTTCTGCATGACATCTTACTCTCCCTCCCAGCTGCTCCTTTCGTCTGTTATTCTAAAACCTGTCTGAGGTATACATACACCTCTGCAAGCTGGTTCTCAAATCCTTTTTTTTTGGAACAAGACTGAAGGAGTACTGCACAAAGAAATAATCGTATTGGAATTTTCTGGACATTTTCATGGTTTGTGGTGTCCAACTATGTGAGATTGAGTTTGTTCCAGTAAATCTGGAATGAATTGACATCCTATCCACAGAGTATGGACTTATGTGTATAACATGCGTGTGTACACACACACACACATACACGTGCACACGAATTCCTGTCGTGGTGCAGACACTGGCATTGGCAGTAAAACGTCAATTCCAAACTGAAATATCTCACACGGCAGTGGCCTTGCTGCCTGGGACCCCTGCAGGGCGGAGGTGTGGGGAGGGACGGAGATTTGGATATGGGCCTTGGAGGGCTGGAGGCTGGCGCTGTGAACAAGTGATGATAATGATGATGGTGACAGGTCTGGAACTGGCCCAGCCAGCACCTCCCACCAGGGCTCTTTAGCCTCAGCTCATCTCCTAGAGATTTTCAGGATTGTGCCTTGCATTTTTCTCCCCCCGTTTCCACTTGTGGGGAACCCCATGGCTGGCTGCTGAAGACCCCAGCCAAGTCCTCTGTTTCCAGTTTCTGAAGGGTGGAAGGAGGAGGCTGTGGGGTAGGGAGAGAGGAGAGTCTCTGTGAAGACGGGAAGAAGCCCCTCAGTTTGTCTCCCTCAGGACATTCTCTGGAGTCTGTCTTCCGAGCATCCATCATAGGCCTCGTTTCACTTTTATTTAGGAGGCTGTTTGGTAAGAGTCCATCTCCTCATAGCCTCTAAGCTTGTCTGTTTTTATTCTCCATTGAACCCCACGGCTTTGCCCATGGTACTGCTCTTTGCTTAAGGATGAATGAATGAATGGTTTTCCCCTTCATCCCTGCACAGAGGCCATGAGAACAAGCTCAAAGGATCACCCGCGGGCAGCAGCGGGCTGGCTTTTGGTGTGAGGGCCTCAGTGCACCTCCTCTGGGAAGAGGCACCATCTTGGAAGGAGGGAACCTGGGTCCTTCTTCAGAGAGGGATGATGGGGGTGACTCCTTCCAAAGGAAGAAGTGCCCACGAGGGCCCAGTGATGACCGTAAAAGTGTTTCGAAATACTAACCGGGGCCCCCACATTTTAGAGACAATGAATGGACTCTAAGGCTCATAGAGCTCCTTGTGTTTGCTATGGTTGTCTCTGAAGCTGGTTCTGTTGAGCAATAAGCAGTAAGGCCTTGTAACAGAGTGACCCGTGAGCTTGTGTTTGGGGCAGGAGGGGAAGATGAGTCCTGAAGAAACTGCTACTCACATCAGAGCTGAGCCTGGCCTGGGGGTGGTGCGGGTGGAGGGAGAGATAGAAGAACCCAGAAGGTGGAGCTGTCACTCATCGGCCTGGGAGAGGACAGCTAGAGCAGTCTGTGTGCCCAGTGGGGAAACTGAGGTCCGGAAAGGGCAAGGGTCACCGGCAGTCAGAACTAGAATCCATTCCTCAAGGTAAAGTGGTATTATTTCTTTATTTATTTTTGGAGACAGGGTCTCGCTCCATTGCCCAGGCTGGAGTGCAGTGGCAGGATCATAGCTCACTGCAGCCTCAGACTCCTGGACTCAAGCAATTCCCCCATCTCAGCCTCTCAAGTAGCGCCACAAGCATGCTCCACCATGACCGGCTTTTTTTAAATTTCAATTTTTATTTTTTGTAGTGATGAGGTCTCATGTATGTTGCCTAGGCTGGTCTTGGACTCCTGGGCTCAAGCCATCTTCCTGTTCGGCCTGCCAAAGTGCTGGGATTCCAGGCGTGAGCCACCACGCCCGGCCACCTCACTCTTTTTAAGGGCTTCACGGCATTCCATTGCCTGGATGTTCCATAACGGATCTAGCCTGCCCCATAGGGATGGACATTTTTTTTGGACAATGCTTTGCTCTCCCTGTATATCCCTGTGTCCTTGTGTACACCTGTGAGTGTGTATTTATTCCTAAAAGTGAAATTGTGATTTTTATTTTAGATACAGAGTCTCACTCTGTTGCCCAGGCTGGAATGCAGTGGCGTGATCTCAGTTCACTGCAGCCTCTGCCTCCTGGGTTCAAATGATTCTCCTGCCTTAGCCTCCCGAGTAGGTGGGATTACAGGTGTGCACTGCCACACCCAGCTAACTTTTGTGTTTTTAGTAGAGGTGAAGTTTCACCATGTTGGCCAGGCTTGTCTCAAACTCTTGGCCTCAAGTGATCTGCCTGCCTTGGGCTGCTAAAGTGCTGAGATTCCAGGCGTGAGCCACCGCGCCTGGCTGAAATTGTGATGTTGGTGGATGTTGCCATGTTGTCTTTCATTAGACGTAACCTCATCCTTTTGAACCAAAGCATATTCAACTTAGACATTTAACCAATGTACCCAGTTGGAGGTGAGCACGGAACTATGGTTCAGGATGTGGGAGCCAGCAAGGCCTGCTGCCTAGTGGCTGGGGGAGGGCTGACTCCTGCTGAGAGCTCAGAGGCGATACTGAGGTATATTTGCTCCGGTGAACTCCTGAAGAAACCATCACTGGTGCAGAGCTTTACAGCGTACCGAGTCTATTTCTATTTCTGTGCGCAATCAATCCCATTTAACCCCACTGAATGAGGAAAGGTGATATCATGCATCTTTTTTTGTTGTTGTTGTTGAGACAGAGTCTCGCTCCGTCACCCAGGTTGGAGTGCAGTGGTGCACTCTTGGCTCACTGTAACCTCTGCCTCCCAGGTTCAAGTGATTCTTCTGCCTCAGCCTCCCGAGTAGCTGGGACTACAGGTGTGTGCCACCATGCCCGGCTAATTTTGTATTTTTAGTAGAGATGGGGTTTCACATGTTGGCCAGGCTGGTCTTGAACTCCTGACCTCAGGTGATCTGCCCACCTCAGCCTCCCAAAGTGCTGGGATCACAGGTGTGAGCCACTGCACCCAGCAGTATTACTTATCTTTATCCCATTCTGTGGATAAGGAAACTGAGGTCTGAATGAGGCCCATGTTCGTGTAACTGGCAGGCCCAAGGTCTGAGACTGCAGCTCTGAGGTGCTTTCCACCATGCCAGCTGCTTTCCCTTTCCTGGGCCACCCCCTCTACACCAAATCAAGAGTGATTCTGAGGATCCCACTCTATTGACCCCACCCACTCAGCTCCAACAAACCCAGGAGTATGCAATAAGGTCAGAGGTGGGTAGGATGTGCCTCCCATGCATCCTCTGAGGCTGTCCCAGCATGGGAACTTACAGCTTCTTACTGCTTAGACAGGCTCCAGCATGGAAAGCAGGGGCTGGATTCCTTCCTACCCAGCCCCTTGGCTCTATACAGAAAAGCAAGAAACCTAATTTACAAAGACGCTTTATCATCCAGACCCTGTTAGCATTTTTTGTTTTGTTTTGTTTTTGTCTTTTTTGTTTTGTTTTTTTTTCTGAGAGAGTCTTGCTCTGTCGCCCAGGCTGGAGTGCAGTGGCACGATCTTGGCTCACTGCAACCTCCGCCTCCAGGGTTCAAGCGATTTTCCTGCCTCAGCCTCCCAAGTAGCTAGGACTACAGGCGCTCACCACCATGCCCAGCTAATTTTTGTATTTTTAGTAGAGATGGGGTTTCACCATCTTGACCAGGATGATCTTGATCTCTTGACCTCATGATCCACCTGCCTCGGCCTCCCAAAGTGCTAGGATTATAGGTGTGAGCCATCACACCCGGCCTCCTCTTTGCTTTTTAGATGTGGATAGGTGTTCTGTTTGGGTTTTTCCTCTTCGGGTGTTTTAGTATTTAAGTTCCAGGGTACATGTGCAGGATGCAGGTTTGTTCCATAGGTAAATGTATGCTATGGTGGTTTGCTGCAGCTATCAACCTGTCACCTAAGTATTCAGCCCAGCATGCGTTAGCTATTTTTCCTGATGCTCTACCTCCTGCTGCTTCCCAACCCCGCACAAGTGTTTTTAACAAATTTCTTCCCATCTTTTTCCCTATTGTATTCTTAGTCAGATGTGATCACTCTGTGTTAGCAGTTTTGCATCCTGTTGTCTTCATTTAACTTAAGGTCATAGGCCAGACACGGTGGCTCATGCCTGTCATCCAAGCACTTTGGGAGGCTGAGGTAGGAGGATTGCTTGAGCCCAGGAGTTTGAGACCAGCCTGGGCAGCATAGAGAGACCCGGTCTCTATAAATAATAATGATTTAAAAAATTAGCCGGCTGTGGTGCCATGCATCTGTGGTCCCAGCTACTTGGGAGACTGAGGTAGGAGGATCGCTTGAGCCCCACTAGTCGAGGCTATAGTGAGCTGTAATCACACCACTCACTGCACTCTAGATCCTGTCTCAAAAAAAAAAAAAAAAAAAAAGAAACATACATCACATGGTAGCCTCCAAGAAAGTCCCCACTTCCTGGTATTCACGCCCTGTGTAATCCTCTCCCTTTGAATGTGGCTAGACCTAGTGACTCACTTCCGAGGAACAGAAGTGAGCAAAAATGAAGGGTTGTCACTTCCAAGATCTGGTTACAAAGGACTGGGTGCCTTCCACGTTGCTTGCTCTCTCTTGCTGTCTTGCTCGCCCTGAAGGAAGCCAGCTGCCACGTCATGAGCTGCCCCGTGGAGGGGCCCACACACTGAGGAACTGATGTCTCCAGCCCAGAGAGCCAAGGACCTGGGCCACAGACTTGTGAGTGAGCTTGGAAGTGGACCTTCTTCCAATCAAGCTTTGAGATGATCACAGTCCCAGTAGAGACCTGGATTGCAGCCTTGTGACAGGCCCTGAGCCAGAGGCCCCCAGTTAAGGCATGCTGGCGTTCCTGCCTGTGGGAACCGTGAGATAATAAATGCTTGCTATTTAAGGCAGTAAGTTTGAAGGTAACTTGTTACTCAGCAGCAGGTAGCTAATACACATTCCATGGGTACCTTTTCCTACGGCTGGACACCAAAGCTGTTTACCTTTCCATTATTACAAATTCAACTATTTTTTAAAAATTTTTATTTCGAGACAAGGTCTCACTCTTGTCTCCCAGGCTGGAGTGCAGTGATGTGATCGTGGCTCACCACAGCCTCAACCTCCCAGGCTCAAGCCATCCTCCCACCTCAGCCTCTCGAGTAGCTGGGCCTACAGGTCTCACCATGTTGCTCAGGCTGATCTTAAACTCCTGAACTCAAGCAATCCTCCAGCCTCAGCCTCCCAAAATGTTGGGATTACAGACATGAGCCACCACGCCTGGTTCAAAATTCACTTTAGAGTACATCTTCTTTGTCCAAAAAAAAGCTTTTTCTGAATTTAGGATTATTATCCAAGGGTGACTCCAGCAAGGAGGTAATTGAAGCCAGCACTCTAACATGTATGAGTTTTTATAAATATCTCCAAATTGCTGTCCTCCAAGGAAGGGGACTTGACCAAGGTGGGCCACCAGAAGTATCTGGGTCCCCATCTCTGGGCACCTTTGTCCAGCACCTTTTTTTTCTTTTGAGATGGAGTCTCACTCTTGTTGCCCAAGCTAGAGTACAGTGGCATGATCTCAGCTTACTGCAACCTCTGCCTCTTGGGTTCAAGCGATTCTCCTGCCTCAGCCTCCTGACTAGCTGGGATTACAGGCATGCACCAGCACGCCCAGTTAATTTTTTGTATTTTTAGTAGAGACGGGGTTTCACCATGTTGGCCAGGCTGGTCTCAAACTCCTGACCTCAGGTGATCCGCCCACCTCAGCCTCCCAAAGTGCTAAGATTACAGGCGTGAGCCACTGCGCCTGGTCTGGCAGGCACTTTACTTAGGCTCTCTGTTCATTGATGTTTCCCATAGCAATCAGGTAATGATAGTGCTTTTCCTGCTCACCTCTCAGGGTTATTGTCAGACCTGGAATCAGAACCATGTAAATGAAGTCTTTTGGAGGCCTACAGTGCTCTGTAGGGCTGGGAGAGGTTAGGGGTTTTCTCACAATCTCAGAGCTCAGTTTATGCCAGCCGCTTCCCATTTCATAGGACAGAAAGCAGAGGCTAAGATGTCAGGGGCTTACCCAGGTTAACAGTCATTCATGGTAGGGTAGGCACAAACTAGCCCAGGTCCTTTGCCTCCCTGCGTAGAGTTCTTCCCCTTGACCCACATAGCCTCCCAGCTTGTCTGCTTTACCTGAACCAAAGCAGAACCTCAGGCCTCTTCTTCAACCCCTGAGGACTCAGAAAATCATGTCTTATACGTCAAGAAATCTCAGCTGGACACAGTTGCTCACACCTGTAATCTCAGCACTTTGGGAGGCTGAGGCAGGAGGATCACTCGAGCTCAGGAGTTCAAGACCAGCCTGAGTAACATGGCAAAACTCTGTCTCTACAAAAAATACAAAAAATTAGCCAAGCGTGGTGGCGAGCACCTGTGTTCTCAGCTACTTGGGAGGCCGAGGCAGGAGGATCACCTGAGCCTGGGAGTTTGAGGTTGCCGTGAGCCGAGATGGTACCACTGCACTCCAGGCTGGGTGAGTGAAGGAGACGCTGTCTCGAAAAGAAAAAAAGAAAAGAAAAAAAAGAAAAAAAGAAATCTAGCTTCAAATTCTTCCTCTCTTTGTCCCTTTGTTGTTGACCTGGCCACCAAACACACCACTCTTGTCTCTATTCCTTGAGGCTAGAAAACTGCCCTCTGTGACTACCCAGTTCAGTCCTCCTGCCTCTCTCCAGGCCCCTCTATTAGGCCATGAACCCCAGCCTGGGCTGTTTCCATCCCCCTGCCACTGTGGCCAAGAAAACAGGAAGCATCTGAGTCACCCATTGTCCCCCTGGGCTTTGGCTGCCTGGGCTCAAGTTCTGGAGTCAGGCAAGGACAAGGAGAGAAGAGGTTGGCTCTGCGGAAGCCAGGACTGTCCTGTGGGGGCTCCGTCTTCCACACTGTGGGACTCCAAACACCCAGTGGTCCAGGAACCTCTCCCCCATTCTTCACACTGCCTTAAGATTTGGAATTGAGTAGACTCCGCTCCCCACTGGCTGTGGGCCTGGGATTGTCTGGTGGGTCTTGATTTTGGTTGTAAATTAACATCACCTGGGGTGCTTTAAAAACTACTGACACCTGGACTCCACCAACAGCGCTTCAGATTTAATTTTTAAAGGTTCCCCAGGTGATTTCAAAGTGCAGCCAAGCTTGAGAACCACTGGGCTGGTCATTCATCTCCCTAAGTCCAAGTCTCTCACCTACCAAAGGGGGTTAGTGATGCCTACTTTTCACAGTTGCCGGACACAGTGGAGATCCTGGTGTGTTCAGGCACATCGAAACATGTAAGTGGTAGTGTAATAAATCTTATGTCCACCCATGGGAGGGCTTGAGCAGAAGTGGGGTACCCTCAGGCTTTCCTGAGCTTTCCTAGAGCTCAGGTCAAGATGCCAGCAGCAGACATTGACAAGCGTGCTGCCGAGCATGAGCAGGCCTGTATACTGCCCCCACTGTGGCCACCCTCCAGAGTGCCCCGCACTGAGCAGGAAATTCAAGGTGAGAACATCAGGTCACCTCAGGCTCAGCCCCCTTGGGCGGAGCTGCCCAAGACCATGGGAACCCACCTCTTGCATCAGTGTGACCTGAATGTGAGACCTGGAGTCAAAGGAGATAATTTTGGAGGTTTAAAATTTGGCTGCCCTGTTGAATTTCAGACTTGCCTGGGCCCTGTAACCCCTTTATTTCGGCCAATTTCACCCATTTAGAATGGCTGTATTTACCTAATGTCTGTATCCACATTGCATCTAGAAAGTAATAACTTGCTTTTGATTTTACAGGCTCATAGGTGGAAGGGACTTGCCTTGTCTCCGATGAGACTTTGGACTGTGAACTTTTGGGTTAATGCTGAAATGAATTAAGACTTTGGGGGACTGTTGGGAAGGCATGATTGGTTTTGAAATGTGAAGACATAGATTTGGAGGGGCCAGGGGAGAATGATATGCTTTGGCTGTGTCCCCATTCAAATCTCAACTTGAATTGTATCTCCCAAAATTCCCACGTGTTGTGGGAGGGACCCAGGTGGAGGTAATTGAATTATGGGGGCTGGTCTTTCCCGGGCTATCCTCAGGAGAGTGAGTAAGTCTCACGAGATCTGCTTTTGCTTCTTCCTCATTCTCTCTTGCTGCCACCATGTAAGAAGTGCCATTCGCCCTCTGCCATGATTATGAGACCTCCCCAGCCATGTGGAACTGTAAGTCCAATTAAACCTCCTTTTCTTCCCAGTCTCGGATATGTCTCTATCAGCAGTGTGAGAACAGACTCATACAGTGAGTTGTGAATGGAGGAGAGGGGTCAGGCAAGAGGCCAACGTCCAGGGGCCAGCACTCTCTTCCAGCTCCTTTCCCTTGAGTAAACATAACAGAACATACTTATGTGGAATCTTATGATTCCATTTATGAAAAATAACAAGCATATTTGTTTTATAGTGTAATATGAAGTTTCTCATGGGTCTGTTTGTTATATCTATTGTTTCAGCTGGCCCTTGGTTATATTGTCTTGTCACCTTGTGTGCCTAGTTATCTTTTTTTTTTCTTTTTTTTCTAAGATAGGGTCTCACTCTGTTTCCCAGGTTGGAGTATAGTGGCACGATTATGGCTCACTGCAACCTCGACCTCCAGGGCTCAAGCAATCCTTCCAACTCAACTTTCTGAATAGCTGGGACTACAGGCACATGGGAACGTGCCTGGCTAATTTTTGTATTTTTTGTAAAGATGGGGTTTCACCATGTTGCCCAGGCTGGCCTTGAACTTCCGAGCTCAAGTGATCTGCCTGCCTTGCCCTCCCTAAGTGCTGGGATTACAGGCATAAGCTGCCATGCCCAGCCTGGTTATATTGACTGTAGGATGGACATTTGTTTCAGACATTATCTTAGAAATTACTTTAGGCTTAAATGATGTCCTGTTCCTTCAGTTAGGACTTTAGTTATCTTCTGCCAGGTATGTGGAGGCACTAGTAATCCAAGGCCACCTTAATCAGTTTGCAAGCGTTGAGACTTTGACCTACCCCGGCAATTCAAAGCCAGAGTATAGTACTTGCAAGGGCCAGTTTGCTTCTGGTTCACCCTTACTCTAAAAATTTAAGCCCTTTGGGTTTCCCAGCCCCAAGTGTGGGATAATTTCCTCACTGCAAGTTCTGTTGCTTGATGCCCTCAAGACTCTCATAGGCTCTGCTCAGCTTCTCAAGGTTGGCAAACTCTGCCATGGCCGAAGTGGCTTCCAGTGCTGGGCTCACTGGCCAGGCAATTTCTTCATATCTTCTTAGATCTTTGATGCTTTTAAGATGATTTTAAATATTGTGGCAAGTTTTAAAAGTTGCTTTCAATAGGAAGATTGGTCTGAATAACCTAAATCTGCTTCTACTGAAAATGGAGTTTCTCTCCAACTTAGTTCTAACATTAAACTTTGTTTTTTGTTTTTTTCTTGAGGTGGAGTCTCACTCTGTTACCCAGGCTGGAGTGCAGTGGCATGATCTCAGCTCACTGCAGCCTCTGCCTCCCGGGTTCAAGCGATTCTCCTGCCTCAGCCTCCTAAGTAGCCAGGATTACAGGAGCCTGCCACCACACCTGGCTCATTTTTGTATTTTTAAGTAGAGATAGGGCTTCACCATGTTGGCCAGGCTAGTCTCAAAGCCCTGGCCTCAAATGATCTGCCTGCCTCGGCCTCCCAAAGTGCTGGGATCACAAGCATGAGCCACCGTGCCTGGCCCTAACATTAAACTTAGTTCTAACATTACAGTGTTGCTACTTATTTTTTTGATCCTATAATTGTACATCTTTTTTTTAAACTGAAAATATTGCTATCTAACCAAATATACATATTTGCTTTTTCTAACAGTACAAAACAAAAGGTTCCAAATAATGACACTGCTGTGGTTTGAATGTGTCCCCCAAGTTTGTGTGTTGTAAACTTAATCCCCAATACAGCAACGTGGAGGGGGAGACATTAAAAGTTGACAGGTCATGAAGACCATCAATGAGTAGATTGATGTTGTTATTTCAAGAGTAGTTTTGTTATAAAAGTGAATTCAGCTGTTGCTTGTTCTCTCTTGCACGTGTGCTTTCTTTCTGTTGTGTGCACACATGGTCTTTCACTCTTCCTCCTGCCCCTATGTGATGAGGCAGCACAGAGGGCTAAGTCAAGGTCTCACTAGATGCCGGTCTCTTGATCTAGGACTTCCCAACCTCCAGAACCATAATAAATTCATTTGTTGTAAATTACCTATTCTCAGATATTCTGTTATAGCAACACACAGCAGACTAAGACATATACCAATCTGAACAAGAGAAAACACAACAAGGGGTGTCCACCCACCATCAATCCTGATGTTATCTGTCCTGGGTCTGTGAAGTTTCTTGGGATCTTACTGTGGTCTTTCCTCAGGCTGCTGTGGATACCCCAGGGCAACACCCTTCCCCTCTGGCTCAAGCTACCAGAGGAGATAAAAGTAAGGGTTGGCCAGGCGCGGTGGCTCACACCTGTAATCCCAGCACTTTGGAGGCCAAGGCAGGCAGATCACCTGAGGTCAGGAGTTCGAGACCAGCCTGGCCAACATGGTGAAACCCTGTCTCTACTAAAAATACAAAAATTAGCTGGGTGTGGTGGTGGATGCATGTAGTCCCAGCCACACGGGAGGCTGAGGCGGGAGAATCACTTGAACCCTGGAGGTGGAGGTTGCAGTGAGCCAAGACTGCACTCTAGCCTGGGTGAAAGAGCTGTTCTCAAAAAAAAAAAAAAAAAAAGTCCAGGTTAAGGCTTCTAGATTTTTTTTTTTTTTTTTTTTTTTTTTTTTTGAGACCCGAGTTCTGGCTCTGGCTCTGTGGCCTAGGCTGGAGTGCAGTGGCACGATCTTGGCTCACTGCAAGCTCCACCTCCTGGGTTCACACCATTCTCCTGCCTCAGCCTCCCAAGTAGCTGGGACTACAGGTGCCTGCCACCACGCCCAGCTAATTTTTTGTGTTTTTTTAGTAGAGACAGGGTTATGAAGACATATGAAGGTTTAGTTATGAAGGAGGTTATGAAGGTTTAGTAGAGACCATGTTAGCCAGGATGGTCTCGATCTCCTGACCTCGTGATCTGCCCGCCTCAGCCTCCCAAAGTGCTGGGATTACAGGCGTGAGCCACCGCGCCTGGCCTAGATTTTTAAATTCAGCTTGCAAATCTTATTATTCTATTTATGTACAGCAATTTTTTTTATTTTTTTATTTTTTAATTTTTTTTATTTTTTAGACAGAGTCCCACTCTGTCGCCCAGGCTGAGGTGCAGTAGTGCGATCTCAGCTCACTGCAACCTCTGTCTCCTGGGTTTAAGAAATTCTCTGCCTCAGCCTCCCGAATAGCAGGGATTACAGGCATGTGCCACCAAGCCCAGCTAATTTTTTTGTATTTTTAGTAAAGATGAGGTTTCAGAATCTTGGCCAGGCTGGTCTTGAACTCCTGACCTCATGATCCACCTGCCTCGGCCTCCCAAAGTGCTGGGATTACAGGCGTGAGCCACCACGCCCAGCCGTATGGCAAATTTTAACAATCTCCTTTGAGAGGTCTTTGAATATCTTTGGTCCGGTTTATAAATTTAGCTAATCAAACATCTTACAGTATTTTAAACTATATTTAAAAGTTACACATATTTGAGTATTCCAGTTTTTAACTTGACCAACAAAACTTTCCTTCCTGAGTACTGAATAATCTCCATGAAATTTTTTTTTTTTTTTTTTTGAGACAGAATCTCGCTCTGTCGCCCAGGCTGGAGTGCAGTGGCGTGATCTCGGCTCACTGCAATCTCCACCTCCTGGGTTCACGCCATTCTCCTGACTCAGCCTCCTGAGTAGCTGGGACTACAGGTGCCTGCCACTGCGCCCAGCTAATTTTTGTATTTTTTTAGTAGAGACAGGGTTTCACCATGGTATCGATCTCCTGACCTCGTGATCCGCTCGCCTCGGCCTTCCAAAGTGCTGGGATTACAGGCCACCGCACCTAGCCTATGAAGTTTTTATAAGTTAAATTTATAAAAAATGAAAATGTAAATTTAATATGGAAAATTAAAATAAGATGAATTTAAAGTTCTCTTAAGTCTTCTAATATTGTGCGCATAAGCTTAGTAAGATTTCAACTTAAAGCCTTCAACTTATTCCGTTTACTTTCAGTGTTTAGTGAGAAGGTTATCACTTGAAAAGACCAAATTGTCTTATACAAGTATTACAGACTACCAAACACACACAGATTACCTAACACCCTCTTTTTTTTTTTTTTTTTTTTTTTTTTTTTTTTTTTTTTTTTGAGACAAAGTTTTGTTCTTGTTGCCCAGGCTGGAGTGCAATGGTGTGATCTCGGCTCACCACAATCTCTGCCCCCTGGGTTCAAGCAATTCTCCTCCCTCAGCCTCCCGAGTAGCTGGAATTACAGGCATGTGCCACCATGCCCAGCTAATTTTGTATTTTTAGTAGAGACAGGGTTTCTCTATGTTGGTCAGGCTGGTCTCGAACTCCCAACCTCAGGTGATCCACCCACCTTGGCCTCCCAAAGTGCTGGAATTAGAGGCATGAGCCACCGCGCCCAGCTACCTAACACCCTCTTAACACCAAACTATTAGTGTCACAGCCAAGTAGCCCACCTGTAACAGCTCAGGGAGTTCACTTTGCCCACTGCCTAGACAGAGCTGATTTATCAAGACAGGAGAATTACAATAGAGAACGAGTAATGCATGCAGAGCTGGCTGTGCGGGAGACCACAGCCTCCCAAGTGGCTGGGATTACAGGCATGTGACACCGTGCCTGGCTAATTTTTGTAGAGGTGGGGTTTCACCATGTTGCCCAGGCTGGTCTCAAACTTCCGACTTCAAGTGATCCACCTGCCTTGGTCTCCTGAAGTGCTGGGGTTACAGGTGTGAGCCACCGTGACTGGCCCACTCATTCATTCTTTAAACAGCTCCTGTAACACCATGTCAAGGGCCATGGCGGTGAATAAGACTGAGTCTCCACCCTCACAGAGCTCCCACGCAGGGAGAGCCACAGATGGCAGCCATGTTATGGTGCAGTAAAAGCAGTGACAGACAGCTGTGCAGAGTACCCCTCCAGCACTGAGGGGAGAGGGTGGGATGGAGTAGATGGTCAGGAGGGCTTGGAACACACAGACTGACAAGTCCTAGGATATTTGTGCGGACAGAACAACAGACTGTTTAAAACATGGCCTGGCCAGCCCGGAAAACACAGAACAAATGGTTGCCGTGCTTGAGGGCCCTTGGCTGGGGAGGCAGGGAGACCCCAGCTGGGGCTGGTGGGGATCACACCGGAGCCTGGTGTATTGGTCAGCTTGGACTCAGGCAGGCTGGGGTCCGGCCTCAACCATGTCTAGTGACCTCAGTTTCTTCATCTGAACAATATCACTCACACTAGAACCTTCCTCCCCATAGGGAGGCAAGGGAGTGCAGGGAGAGCAGGTTATGTCCAGGAAGCTGACCTCAGTGGGTCAGCTGGGCTCCAGCCAGCACAACCACTGAGGGGCTAAGCCCACTCACCTTCAAGGAAATCCCCTTCCCAATCTCTACTTTCCTTTCTCTTCCTCTTCTTTCTTCTCCTCCTCCTTCTTTCTCCTTCTCCCTCTCCTCCTCCTCCTTCTCCTCTTCTTTCTGCCCCTCCCCCT